>NW_027174571.1:618610-927916 GCF_000390325.3 Nicotiana tomentosiformis
CGTATTTGATAGTCCGGAAAAATTTTAGGAAATCGGGGTCCGCGTCTCCCCGGACCACTTGGAAGGCATGGGTATAGCACACGAAAATATGGGAATCGGGCGTAATTCTAGTTGTTTGGCCGAAAAAAGCAAAAAATGAGGAACGATCATGGCGGGGAGGATACTATGGTTCCTTAGGTCGTATTTGATAGTCTGGAAAAATATTAGGCGATAGGGGTCAGGAGGTCCCGGGACCACTCGGAACGCGTGGGCTATAACACACAAATATATGGGAATCGCGCGGAATTCTAGTTGTTTGGCCGAAAAACGCAAAAAATGAGGAACGATCATGGCGGGGTGGTTACTATGGTTCCTTAGGTTGTATTTGATGGCCCGAAAAATTTTAGGCGATCGGGGTCCACGGCTCCCGAGACCACTCGGAAGGCGCAAGCTATAGCACACTAAAATATGCAAATCGTGTGGAGTTCTAATTTTTTTGCCGAAAAATGCAAAGCATTTGGAACGATCATGGTAGGGCGGTGACTATGGTACCTTAGGTCGTATTTGATAGTCAGGAAAAATTTTAGGAAATCGGGGTCCGCGTCTCCCCGGACCACTTGGAAGGCATGGGTATAGCACACGAAAATATGGGAATCGGGCGTAATTCTTGTTTTTTGGCCGAAAAATGCAAAAAATGAGAAACGATGATGGCGGGGTGGTTACTATGGTTCCTTAGGTCGTATTTACGGCCCGGAAAAATTTTAGGCAATCGGGGTCCGGGGGTCCCGTAACCACTTGGAAGGGTGGGCAATAGCACACAAAAATATTGTAATCGGGCGGAATTCTAGTTTTTGGCCGAAAAACGCAAAAAATGAGGAACGATCATGGCGGGGCGGATACTATGGTTCCTTAGGTCGTATTTGATAGTCCGGAAAAATTTTAGGCGATAGGGGTCCGGAGGTCCCGGGACCACTCGGAAGGTGTGGGCTATAACACACAAAAATATGGGAGTCGCGCGGAATTCTAGTTGTTTGGCCGAAAAACGCAATACATGAGGAACGATCATGGCGAGGCGGATACTATGGTTTATTAGGTCGTATTTGATAGTCCTGAAAAATATTAAGCGATAGGGGTCAGGAGGTCCTGGGACCACTCGGAAGGCGTGGGCTATAACACACAAAAATATCGGAATCGCGCGGAATTCTAGTTGTTTGGCCGAAAAATGCAAAAAGTGAGGAACGATCATGGCGGGGTGGTTACTATGGTTCCTTAGGTCGTATTTGATGGCCCAGAAAATTTTTAGGCGATCGGGGTTCGGGGTTCCCGGGACCCCTTGGAAGGCGTGGGATAAAGCACACGAAAATATGGAAATCGCGCGCAATTCTAGTTTTTTGGCTGAAAAATGCAAAAGACTAGGAACGATCATGGCGGGGCAGTGACTATGGTTCCTTAGGTCGTATTTGATAGTCTGGAAAATTTTTAGGCGATCCGGCTCCGGGGGGCCCGACCCACTCAGAAGGCGTGGGCGATAGCACACAAAAATATTGTAATCGGGCGGAATTCTAGTTTTTTGGCCGAAAAATGCAACAAATGAGGAATGATCATGGCTGGGCGGTGACTATGGTTCCTTAGGTCGTATTTGATAGTCCGGGAAAATTTTAGGCGATAGGGGTCCGGAGTTCCCGGGTTCACTTTGAAGGCGTGGGCTATAGGACTGGGAATCACGCGGAATTCTAGTTTTTTGGGCGAAAAACGGAAAAAAACTAGGAACGATCATGGCTGGGCGGTGACTATGGTTCCTTAGGTCTTATTTGATAGTCCGGAAAAATATTAGGCGATAGGGGTACAGATACCCGGGACCACTCGGAAGGCGTGGGCTATAACACACAAAATTATGGGATAGCACGGAATTCTAGTTGTTTGGCCGAATAACGCAAAATATGAGGAACGATCATGGCGGGGCGGATACTATGGTTCCTTAGGTCGTATTTGATAGTCCGGAAAAATTTTAGGCGACAGGGGTCCGGAGGTCCCGGGACCACTCGGAAGGTGTGGGCTATAACACACAAAAATATGGTAGTCGCGCGGAATTCTAGTTGTTTGGCCAAAAAATGCAAAAAATGAAGAACGATCATGGCGGGGCGGATACTATGGTTCCTTAGGTCGTATTTGATAGTCCAGAAAAATATTAGGCGATAGGGGTCAGGAGGTCCCGGGACCACTCGGAAGGCGTGGGCTATAACACACAAAAATATGGGTATCGCGCAGAATTCTAGTTGTTTGGCTGAAAAACGCAAAAAATGAGGAACGATCATGGCGGGGTGGTTACTAGGGTTCCTTAAGTTGTATATGATGGCCCGGAAAATTTTTAGGCGATCGGGGTTCGGGGTTCCCCGGGACCCCTTGGAAGGCGTGGGTTTAGCACAAGAAAATATGGAAATCGCGCGGAATTCTAGTGTTTTGGCTGAAAAATGCAAAAGACTAGGAACGATCATGGCGGGGCGGTGACTATGGTTCCTTAGGTCATATTTGATAGTCTGGAAAAATTTTAGGTGATCCGGCTCCGGGGGGGCCCGACCCACTCTGAAGGCGTGGGCGATAACGAACAAAAATATGGGAATCGGGCGAAATTCTAGTTTTTTGGCCAAAAAATTCAAAAAATGAGGAACGATCATGGTGAGGCAGTGACTATGGTTCCTTAGGTCCTAATTGATGGCCCGAAAAAATTTTAGGCGATCCGAGTCCGGCGGCCCGGCCCACTCGGAAGGCGTGGGCAATAGCACACAAAAATATGGTAATCGAGCGGAATTATTGTTTTTCTGCCGAAAAACGAAATAAATGAGGAACGATCATGGCGGGGCAGTGACTATGGTTCCTTAGGTCATATTTGATGGCCCGGAAAATTTTAGGCGATCGGGGTCCACGGCTCCCGGGACCACTCAGAAGGCGTAAGCTATAGCACACTAAAATATGCAAATCACGCGGAGTTCTAGTTTTTTGGCGAAAAATGCTAAGCATTTAGAACGATCATGGTGGGGCGGTGACTATGGTACCTTAGGTCGTATTTGATAGTCCGGAAAAATTTTAGGCGATCGGGGTCCGCGGCTCCCCGGACCACTTGGAAGGCGTGGGTATAGCACACAAAAATATGGGAATCGGGCGTAATTCTAGTTTTTTGGCCGAAAAATGCAAAAAATGAGAAACGATGATGGCGAGGAGGTTACTATGGTTCCTTAGGTCGTATTTGATGGCCCGGAATAATATTAGGCGATCGGGGTCCGGGGGTCCCGAAACCACTTGGAAGGGTGGGCAATAGCACACAAAAATATTGTAATTGGGTGGAATTCTAGTTTTTTGGCCGAAAAATGCAACAAATGAGGAATGATCATGGCTGGGCGGTGACTATGGTTCCTTAGGTCGTACTTGATAGACCGGAAAAATTTTAGGCGATAGGGGTATGGAGTTCCCGGGTTCACTTAGAAGGCGTGTGCTATAGGACACGAAAATATGGGAATCGCGCGGAATTCTAGTTTTTTGGCCGAAAAACGGAAAAGAACTAGGAACGATCATGGCTGGGCGGTGACTATGGTTCCTTAGGTGGTATTTGATAGTCCGGAAAAATTTTAGGCGATAGGGGTCCGGAGTTCCCGGGTTCACTTGGAAGGCGTGGGCTATAGCACACAAAAATATGGGAATCGCGCGGAATTCTAGTTGTTTGGCCGAAAAATGCAAAAAATGAGGAACGATCATGGCGGGGCGGATACTATGGTTCCTTAGGTAGTATGTGATAGTCCGGAAAAATTTTAGGCGATAGGGGTCCGGAGACCCGGGACCACTCGGAAGGCGTGGGCTATAACACACAAAAATATGGGATAGCGCGGAATTCTAGTTGTTTGGCCGAAAAACGCAAAAGATGAGGAACGATCATGGCGGGGCGGATACTATGGTTCCTTAGGTCGTATTTGATAGTCCGGAAAAATATTAGGCGATAGGGGTCAGGAGGTACCGGGACCACTAGGAAGGCGTGGGCTATAACACACAAAAATATAGGAATCGCGCAGAATTCTAGTTGTTTGGCCGAAATCACAAAAAATGAAGAACGATCATGGCGGGGTGGTTACTATGGTTCCTTAGGTCGTATTTGATGGCCCAGAAAATTTTTAGGCGATAGGGGTTCGGGGTTCCCGGGACCCCCTTGGAAGGAGTGGGCTAAAGCACACGAAAATATGGAAATCGCGCGGAATTCTAGTTGTTTGGCCGAAAAACACAAAACATGAGGAACGATCATGACGGGGTGGTTACTATGGTTCCTTAGGTCGTATTTTATGGCCCGGAAAATTTTAGGCGATCTGGGTCCACGTCTCCCGGGACCACTCGGAAGGCGTAAACTATAGCACACTAAAATATGCAAATCGCGCGGAGTTCTAGTTTTGTGGCCGAAAAATGCAAAGCATTTGGAATGATCATGGTGGGGAGGTGACTATGGTACCTTAGGTCGTATTTGATAGTCCGGAAAAATTTTAGGCGATCGGGGTCCGCGGCTCCCCGGACCACTTGGAAGGCGTGGGTATAGCACACGAAAATATGAGAATCGGGCGTAATTCTAGTTTTTTGGCCGAAAAATGCAAAAAATAAGAAACGATGATGGCGGGGCGGTTACTATGGTTCCTTAGGTCGTATTTGACGGCCTGGAAAAATTTTAGGCGATCGGGGTCCGGGGGTCCCGGAACCACTTGGAAGGGTGGGCAATAACTCACAAAAATATTGTAATCGGGCGGAATTCTAGTTTTTTGGCCGAAAAATGCAACAAATGAGGATTGATCATGGCTGGGCGGTGACTATGGTTCCTTAGGTGGTATTTGATAGTCCGGAAAAATTTTAGGCGATAGGGGTCCGGAGTTTCCGGGTTCACTTGGAAGGCGTGGGCTATAGGACACGAAAATATGGGAATCGCGCGGAATTATAGTTTTTTGGCCGAAAAACGGAAAAAATTAGGAACGATCATGGCTGGGCGGTGACTATGGTTCCTTAGGTCTTATTTGATAGTCCGGAAAAATTTTAGGCGATATGGGTCCGGAGACCCGGGACCACTCGGAAGGCGTGGGCTATAACACACAAAAATATGGGAATCGCGCGGAATTCTAGTTGTTTGGCCGAAAAACGCAAAAAATGAGGAACGATCATGGTGGGGTGGATACTATGGTTCCTTAGGTCGTATTTGATAGTCCGGAAAAATATTAGGTGATAGGGGTCAGGAGGTCCCGGGACCACTCGGAAGGCGTGGGCTATAACACACAAAAATATGGGAATCGCGCGGAATTCTAGTTGTTTGGCCGAAAAATGCAAAAAATGATGAACGATCATGGCGGAGCGGATACTATGGTTCCTTAGGTCGTATTTGATAGTCCGGAAAAATAATAGGTGATAGGGGTCAGGAGGTCCCGGGACCACTCGGAAGGCGTGGGCTATAACACACAAAAATATGGGAATCGCGCGGAATTCTAGTTGTTTGGCCGAAAAATGCAAAAAATGAGGAACGATCATGGCGGGGTGGTTACTATGGTTCCTTAGGTCATATTTGTTGGCCCGGAAAATTTTTAGGCGATCAGGATTCGGGGTTCCCGGGACCCCTTGGAAGGCGTGGGCTAAAGCACACGAAAATATGGAAATCGCGCGGAATTCTAGTTTTTTGGCTTAAAAATGCAAAAGACTAGGAACGATCATGGCGGGGTGGTAACTATGGTTCCTTAGGTCGTATTTGATAGTCTGCAAAAATTTTAGGCGATCCGGCTCCGGGGGGCCCGACCCACTCGGAAGGCGTGGGCGATAGCACACAAAAATGTTGTAATCGGGCAGAATTCTAGTTTTTTGGCCGAAAAACGCAACAAATGAGGAATGATCATGGCTGGGCGGATACTATGGTTCCTTAGGTAGTATTTGATAGTCCGGAAAAATATTAGGCGATAGGGGTCAGGAGGTCCCGGGACAACTCGGAAGGCGTGGGTTATAACACACAAAAATATGGGAATCGCGCGGAATTCTAGTTGTTTGGCCGAAAAACGCAAAACATGAGGAACGATCATGGCGGGGTGGTTACTATGGTTCCTTAGGTCGTATTTTATGGCCCGGAAAATTTTAGGCGATCTGGGTCCACGTCTCCCGGGACCACTCGGAAGGCGTAAGCTATAGCACACTAAAATATGCAAATCGCGCGGAGTTCTAGTTTTGTGGCCGAAAAATGCAAAGCATTTGGAATGATTATGGTGGGGCGGTGACTATGGTACCTTAGGTCCTATTTGATAGCCCGGAAAAATTTTAGGCGATCGGGGTCCGCGGCTCCCCGGACCACTTGGAAGGCGTGGGTATAGCACACGAAAATATGAGAATCGGGCGTAATTCTAGTTTTTTGGCCGAAAAATGCAAAAAATAAGAAACGATGATGGCGGGGCGATTACTATGGTTCCTTAGGTCATATTTGACGGCCTGGAAAAATTTTAGGCGATCGGGGTCCGGGGGTCCCGGAACCACTTGGAAGGGTGGGCAATAACACACAAAAATATTGTAATCGGGCGGAATTCTAGTTTTTTGGCCGAAAAATGCAACAAATGAGGAATGATCATGGCTGGGCGGTGACTATGGTTCCTTAGGTGGTATTTGATAGTCCGGAAAAATTTTAGGCGATAGGGGTCCGGAGTTCCCGGGTTCACTTGGAAGGCGTGGGCTATAGCACACAAAAATATGGGAATCGCGCGGAATTCTAGTTGTTTGGCCGAAAAATGCAAAAAATGAGGAACGATCATGGCGGGGCGGATACTATGGTTCCTTAGGTAGTATTTGATA
Source organism: Nicotiana tomentosiformis (assembly GCF_000390325.3). Lineage (NCBI taxonomy): Eukaryota > Viridiplantae > Streptophyta > Magnoliopsida > Solanales > Solanaceae > Nicotiana > Nicotiana tomentosiformis. Next base: position 625,430 of record NW_027174571.1, read on the forward strand.
GTCCGGAAAAATATTAGGCGATAGGGGTCAGGAGGTCCCGGGACCACTCGGAAGGCGTGGGTTATAACACACAAAAATATGGGAATCGCGCGGAATTCTAGTTGTTTGGCCGAAAAACGCAAAACATGAGGAACGATCATGGCGGGGTGGTTACTATGGTTCCTTAGGTCGTATTTTATGGCCCGAAAAATTTTAGGCGATCTGGGTCCACGTCTCCCGGGACCACTCGGAAGGCGTAAGCTATAGCACACTAAAATATGCAAATCGCGCGGAGTTCTAGTTTTGTGGCCGAAAAATGCAAAGTATTTGGAATGATCATGGTGGGGCGGTGACTATGGTACCTTAGGTCGTATTTGATAGTCCGGAAAAATTTTAGGCGATCGGGGTCCGCGGCTCCCCGGACCACTTGGAAGGCGTGGGTATAGCACACGAAAATATGAGAATCGGGCGTAATTCTAGTTTTTTGGCCGAAAAATGCAAAAAATAAGAAACGATGATGGCGGGGCGGTTACTATGGTTCCTTAGGTCGTATTTTACGGCCTGAAAAAATTTTAGGCGATCGGGGTCCGGGTGTCCCGGAACCACTTGGAAGGGTGGGCAATAACACACAAAAATATTGTAATCGGGCGGAATTCTAGTTTTTTGGCCGAAAAATGCAACAAATGAGGAATGATCATGGCTGGGCGGTGACTATGATTCCTTAGGTGGTATTTGATAGTCCGGAAAAATTTTAGGCGATAGGGGTCCGGAGTTCCCGGGTTCACTTGGAAGGCGTGGGCTATAGGACACGAAAATATGGGAATCGCGCGGAATTCTAGTTTTTTGGCCGAAAAATGGAAAAAACTAGGAACGATCATGGCTGGGCGGTGACTATGGTTCCTTAGGTCTTATTTGATAGTCCGGAAAAATTTTAGGCGATATGGGTCCGGAGACCCGGGACCACTCGGAAGGCGTGGGCTATAACACACAAAAATATGGGAATCGCGCTGAATTCTAGTTGTTTGGCCGAAAAATGCAAAAAATGAGGAACGATCATGGCTGGGCGGATACTATGGTTCCTTAGGTCGTATTTGATAGTCCGGAAAAATTTTAGGCGATAGGGGTACGGAGGTCCTCGGGACCACTCGGAAGTGTGGGCTATAACACACAAAAATATGGGAGTCGCGCGGAATTCTAGTTGTTTGGCCGAAAAATGCAAAAAATGAGGAACGATCATGGCGGGGCGGATACTATGGTTCCTTAGGTCGTATTTGATAGTCCGGAAAAATATTAGGTGATAGGGGTCAGGAGGTCCCGGGACCACTCGGAAGGCGTGGGCTATAACACACAAAAATATGGGAATCGCGCGGAATTCTAGTTGTTTGGCCGAAAAATGCAAAAAATGAGGAACGATCATGGCGGGGTGGTTACTATGTTTCCTTAGGTCGTATTTGTTGGCCCGGAAAATTTTTAGGCGATCGGGGTTCGGGGTTCCCGGGACCCCTTGGAAGGCGTGGGCTAAAGCACACGAAAATATGGAAATCGTGCGGAATTCTAGTTTTTTGGCTGAAAAACGCAATAGACTAGGAACGATCATGGCGGGGCGGTAACTATGGTTCCTTAGGTCATATTTGATAGTCTGGAAAAATTTTAGACGATCCGGCTCCGGGGGGCCCGACCCACTCGGAAGGCGTGGGCGATAGCACACAAAAATATTGTAATCGGGCGGAATTCTATTTTTTGGCCGAAAAATGCAACAAATGAGGAATGATCATGGCTGGGCGGTGACTATGGTTCCTTAGGTCGTATTTGATAGTCCGGAAAAATTTTAGGCGATAGGGGTCCGGAGTTCCTGGGTTCACTTGGAAGGCGTGGGCTATAGGTCACGAAAATATGGGAATCGCGCGGAATTCTAGTTTTTTGGCCGAAAAATGGAAAAAATTAGGAACGATCATGGCTGGGCGGTGACTATGGTTCCTTAGGTCTTATTTGATAGTCCGGAAAAATTTTAGGCGATAGGGGTACGGAGACCCGGGACCACTCGGAAGGCGTGGGCTATAACACACAAAAATATGGGATAGCACGGAATTCTAGTTGTTTGGCCGAAAAACGCAAAAAATGAGGAATGATCTTGGCGGGGCAGATACTATGGTTCCTTAGGTCGTATTTGATAGTCCGTAAAAATATTAGGCGATAGGGGTCAGGAGGTCCCGGGACCACTCGGAAGGCGTGGGCTATAACACACAAATATATGGGAATCGCGCGGAATTCTAGTTGTTTGGCCGAAAAACGCAAAAAATGAGGAACGATCATGGCGGGGTGATTACTATTGTTCCTTAGGTCGTATTTGATGGCCCGGAAAATTTTTAGGCGATCAGGGTTCGGGGTTCCCGGGACCCCTTGGAAGGCGTGGGCTAAAGCACACGAAAATATTTAAATCGCGTAGAATTCTAGTTTTTTGGCTGAAAACGCAAAAGACTAGGAACGATCATGGAGGGGCGGTGACTATGGTTCCTTAGGTCGTATTTGATAGTCTGGAAAAATTTTAGGCTATCCGGCTCCGGGGGGCCCGACCCACTCGGAAGGCGTGGGCGATAGCACACAAAAATATGGAAATCGGGCGAAATTCTAGTTTTTTTGCCAAAAAATTCAAAAAATAAGGAACGATCATGGCGAGGTAGTGACTATGGTTCCTTAGGTCCTAATTGATGGCCCGAAAAACTTTTAGGTGATCCGAGTCCGGCGGCCCGGCCCACTCGAAAGGCGTGGGCAATAGCTCACAAAAATATGGTAATCGAGCGGAATTATAGTTTTTTTGCCGAAAAACGCAATAAATGAGGAACAATCATGGCGGGGCGGTGACTATGGTTCCATAGGTCGTATTTGATGGCCCGGAAAATTTTAGGCGATCGGGGTCCACGGCTCCCGGGACCACTCGGAAGGCGTAAGTTATAGCACACTAAAATATGCAAATCGCGCGGAGTTCTAGTTTTTTGGCCGAAAAATGCAAAGCATTTGGAATGATCATGGTGGGGCGGTGACTATGGTACCTTAGGTCGTATTTGATAGTCCGGAAAAATTTTAGGCGATCGGGGTCCGCGGCTCCCCGGACCACTTGGAAGGCGTGGTTATAACACACGAAAATATGGGAATCAGGCGTAATTCTAGTTTTTTGGCCGAAAAATGCAAAAAATGAGAAACGATGATGGCGGGGTGGTTACTATGATTCCTTAGGTCGTATTTGACGGCCCAGAAAAATTTTAGGCGATCGGGGTCCGGGCGGCCCGGAACCACTTGGAAGGGTGGGCAATAGCACACAAAAATATTGTAATCGGGCGGAATTCTAGTTTTTTGGCCAAAAAATGAGGAACGATCATGGCGAGGCAGTGACTATGGTTCCTTAGGTCCTAATTGATGGCCCGAAAAAATTTTAGGCGATCCGAGTCCGGCGGCCCGGCCCACTCGGAAGGCGTGGGCAATAGCTCACAAAAATATGGTAATCGAGCGGAATTCTAGTTTTTTGGCCGAAAAACGCAATAAATGAGGAACGATCGTGGCGGGGCGGTGACTATGGTTCCTTAGGTCGTATTTGATGGCCCGAAAAATTTTAGGCGATCGGGGTCCACGGCTCACGGGACCACTCGGAAGGCGAATGCTATAGCACACTAAAATATGCAAATCGCGCGGAGTTCTAGTTTTTTGGCCGAAAAATACAAAGCATTTGGAACGATCATGGTGGGGCGGTGACTATGGTACCTTAGGTCGTATTTGATAGTCCGGAAAATCTTTAGGCAATCGGGGTCTGCGGCTCCCCGGACCACTTGGAAAGCGTGGGTATAGCACACGAAAATATGGGAATCGGGCGTAATTCTAGTTTTTTGGCCGAAAAATGCAAAAAATGAGAAACGATGATGGCGGGGCGGTTACTATGTTCCTTAGGTCATATTTGACGGCCCGAAAAAACTTTAGGCGATCGGGGTCCGGGGGTCCCGGAACCACTTGGAAGGGTGGGCAATAGCACACAAAAATATTGTAATCGGGCGAAATTCTAGTTTTTTGGCCGAAAAATGCAACAAATGAGGAATGATCATGGCTGGGAGGTGACTATGGTTCCTTAGGTCGTATTTGATAGTCCGGAAAAATTTTAGGCGATAGGGGTCCGGAGTTCCCCGGTTCACTTGGAAGGCGTGGGTTATAGGACACGAAAATATGGGAATCGCGCAGAATTCTAGTTTTTTATCCGAAAAACGAAAAAAACTAGGAACGATCATGGCTGGGCGGTGACTATGGTTCCTTAGGTCTTATTTGATAGTCCGGAAAAATTTTAGGCGATAGGGGTCCGGAGACCCGGGACCACTCGGAAGGCGTGGGCTATAACACACAAAAATATGGATAGCGCGGAATTCTAGTTGTTTGGCCGAAAAACGCAAAAAATGAGGAACAATCATGGTGGGGTGGTTACTATGGTTCCTTAGTTCGTATTTGATGGCCCGGAAAATTTTTAGGCGATCGGGGTTCGGGGTTCCCGGGACCCCTTAAAAGGTGTGGGCTAAAGCACACAAAAATATGGGAATCGCGCGGAATTCTAGTTGTTTGGCCGAAAAATGCAAAAAATGAGGAACGATCATGGCGTGGCGGATACTATGGTTCCTTAGGTCGTATTTGATAGTCCGAAAAAATATTAGGCGATAGGGGTCAGGAGGTCCCGGGACCACTCGGAAGGTGTGGGCTGTAACACACAAAAATATGGGAATCGCGCGGAATTCTAGCTGTTTGGCCAAAAAATGCAAAAAATGAGGAACGATCATGGCGGGGTGGTTAGTATGGTTCCTTAGGTCGTATTTGATGGCCCGTAAAATTTTTAGGCGATCGTGGTTCGGGGTTCCAGGGACCCCTTGGAAGGCATGGGCTAAAGCACACGAAAATATGGAAATCGCGCGGAATTCTAGTTTTTTGGCTGAAAAACGCAAATGACTAGGAACGATCATGGCGGGGCGGTGACTATGGTTCCTTAGGTCATATTTGATAGTTCAGAAAATTTTTAGGCGATCCGGCTCCGGGGGGCCCAACCCACTCGAAAGGCGTGGGCGATAGCACACAAAAATATGGGAATCGGGCGAAATTCTAGTTTTTTGGCCAAACAATGAGGAACGATCATGGCGAGGCGGTGACTATGGTTCCTTAGGTCCTAATTGATGGCCCGGAAAATTTTAGGCGATCGGGGTCCACGGCTCCCGGGACCACTCGGAAGGCGTAAGCTATAGCACACTAAAATATGCAAATCGCGCGGAGTTCTAGTTTTTTGGCCGAAAAATGCAAAGCATTTGGAACGATCATGGTGGGGCGGTGACTATGGTACCTTAGGTCGTATTTGATAGTCCGGAAAAATTTTAGGCGATCGGGGTCCGCGGCTCCCCGGACCACTTGGAAGGCGTGGGTATAGCACACGAAAATATGGGAATCGGGCGTAATTCTAGTTTTTTGGCCGAAAAATGCAAAAAATGAGAAACGATGATGGCGGGGCGGTTACTATGGTTCCTTAGGTCGTATTTGACGGCCCGGAAAAATTTTAGGCGATCGGGGTCCGGGGGTCCTGGAACCACTTGGAAGGGTGGGCAATAGCACACAAAAATATTGTAATCGGGCGGAATTCTAGTTTCTTGGCCGAAAAACACAACAAATGAGGAATGATCATGGCTGGGCGGTGACTATGGATCCTTAGGTCGTATTTGATAGTCCAGAAAATTTTTAGGCGATCCGGCTCCGGGGGGCCCGACCCACTAGGAAGGCGTGGGCGATAGCACACAAAAATATGGGAATCGGGCGGAATTCTAGCTTTTTTGCCAAAAAATGAGGAATGATCATGGAGAGACGGTGACTATGGTTCCTTAGATCCTAATTGGTGGCCCGAAAAATTTTTAGGCGATCCGAGTCCGACGGCCCGGCCCACTCGGAAGGCGTGGGCAATAGCACACAAAAATATGGTAATCGAGTGGAATTCTAGTTTTTTGGCCGTAAAACGCAATAAATGAGGAACGATCATGGCGGGGCAGTGACTATGTTTCCTTAGGTCGTATTAGATGGCCTGGAAAATTTTAGGCGATCGGGGTCCACGGCTCTCGGGACCACCCGGAAGGCGTAAGCTATAGCACACTAAAATATGCAAATCGCGCGGAGTTCAAGTTTTTTAGCCGAATAATGCAAAGCATTTAGAACGATCATGGTGGGGCGGTGACTATGGTAACTTAGGTCGTATTTGATAGTCCGGAAAAATTTTAGGCGATCAGGGTCCGCGGCTCCCCGAACCACTTGGACGGCGTGGGTATAGCACACGAAAATATGGGAATCGGGCGAATTCTAGTTTTTGGGCCTAAAAATGCAAAAAATGAGAAAGGATGATGGCGGGGCGGTTACTATGGTTCCTTAGGTCGTATTTGATAGTCCGGAAAAATTTTAGGCGATAGGGGTTCGGAGTTCCCGAGTCACTTGGAAGACGTGGGCTATAGGACACGAATATATGGGAATCGTGCGGAATTATAGTTTTTTGGCCGAAAAACGGAAAAAACTAGGAACGATCATGGCTGGGCGGTGACTATGGTTCCTTAGGTCTTATTTGATAGTCCGGAAAAATTTTAGGCGATAGGGGTCCGGAGACCCGGGATCACTCGGAAGGCGTGGGCTATAACACACAAAAATATGGGATAGCGCGAAATTCTAGTTGTTTGGCCGAAAAATGCAAAAAATGAGGAACGATCATGGCGGGGCGGATACTATGGTTCCTTAGGTCGTATTTGATAGTCCGGAAAAATTTTAGGCGATAGGGGTCCGGGGGTCCCGGGACCACTCGGAAGGTGTGGGCTATAACACACAAAAATATGGGAATCGCGCGGAATTCTAGTTGATTGGCCGAAAAACGCAAAACATGAGGAACGATCATGGCGGGGCGGATACTATGGTTCCTTAGGTCGTATTTGATAGTCCGGAAAAATATTAGGCGATGGGGGTCAGGAAGTCCCGGGACCACTCGGAAGGCGTGGGCTATAACACATAAAAATATGGGAATCGCGCGGAATTCTAGTTGTTTGGCCGAAAAATGCAAAAAATAAGGAACGATCATGACGTGGAGGTTACTATGGTTCCTTAGGTCGTATTTGATGGCCCGGAAAATTTTTAGGCGATCGGGGTTCGGGGTTCCCGGGACCCCTTGGAAGGCGTGGGCTAAAGCACACGAAAATATGGAAATCGCGCGGAATTCTAGTTTTTTGGCTGAAAAATACAAAAGACTAGGAACGATCATGGCGGGGTGGTGACTATGGTTCCTTAGGTCATATTCTACAGTCCGGAAAATTTTTAGGCGATCCGGCTCTGGGGCCCCGACCCACTCGGAAGGCGTGGGCGATAGCACACAAAAATATGGGAATCGGGCGGAATTCTAGTTTTTTGGCCAAAAAATGCAAAAAATGAGGAACGATCATGGCGAGGCGGTGACTATGGTTCCTTTGGTCCTAATTGATGGCCCGAAAACTTTTTAGGCGATCCGAGTCCTGCGGCCCGGGCCACTCGGAAGGCGTGGGCAATAGCACACAAAAATATGGTAATCGAGCGGAATTCTAGTTTTTTGGCCGAAAAACGCAATAAATGAGGAACGATCATGGTGGGGCGGTGACTATGGTTCCTTAGGTCGTATTTGATGGCAACCAGTCCTTACCCAAGATAACATCAAAGTCTACCATACTAAGTAACAGTAGATCAACTATGGTCTCGAAACCACCAATAACAACTAAACACGACTGATGCACATGGTCTACAACAATAAAATCTCCCACAGGCGTAGGAGAACTCAACGAATCACGAGATACATCCAGCAAAGTAAGATGACACATATGAGTAAGTGGATTCCAGATAAAATAAGACTGATGCATCTCTATGGCAAACAGGAACCATACCTGTAATGACTGAGTCTGAAGCAACTACCTCTGTCCTACCCAAAAAAGCATAGAATATGGCCTAGCCTCCTCCTCTAGGGCAACCTCTACCTGCCCGTCCCCCACCTCTAGCTGGCTAAGTGGGTGGAGTGGCAACTGGGGCAGCAACCATGGCCTGGGAAGTCTGTGGACCTGACTGAATCCGTGGTGCCTGAGTAGGCTGGGAAGGTGCACCCCTCATGAATTTGGGGTAGTCTCTGACCATATGGTTGGTATCGCCGCACTCTAAATAAGCTCTCAGTGGGCACGGCAGCTGGGGCTAGCTCGGGCCTATTCGGCTGGATTGATCACTGAGGGCACCTTGTGCAAGAGGCGCACTAGAAAGTGGCTGGGCAATGTGTGCAACCTGAGACCTCGGAACAACCGGAGCACTACTAGAAGCAGGAAGTGCTGAATGAAATGGATGACTCACATAGACCCTACCATGATGGGTTGAAGCTGCAGCGTGACTACCACTAAATTCCCATGTACCACGAGGCCTCTTGGCCTCCCTATCATCTCTCTCATGGCCTCGCATACCTTCCAACCTCCGTGCAATCTCAACCACCTACTCATATGGAGCATCTGACTCCAACTCCCTAGCCATGCTAAACCTAATACCATAGTTGAGCCCCTCAATAAATCGACGAACTCGCTCTCTGACTGTAGAAACCAAGGCAGGTGCATGTTTGGATAAATCACTAAATCGGACAGCATACTTCGACACTATCATAGCACCATGGTGTAGCTGCGCAAACTCCGCTCACCATGTATCCCAAAGGGTCTGAGGAACAAACTCTCTCAAGAAAAACTCTGAAAACCGATCCCATGTAAGTGAAGTTGCCTCGGCTGGGCTACCTACCTCATACGCTCGGCCCCACTGATATGCCTCTCCCTTTAACTGGAATGTAGTAAAATCAACCCCACTCGTCTCCACAGTACCCATAGTGCAAAGAATAATGTAACAACCCGCCGATTATTTTGAGTATTTTTGCCCTGATCCCCTATTTATTGCCTCCTCTATGTTGTATTATGGTTACGTGACTTGCCGGGGGTGTTTAAATTTTATTTTGGGTGATTTTCATAGTTAAATGGGACATATAGTCCCTAAGTTGGAGGCTTAACTTGGAATAGGTCTGTCATGTTATTTACGACTTGTGTGCAAAATTTGAAGTCAGTCTCTGTTATCATTTACTGTTACATCCTGTTATCATCGTTTGGGCTGAGTGGTATGAGATATGTGAGCCCGTGAGACTGGAGAGATTGATGACTGAGTTAGGGATTGAGAGCTTGTTCTGAGTGATGTTGTGGATCGGGCTCCATCTCACAGCAGTCCTTATTTTGGCTTTATAAATTTTGCGGACGAGTTCTAAATGCTATAACGGATCTATTCCAAGTCTCAAAATCAAATTCTGAGCTCGATAGCTAAAAGTCACTTACGGTCAAACTTTTCAACTTTAAATTGCAAAATTTTGGCAAATCAACCTACGGACTTCCAAATTCAATTTTGGGCATACACCCAAGTCCGAAATCAGAATACGAATCTATCGAATCATAAAAACACAGTTCCGGGGTCATTTTCACAAAAGTCAAAGTTTGGTCAACATTTTTAAATTTAATCTTCTAAGTCAAGAATCAAGGGTCCAAATTAACCCAAAAGCTTCCCGGAATGAAACTAACCAACTCCACAAGTCATAAAATTATAAACACAAATGTGTGAAGCATGCAAAGGGGAAACATGGCACAATTACACAAAATGACCGATCGAGTCGTTACATGTTGATAGACTTATATAGGTTGAGGTAATGTGGGATCATTCATGGGTATGTGTATGACAAGTTTATACAGTGATTTTATGGCTTTGGAATGACTCACGACACATTCGAGGACAAACATATATTTAAGTGGGGGAGAATGTAATGACCCGACTGGTCGTTTTGAGCTTTAGCATTCTATTTGGTGGTTGAGACTTTGAGTAGCTTCATATAGTGTATTATAACTTATGTGTATCGTTCGTTTTGGTTTTCGAGTGGTTCGGGATTGATTTGGATGAATGATTCTCATTTTAGAAGCTTGAAGTTGGAAGAGTTGACCAAGTTTGACTTTTGCGTATTTGATCTTAGATCGGACTTTTGACGGCTCTTTTGGGCCCGGATGATGATTTTGGACTTTGGCATATGCAGAAGTTGAATTCGGAGGTTCCTAAGTTAATCTGGCTTATTTTACCGAAAGGTGGCAATTTGAAGGTTTAGAATTATCCTAAGTTTGACCATGGTTTGACTCTTAGGTAAACGGACTCGAAATCGAGTTTTGATTGTTCCGATACTTTCGTATTATGATTTTGGACTTGTACATATGTTCAGATTTGGTTTTGGAGGTTCCTAAAAGAAGTCGACACTATTTGTTGAAAGTGGGCAGTTTGAAGAACTTAAGAGTTCATAAGTTAGACCAAGAGTTGACCTTGATGTTATTGGACTCCAATTGGTATTCTGGGACTTTGGATAGGTCTATATAGTTGAATTGAAAATGTGTGCAAAGTTTGAAATTAATCCGGAGTGTTTAAGTGTGATTCGGACACTCTTCTGAAGGAATGAAGATGTAATAACTTAAGAGAAATTTTATATGATTTGAGCCTCAATTTTTTGTTGTGATGTTCGATTTTCTCCTAAATTAATTCTGAATTTATTTTTGCATGCTTCTCTTTCCTTATTTGTGTTTGATTAATTATGTTTCCTTGTTTGACCTTTCAATTTCTATCACTATATAAACCCTCTTCCTCGCCCCCCCTCGAAGACTTAATGACTACTTCTATGACTACTACTACCACTGTTCTCCCACTCTCATTCATTCTATACTATTATGAGATTTTGATTTTTTGGCCGGCTGAAAGCCAAGGCCACTGGATTATGTTCATTAACCTCTTCCAGTGCAAGCACTGCTCGAAGACCACTTCGAGGCTCCTGTGAACTCTGAAGCACCAGGGTTTGGGGTTTCATCATTCTCCAGTAATCACAGTTGTTCCTGAGATTTTGAGTTCTTCATTCTTTGTTTAGTTTGTTCGCAATTGGTTTGTATCTTATACTCTCGTAAATTTATTACCATATGATTGTGTTTATTTTATGTGTATTCCTTTGGGTGTTTAATATTATGCCACTTCAAGCCTGCTCTAATTCTGATTTTCACATTGTCAGCTAAGTCGATTCATGATGTTTACTTGGTTTACAATTAAACATGATTGATGTTTATCGCACTTTATTTGGATCTCTGGGAAATTGTGTCTGCTCATAATTATTTTCTTCCTGTTGAATCCCTTATGCATCACCTGTTATTTTGCTGCAAATTATGTGATGCCACTGTCTAAGTGCTTATCCTAATATGTTCTTCCTTGAAATTACTAGCGTTAATGTATGCCCATTGTAGATGTCCAACTTGATTAATTGCTTATCTTCACGTTTATGTCTAATTGATTACTCAAGATTGTTGCTTATCATAAATCCATGGTTTAGAATTTCCTAGGGAATTAATGCATGCTCGGAACTTGTTAGAATGTGTCTTTGCTGAGTCTTTCGTGTATACCTGCTATTTCTCTGGAATAAATTTGTGATTTTATGAATTCTATATGCCAAAACTGTTGCCATGCTTAGGCAGACTAGTTTCTTTGCTTTGATGTTGTGTTTTCACTGATCATTTAAGGATCCTAGGGTGAATTCCAATATATGTCCAGTTGATTTCTCCTTATGTCGACTAAGATAAGTTCCATCCCTCTTCATGTGATGCCTGCTTGCCTGATTTACCTAAAAGTCAGCCATGAATGCTTACTTGTTGGGTTTAAAACCTTTGTGTGGTAATTGGTATTTGCTTGAACATTTCACATGCTCTGCAAGTTAGTTATTCTCGTTAGGTTCTCATGTTAAGGCTGTATCTCACCTGTTCTTATGCATGGCACTACTAGGTTTTTTATGTTCAACCCTACCTGAAGCTCTCTAAGATAATTCTGGGTCAAGCTCTTCTTTGAAAATTTGTTTAAAATAATCTTGTTGCTCTTAAGCTCTTTTTCTGGAATGATAAGCATAAACTTGCCTCATGTGTGTCTTGTATGTTTCCCAATTTAAGCATGATCTTGCTTATATGCCCTGATTAGAATGGTTTTAAGAGTAGTTCTGTTACCTGTATAGCTGAATCCCTTAGCTTAATCATTAGAATCGTTTGGGCCTGGTATGTTGGGCCTGCCTTAGGTATTGAGGGTTCGAAGCATACTATCTGCACCTAGAGTTTGGGCATGCTGTCCGCATGAAGTCCTAAGCCTGTTTGAAGGCCCAGATGTATTACTGGGTTATTCTACATTTGTATTGGGCCTGTAATTATTTAAAATAATCTGTAATAGCTTGTAAAAGTGAATTGTCACGACCCGAAACCCCTAACGTCGGGACCGTGATGACACCTAATATTTCACTTGTTAGGCAAGCCAGCGTTAGAATAATTTATCTTTTTTAAATATTTTAAATTTAATTAATGAAGAAGAACTGATTTAACTGCAATAATACAAATATAAATGCGGAAGCTAAAACCGTAAAAACATCTGCTACAGATCCCTAAACCCGGTGTTACAAGTGCACGAGCTGCTAGAGTAATACATACAAGGGTCTGAAATAAATACAATCCTGTCTGAATGAAAATACAAAGCTAAATAAAAATAAAGACGGGGACATGAGGAGCTACGGGCGCTGAGCAACTGTACCTCAAGTCTCCGTAGGCTGTCCAATCCGAGCTCTCTAGTAGCCGCCGCTGGGACCGTCTCCAAAATTTGCACAGTGTGCAGAGTGTAGTATCAGTACAACTGACCCCATGTACTGGTAAGTACCGAGCCTAACCTCGACGAAGTAGTGACGAGGCTAAGGCGGGTCACCTGCACTACAACCTGAACGCAGTATATAATAATGACAGAAAATGGAAATAGTGAACAGAATTAAACAACCAACTGAAAATAATAACCACAGCTACTAGAATAAACCAGTGTCGTCCAGAATCACCAATCTTTAATAATTCAGATACAAATACCAAAAAAAACCCAACACAGCTCAAGAAATGGAAACATATAGGTTGTTGCAGCGCGCAACCCGATCCCACCAGACAATACAAATTCCTCCCTTATTTCATTGTAACGATATCGAAAACAGTAAATAATATATATATGTTGCGGCGCGCAACCCGATCCCACCATATATCAATATCAGTATCATAATTCACCCTTATTTCACCATGTCAATCCACCTTTATTCCACCTGTTGCGGTGTGCAACCCGATCCCACCGTATAGTACAAATTCACCCTTATTCCACCTCAACATATCACCCTTATTTCACCTGTTATGGCATACAACGCGATCCCACCATATCAATATCATGTACTCAATAAGCACAGTAAAACTCACAATTCAAATCATAAAAAAACACTTTACAATTCCAAGACACCAAACTGAACAAATAGGAAACCTTGTACAATAAGATAATCCGAATAAGTAATACTACACAACGAGACCAATCCAGAATTTACAACCACAAGGTATATATAAACCAACTTGAGCAAATAGTTGGAGAGTATGAAACTATGGAAAGAACTAATATCATGAACAGGAGGAAACAATAACTACAAGTAGCAATTAGGAATGGAAACACATTTAGAGCATATAATAACTAAGATAGGGAAAGAGATAATATAAGAAGAACGGGGAAACAGGGAAAAACAAATAATTCGGCGGCGCATAAGCACTCGTCACCTCACATATATGTCGCTCTCATGAAATTAACATAGCAAATAGTCCAAGGGTTCCTAATTCCCTCAACTCAAGGTTAGACACAACACTTAACTCGCTCCAAAGGTCACTCAATGCTCAATCACAACTTTTTCTCTAGAATCCACCTCCAAACCACTCGTATTTATCCACAAACGACTCAATAATATCAATTATTGCTAAAGGAATCAATTACAATGCATAAATTTAGATTTCCCAAACTTTCTCCCAAAAAGTCAAAAACCGACCCCGGGTCCGCTTGGTCAAAAACTCATGGTTCGGACCAAAGTCCATTTACCCATTCACCCCCGAGCTCGATTATGTAATTTATTTCAAAATCCGACCTCAATTCGAGGTCTATATTCCAATTATACAAGAATCCCTAATTCTACCCTAACCCCCAATTTCCACAATGAAAATCCTAGATTTTAGGTTAAAAACTCCTGAAATGTAATGGGTAATTGAAAGAAAGTAGGGTAGAATCACTTACCAACAAATTGGGGAAGAAAATCTTTTAGGAAAATCGCCTCTAGGTCTTCTAGTTTTGAAATTTTGAAGGAATGGCAAAAATCCCGTTTTAGTAATGTTTTGAATAACTGGGCGTCAGGTATTCATCGCGTTCGCGAAGAGCAGTGCCTGTTAGGCTGACGCGATCGCGAGAGGCTACACGCGTTCGCGAAGGTTTAACCCCCCCTGACCTCCGTGTTCGCGAGACAAGACCCGCGTTCACGTAGTGTAACCTCAAGTCTCCTGCCTACCCTAGCTAACGCTATGCATTCGCGTGTGACGGGTCGCATTCACATAGAGCAAACCCCCCATTGCTCCACGTTCGCGACCATTGTCTCGCATTTGTGTAGTGTAAAATCCTCCCCCAACCCAGATCCCCTTCACAATCGCGAGAATGGCTTCGCGATCGCGAAGCACAACACACCAGAAAACTAGCTGCAACAAAAACATCAGATTTTTCTAAGTCCAATTCATCCCGTAGCCTATCCGAAACTCACCCGAGCCCTCGGGGCTCCAAACTAAACATGCACATAAGTCCAAAAAAATCATACGAACTCGCTCGCACGATCAAATCACCAAAATAACGCTTAGTACTACAAATCGGACACCAAATCAAAGGGAATTTTCAAGAAAACGTTAAAACTTCTATTTTCACAACCGGACGTCCGAATCACGTCAAACTAACTATGTTTCTTACTAAATCTCACAGACAAGTCATAAATATGGTATTGGACCTATACCGATTTTTGGAACCAAAATACGGACCCGATATCCAAAAAGTCAACTATGGGTCAAACATTTCAAATTCATGAAGCCTTTAGCTTTCAAATTTCAACAATGTCCGATATCTCGGGCTAGGGACTTCTGAATTCGATTCCGGGCATAGGCCCAAGTCCCAAATCATGATACGGACCCACTAGGACTGTCAAAACATGAATCCGGGTTCCTTTGCTCAAAATGTTGACTGAAGTCAACTCAAATGAAGTTTTTTAGGCAAAAATTCTTATTTTTCTTAGTTTTTAACATAAAAGCTTTCCGGAAACACTCACGGACTGCGCACACAACTCGAGGAGGGTAAAAATGAGATTTTAAGGCTTCGGATCCCAGAATTAGGTTTTAAAATATAAGATGACCTACCCGGTCATCACATGAATGATGGAGAAATTAGTGAAAAAGGGGATTGGGGTATTCTAATGCTTGCATAAAAGGGTAGAAAACATGCCTATAGGGTCTATGTGTATATTTTCTATTTCGTTTAGCATGCCTTATTTGTTATTTTGTTTAACGCGCTTTTTTTGTACACAAATAGAATCATGCCTGTAAGGATCACACACACTTCACTCGTACACTATTCAAAGCATGTTAGTACTCTCCATACCTATTTTCTATGTCTATTACTGTGCACACTTAGACAACATGCCTATAGGATTCAATAACATTGTTTTGCTAATGCTCATTTAGATGCCATGTCAATAGGGTTTCAACAAATCAATCAGTCACTTTTATTGTTTTGGTGCGTTGTTAACTTGGATATCACGACTACAGGGTTTTAATTAATTAATCAACTACTTCGTTAATTCATTATGTTACCAAACATAGAAATCATGCCTATAAGGATAAAATCTTATAAAAATCAATCGCGACTATCAACTGTTAGAAATCTTGCCTATAAGATATTGTCACTCGCATAAGAAACTGTTAATTCTGGGCTCTCGAAGTTGTTTTACTGCCTCCTTGCGCAATATTTAGATAGCATGCCTATAGGTTTGTAATGCCTTAATCTGCAAATCCATTAGCCTAAAGTTGCTGCCTATACAATGTTGGAAATCAGAATCACCTAGAAACCATGGCTATAGGACTTAACGACTAGAATGCTGGTTAACTGCTGAAACTACCTACTGTCTACTCTGCCGCATGCATTTGTTGTTTATGTGTGGAGGCTAACTTGGGCCCTTAATTGTCTTTATGTGAAGTCCTATATGTTTTGAATGTGTGTCTAGTTTTATCATTTTGAGCACCCTAAGTGAAGTCTAGAACCACCCAAATAGTAGGTCCAAAGCCTCTTAGACCATAGGCATGGGACAGGTAGTGCACGCATAAGACACAGTTTAGAATTGAATTAGAATGCTTCAGGTAAAGAACATTAACATAGTAATTGGGTAGCAGGAGATGATAGTATGTGCTCGCAGAATAATATGAGCAACTCCTATCCTAAGGGAGTTGTGAAGTATTATTTATGTTCCACGGGGTGATCCTTTAGGCTGAAAACTTAGGACTCCCCCTCCTTTATATGATCATTGTTCACACTTAGTCATTAAATTTAGAACAATTAAGTTGTACCGTGTAACCTCTAAAGACTGGTACTGATTATCTATATAGCTTAATTGTTGTCCGATTTTCTTTACACTTGTTCATAATAGAACATTTAAATTCTTTGTCTTCCCTTGCTTATATGATTACGTAGGAAAGTTATAATCGAATAATCCACATAGTATGAACTTCGGCCGGGACCCACAGTTGTGGACCTCGAAGAGTGCCTAACACCTTCTCTTTATGGTAATTTGATCCCTTACCCGATCTTTGGTGACGTAGACTAGTTAAATCAGAGTCATTTGCAAATAGGTGTCCTAATGCACCTTAAAAATCATTAGGTGACGAATATTCTCTTTTAATACCCATTTAAAAGAGTTGTCACGCGTCGAAACCCACTTTCGTGAGAAAATGGGGCACGATAGCATGGCGACTCTGCTGGGGATTTACACTTAGGCTCTTACCATAACGAAGTTGACTTGTGTGGATTATTTGAGGGCATGTACATCCCTTACCTTATTTCCTTAATTTGTTTGAATCGCTATGACATGCATATCCCTCCCCTTATTTTCCTTTATTTGCCTTAATTGCTATGACATGTATATCCCTTCCCTTATTTTCCTTTATTTGTCTAAATTGCTATGACATGAACATCCCATCCTTATTTCCCTTTATTGCTATGACATGTACGACCTCTCTTCGTTTCCTTCATCTTTTTTAAGACTCCTATATCATGTCTCTCCCACCCCTATTTCCCTGTTTGCTTCGTTACGTTCTTACACATTTTTATGAGTTAAACTGACTTCCCTCTTTTGTCTTTCCTTTTTTCTTTTCTTTCTTTTGTTTGTCTTTATCACATTACTTACTATTTTTACGCACTTTCATCATGTATATATTTGGCAACGTGTTACTATTTTACATAAAGCATGCTCCACATCATACTCCACTCGTGCCTATTATCAACATAGCGGTGCTTGATGAGTGTCTGCGCTTTCCTAAAAACACCCTTTTAAAAGGCTTATGTCACGCCCCGAACCTAGGAGCGAGACAAGCACCCGGTGCCTCACCTAACCTGGCGTACCAAATTGCGACTAAGGGACTTTGAACACATAATGTCATACTTTGGCCATGGGGCCACCTTGCAAGAAAATTTGTGAAGCAAAATATAAAACTGAATGGAAACTAGCGCTAACTAAACATCAATATAAAGCTAGGCTGAAAAGGCCGTCATAGCTACTACAGCTGACAAACCACCAAATTATACATACCAGGCCTACAAACCCAACATACTGCACTAACCAATAGGATATGTCTACAAGCCTCTACTGATAGATGTACTATGATCGGAACAGGGCCCCGACCTACCCATAACATATATACAGATATACATAAGATGTACACAACACTCTATACCTGGCAACTCCGAAAGACGTGGAGCTTACCGATCAGGCTGAACTCGGGAAACACCTACTGAGGAGATCTACTCGTCTGTCTATCTGAACCTGCATGCATGAAATGCAGCGTCCCCGGAAAAGGGACGTCAGTACGAAATAATGTACTGAGTATGTAAGGCAATAACATAACTGAAAATCGAAATTGAACTGATAATATAATAACTGGAAGTAACTGGGAGTCAAAGATGATCTGGAGATATACTTACCTGCTGATAGTGACTCAACTCCTTCAATGTAGTAAGTAAAATAATTGTACGGCCTTATAAGGCTCGGTATATATAACTGTTGTGCCATAGTAGGCTCGCTCATAGGCGCTCGGCCATACTAGGCTATGTATCTCGACCATGCTGGGCTCGCTCATAGGCGCTCGGCCACAGTAGGCTCGGTATATAACTTTCCATATGATCAGAGGTTGCCCAATAGGGGCCTGCCCATCGATTATAGCTCGATAGTAATGAAAATACTGTAATACTGTATATATAGGCTTGCTGCTCTCTTGACTGGAAAGAAGACAATACTAAAATTGAATATAGAGTCTCGATAAGGAATAATATTGTAACTTATGAGACTAGAATAGTGTGAATAAATTCATGAATATGAACTTCTCTTTTTGTCTCATTACTAACACATGTAGCTACGAGATCATGCCAAAATGAAGGAAGGCTTAGCCTTAACATACCTTATCACAATCTTTCCAATCACCAAGTTGAACTCACCTCTTCGCACCTTAATCTACAAGAATGATAATAATACTATCGTTAAGTTACGAAAGGTACAACTATCGCACAACGAACGACAAACCTATTTTGTATTAAAACGGGCAGCATCTCCCCTATAATCCTTACTTCCTCCAAATTCAAGATAACACCAACAATACAAGAATAGAACAATAACAACATATATACATCATTTTCCAGCCCTATATACACCATCAAATACTACAAAACAGCCCAACACACCCCAATCTCTTCGTACACAAAACGACCACCGTAGTAGTGTCAAACGACCCGAAAATGTTATGACGAACGACCAGCCAACCACCCTACATTTATATGGTGTTTATAAACCCCCTTCCTCCTCCAAAACTCCACAAAATAGTAGTAAAACACGCAGCCCAACAGCAACACAAAACAGTCCACAAAACAGTCCGCTACAAGTGAATAACTCGAACTCACGGCTTCCGATCACCGTCCCGTGAGTTCTTACAAGTATAGAACGACTTACCATGAATTTACAGAAGAAAAATTGGATGAAAGAGAGCAGTAAACTCACCTTATTTGTTGGATAACTCAGCTCTGCTTTGCATTTTTCGGCCAAAAAACTAGAACTCCGCGCGATTTGCATATTTTAGTGTGCTATAGATTATGCTTTCCGAGTGGTCCCGGGAGCCGTGGACCCCGATCGCCTAAAATTTTTCGGGCCATCAAATACGACCTAAGGAACCATAGTCACCGCCCAGCCATGATCGTTCCTCATTTATTGCCTATTTTGGCAAAAAAACTAGAATTTCGCGCGATTCCCATATTTTTGTGTGTTATAGCCCACGCCTTCCGAGTGGTCCCGGGACCTCCTGACCCCTATCGCCTAAAATTTTTCCGGAATATCAAATACAACCTAAGGAACCATAGTATCCGCCTCGCCATGATCGTTCCACATTTTTTGCGTTTTTCGGCCAAACAACTAGAATTTCGCGCGATTCCCATATTTTTGTGTGTTGTAGCCCACGCCTTCCGAGTGGTCCCGGGACCTCCGGACCCCTATCGCCTAATATTTTTCCGGACTATCAAATAAGACCAAAGGAACCATAGTCACCGCCCTACCAAGATCTTTCCACATTTTTTGCATGTTACTGAAAAACACCTAGAATTTCGCCCGATTCCCATATTTTCGTGTGCTATACCCACGCATTCCGAGTGGTCCCAAGAGCCGCGGACTCCGATCGCCTAAAATTTTTCCGGGAAATCAAATACGACCTAAGGAACCATAGTATCCGCCCCGCCATGATCGTTCCTTATTTTTTGCGTTTTTAGGCCAAACAGCTAGAATTCCGCGCGATTCCCATATTTTTGTGTGTTATAGCCCACACCTTCCGAGTGGTCCCGGGACCTCCGGACCCCTATCTCCTAAAATTTTTCCGGACTATCAAATACGACCTAAGGAACCATAGTATCCACCCCACCATGATTGTTCCTCATTTTTTGCATTTTTTGGCCAAACAACTAGAATTCCCCGCAATCCCATATTTTTGTGTGTTATAGCCCACGCCTTCCGAGTGGTCCCGGGTCTCCGGGCCCCTATCGCCTAAAATTTTTTCGGACTATCAAATAAGACCTAAGGAACCATAGTCACCGCCCAGCCATGATCGTTCCTAGTTTTTTCCATTTTTCGGCCAAAAAACTAGAATTCCGCGCGATTCCCATATTTTCGTGTCCTATGCCCACGCCTTCCAAGTGAACCCGGGATCTCCGGACCCCTATCGCCTAAAAATTTTCCGGACTATCAAATACGACCTAAGGAACCATAGTATCCGCCCCGCCATGATCGTTCCTCATTTTTTGCATTTTTCGGCCAAACAACTAGAATTCTGCGCAATCCCATATTTTTGTGTGTTATAGCCTACGCCTTCCGAGTGGTCCCGGGTCTCCGGACCCCTATCGCCTAAAATTTTTCCGGACTATCAAATAAGACCTAAGGAACCATAGTCACCGCCCAGCCATGATCGTTCCTAGTTTTGTCTGTTTTTCGGCCAAAAAACTAGAATTCCGCGCGATACCCATATTTTCGTATCCTATGCCCACACCTTCCGAGTGGTCCCGGGACCTCCGGACCCCTATCGCCTAAAATTTTTTCGCACTATCAAATACGACCTAAGGAACCATAGTAACCGCCCCGCCATCATCGTTTCTTATTTTTTGCATTTTTCGGCCAAAAAACTAGAATTACGCCCGATTCCCATATTTTCGTGTGCTATACCCACGCCTTCCAAGTGGTCCGGGGAGCCGCGGACCCCGATCGCCAAAAAATTTTCCGGACTATCAAATACGACCTAAGGTACTATAGTCACCGCCCCACCATTATCGTTCCAAATGCTTTGCATTTTTCGGCCAAAAAACTAGAACTCCGCGTGATTTGCATATTTTAGTGTGCTATAGATTATGCTTTCCGAGTGGTCCCGGGAGCCGTGGATCCCGATCGCCTAAAATTTTCCGGGCCATCAAATACGACCTAAGGAACCATAGTCACCGCCCAGCCATGATCGTTCCTCATTTATTGCCTATTTTGGCAAAAAAACTAGAATTCCGCGCGATTCCCATATTTTTGTGTGTTATAGCCCACACCTTCCGAGTGTTCCCGGGACCTCCGGACCCATATCGCCTAAAATTTTTCCGGACTATCAAATACGACCTAAGGAACCATAGTCACCGCCCAGCCATGATCATTCCTCATTTGTTGCATTTTTCGGCCAATAAACTAGAATTCCACCCGATTACAATATTTTTGTGTGCTATTGCCCACCCAAGTGGTTCCGGGACCCCCGGACCGCGATCTCCTAAAAATTGTCCGGGCCGTCAAATACGACCTAAGTAACCATAGTAACCACCCCGCCATCATTGTTTCTCACTTTTTGTATTTTTCGGCCAAAAAACTAGAATTACGCACGATTCCCATATTTTCGTGTGCTATACCCACGCCTTCCAAGTGGTCCGGGGAGCCGCGGACCCCGATCGCCTAAAAGTTTTCCGGACTATCAAATACGACCTAAGGTACCATAGTCACCGCCCATCCATGATCGTTCCTCATTTATTGCCTATTTCTGCCAAAAAACAAGAATTCCGCACGATTCCCATATTTTTGTGTGTTATAGCCCACGCCTTCCGAGTGGTCCCGGGACCTCCTTACCCCTATCGCCTAAAATTTTTCCGGACTGTCAAATAAAACCTATGGAACCATAGTATCTGCCCCGCCATGATCGTTCCTCATTTTTTGCGTTTTTCGGCCAAACAACTAGAATTTCGCGCGATTTCCTATAATTTTGTGTGTTGTAGCCCACGCCTTCCGAGTGGTCCCGGGACCTCCGGACCCCTATCGCCTAATATTTTTCCGGACTATCAAATAAGACCAAAGGAACAATGGTACCTTAGGTCGTATTTGATAGTGCGGAAAAATTTTAGGCGATAGGGGTCCGGAGGTCCCGGGACCACTCGGAAGGTGTGGGCTATAACATACAAAAATATGGGAATCGCGCGGAATTCTAGTTGTTTGGCCGAAAAATGCAAAAAATGAGGAACGATCATGGCGGGGCGGATACTATGGTTCCTTAGGTCGTATTTGATAGTCCGGAAAATTTTTAGGCAATAGGGGTCCGGAGGTCCCGGGACCACTCGGAAGGTGTGGGCTATAACACACAAAAATATGGGAATCACGCGTATTTCTAGTTGTTTGGCCGAAAAACGCAAAAAATAAGGAACGATCATGGCGGGGCGGATACTATGGTTCCTTATGTCGTATTTGATTGCCCGGAAAAATTTTAGGCGATCGGGGTCCGCGGCTCTTGGGACCACTCAGAATGCGTGGGTATAGCACACGAAAATATGGGAATCGGGCGTAATTCTAGTGTTTTTGCCGAAAAATGAAAAAAATGAGAAACGATGATGGCAGGGCGGTTACTATGGTTCCTTTGGTCGTATTTGATGGCCCGGAAAAAATTTAGGCGATCGGGGTCCGGGGGTCCCTGAACCACTCGGAAGGCGTGGGCTATAACACACAAAAATATGGGAATCGCGCAGAATTCTAGTTGTTTGGCCGAAAAATGCAAAAAATGAGGAATGATCATGGCTGGGCGGTGACTATGGTTCCTTAGGTCGTATTTGATAGTCCGGAAATATATTAGGCGATAGGGGTCCGGAGATCCCGGGACCACTCGGAAGGCGTGGGCTATAACACACAAAAATATGGGATCGCGCGAAATTCTAGTTGTTTGGCCGAAAAACGCAAAAAATGAGGAACAATCATGGTGGGGTGGTTACTATGGTTCCTTAGTTCGTATTTGATGGCCCGGAAAATATTTAGGCGATCGGGGTTCGGGGTTCCCGGGACCCCTTAAAAGGTGTGGGCTAAAGCACACGAAAATATGGAAATCGTGCGAAATTCTAGTTTTTTGGCTGAAAAACGCAAAAGACTAGGAACGATCATGGCGGGGCGGTGACTATGGTTCCTTAGGTCGTATTTGATAGTCCGGAAAAATTTTAGGCGATCGGGGTCCGGGGGTCCCGGAACCACTTGGAAGGGTGGGCAATAGCACACAAAAATATTGTAATCGGGTGGAATTCTAGTTTATTGGCCGAAAAATGCAACAAATGAGGAATGATCATGGCTGGGCGGTGACTATGGTTCCTTAGGTCGTATTTGATAGTCCGGAAAAATTTTAGGCGATATGGGTCCGGAGGTCCCGGGAACACTCGGAAGGTGTGGGCTATAACACACAAAAATATGGGAATCGCGCGGAATTCTAGTTGTTCGGCCGAAAAACACAAAAAATAAGGAACGATCATGGTGGGGTGGTTACTATGGTTCCTTAGGTCGTATTTGATGGCCCGGAAAATTTTTAGGCGATCGGGGTTCGGGGTTCCCGGGACCCCTTGGAAGGCGTGGGCTAAAGCACACGAAAATATGGAAATCGCGCGGAATTCTAGTTTTTTGGCTGAAAAATGCAAAAGACTAGGAACGATCATGGCGGGGCGGTGACTATGGTTCCTTAGGTCGTATTTGATAAACCGGAAAAATTTTAGGCGATCCGGCTCCGGGGGCCCCGACCCACTCGGAAGGCGTGGGCGATAGCACACAAAAATATGGGAATCGGGCGGAATTCTAGTTTTTTGGCCAAAAAATGCAAAAAATGAGGAACGATCATGGCGAGGTGGTGACTATGGCTCCTTAGGTCTTAATTGATGGCCCGAAAATTTTTTAGGCGATCCGAGTCCGGCGGCCCGGCCCACTCGGAAGGCGTGGGCAATAGCACACAAAAATATGGTAATCGAGCGGAATTCTTGTTTTTTGGCCGAAAAACGTAATAAATGAGGAACGATCATGGCGGGGCGGTGACTATGGTTCCTTAGGTCGTATTTGATGGCCCGGAAAATTTTAGGCGATCGGGGTCCACGGCTCCCGGGACCACTCGAAAGGCGTAAGCTATAGCACACTAAAATATGCAAATCGCACGGAGTTCTAGTTTTTTGGCCTAAAAATGCAAAGCATTTGGAATGATCATGGTGGGGCGGTGACTATAGTACCTTAGGTCGTATTTGATAGTCCGGAAAATTTTTTGGCGATCGGGGTCCGCGGCTCCCCGGACCACTTGGAAGGCGTGGGTATAGCACACGAAAATATGGGAATCGGGCGTAATTCTAGTTTTTTGGCCGAAAAATGCAAAAAATGAGAAACGATGATGGCGGGGCGGTTACTATGGTTCCTTAGGTCGTATTTGATAGTGCGGAAAAATTTTAGGCGATAGGGGTCCGGAGGTCCCGGGACCACTCGGAAGGTGTGGGCTATAACACACAAAAATATGGGAATCGCGCGGAATTCTAGTTGTTTGGCCGAAAAACGCAAAAAATGAGGAACGATCATGGCGGGGCGGATACTATGGTTCCTTAGGTCGTATTTGATAGTCCGGAAAATTTTTAGGCAATAGGGGTCCGGAGGTCCCGGGACCACTCGGAAGGTGTGGGCTATAACACACAAAAATATGGGAATCGCGCGTAATTCTAGTTGTTTGGCCGAAAAACGCAAAAAATAAGGAACGATCATGGCGGGGCGGATACTATGGTTCCTTATGTCGTATTTGATTGCCCGGAAAAATTTTAGGCGATCGGGGTCCGCGGCTCTTGGGACCACTCAGAATGCGTGGGTATAGCACACGAAAATATGGGAATCGGGCGTAATTCTAGTGTTTTTGCCGAAAAATGAAAAAAATGAGAAACGATGATGGCAGGGCGGTTACTATGGTTCCTTTGGTCGTATTTGATGGCCCGGAAAAAATTTAGGCGATCGGGGTCCGGGGGTCCCTGAACCACTCGGAAGGCGTGGGCTATAACACACAAAAATATGGGAATCGCGCAGAATTCTAGTTGTTTGGCCGAAAAATGCAAAAAATGAGGAATGATCATGGCTGGGCGGTGACTATGGTTCCTTAGGTCGTATTTGATAGTCCGGAAATATATTAGGCGATAGGGGTCCGGAGATCCCGGGACCACTCGGAAGGCGTGGGCTATAACACACAAAAATATGGGATCGCGCGGAATTCTAGTTGTTTGGCCGAAAAACGCAAAAAATGAGGAACAATCATGGTGGGGTGGTTACTATGGTTCCTTAGTTCGTATTTGATGGCCCGGAAAATTTTTAGGCGATCGGGGTTCGGGGTTCCCGGGACCCCTTAAAAGGTGTGGGCTAAAGCACACGAAAATATGGAAATCGTGCGAAATTCTAGTTTTTTGGCTGAAAAACGCAAAAGACTAGGAACGATCATGGCGGGGCGGTGACTATGGTTCCTTAGGTCGTATTTGATAGTCCGGAAAAATTTTAGGCGATCGGGGTCCGGGGGTCCCGGAACCACTTGGAAGGGTGGGCAATAGCACACAAAAATATTGTAATCCGGTGGAATTCTAGTTTATTGGCCGAAAAATGCAACAAATGAGGAATGATCATGGCTGGGCGGTGACTATGGTTCCTTAGGTCGTATTTGATAGTCCGGAAAAATTTTAGGCGATATGGGTCCGGAGGTCCCGGGAACACTCGGAAGGTATGGGCTATAACACACAAAAATATGGGAATCGCGCGGAATTCTAGTTGTTCGGCCGAAAAACGCAAAAAATAAGGAACGATCATGGCGGGGTGGTTACTATGGTTCCTTAGGTCGTATTTGATGGACCGGAAAAGTTTTAGGCGATCGGGGTTCGGGGTTCCCGGGATCCCTTGGAAGGCGTGGGCTAAAGCAC
Organism: Nicotiana tomentosiformis; assembly: GCF_000390325.3. Taxonomy (NCBI): domain Eukaryota; kingdom Viridiplantae; phylum Streptophyta; class Magnoliopsida; order Solanales; family Solanaceae; genus Nicotiana; species Nicotiana tomentosiformis. The sequence goes on from NW_027174571.1 coordinate 651,428, forward strand.
ACGAAAATATGGAAATCACGCGGAATTCTTGTTTTTTGGCTGAAAAACGCAAAAGACTAGGAACGATCATGGCGGGGCGGTGACTATGGTTCCTTAGGTCGTATTTGATAAACCGGAAAAATTTTAGGCGATCCGGCTCCGGGGGCCCCGACCCACTCGGAAGGCGGGGGCGATAGCACACAAAAATATGGGAATCGGGCGAAATTCTAGTTTTTTGGCTAAAAAATGCAAAAAATGAGGAAAGATCATGGCGAGGCGGTGACTATGGCTCCTTAGGTCCTAATTGATGGCCCGAAAAATTTTTAGGTGATCCGAGTCCGGCGGCCCGGCCCACTAGGAAGGTGTGGGCAATAGCACACAAAAATATGGTAATCGAGCGGAATTCTTATTTTTTGGCCAAAAAACATAATAAATGAGGAACGATCATGGCGGGGCGGTGACTATGGTTCCTTAAGTCGTATTTGATGGCCCGGAAAATTTTAGGCGATCAGGGTCCACGGCTCCCGGGACCACTCGAAAGGCGTAAGTTATAGCACACTAAAATATGCAAATCTCGCGGAGTTCTAGTTTTTTGGCCGAAAAATGCAAAGCATTTGGAATGATCATGGTGGGACGGTGACTATAGTACCTTAGGTCGTATTTGATAGTCCGGAAAATTTTTTGACGATCGGGGTCCGCGACTCCCCGGACCACTTAAAATGCAAAAAATGAGAAACGATGATGGCGGGGCGGTTACTATGGTTCCTTAGGTCGTATTTGATAGTCCGGAAAAATTTTAGGCGATAGGGGTCCGGAGGTCCCGGGACCACTCGGAAGGTGTGGGCTATACACACAAAAATACGGGAATCGCGCGGAATTCTAGTTGTTTGGCCGAAAAACGCAAAAATTAAGGAAGGATCATGGCAGGGTGGATACTATGGTTCCTTAGGTCGTATTTGATTGCCCGGAAAAATTTTAGGCGATCGGGGTCCGCGGCTCTTGGGACCACTCGGAATGCGTGGGTATAGCACACGAAAATATGGGAATCGGGCGAAATTCTAGGTCTTTTTCAGTAACATGCAAAAAATGTGGAAAGATCTTGGCAGGGCGGTGACTATGGTTCCTTTGGTCTTATTTGATAGTCCGGAAAAATATTAGGCGATAGGGGTCCGGAGGTCCCGGGACCACTTGGAAGGCGTGGGCTATAACACACAAAAATATGTGAATCGCACAGAATTCTAGTTGTTTTGCCGAAAAATGCAACAAATGAGGAACGATCATGGCGGGGCGGATACTATAATTCCTTAGGTCGTATTTGATAGTCCGAAAAAAATTTAGGCGATAGGGGTCAGGATTTCCCGGGACCACTCGGAAAGCGTGGGCTATAACACACAAATATGGGAATCGCGCGAAATTCTAGTTGTTTGGCCGAAAAACGCAAAAAATAAGGAACAATCATGGCGGGGTGGTTACTATGGTTCCTTAGATCGTATTTGATGGCCCCAAAAATTTTTAGGCGATCGGGGTTCGGGGTTCCCGGGACCCCTTGGAAGGCGTGGGCTAAAGCACACGAAAATATGGAAATCGCGTGGAATTCTAGTTTTTTGGCTGAAAAATGCAAAAGACTAGGAACGATCATGGCGGGGCGGTGACTATGGTTCCTTAGGTCGTATTTGATAGTCCGGAAAATTTTTAGGGGATCCGGCTCCGGGGGGCCCGACCCACACGGAAGGCGTGGGCGATAGCACACAAAAATATGGGAATCGGGCTGAATTCTAGTTTTATGGCCAAAAATTACAAAAAATGAGGAACGATCATGGCAAGGCGGTGACTATGGTTCCTTAGGTCCTAATTGATGGCCCGAAAATTTTTTAGGCAATCTGAGTCCGGCGGCCCGGCCCACTCGGAAGGCGTGGGCAATATCACACAAAAATATGGTAATCGAGTGGAATTCTTATTTTTTGGCCGAAAAATGCAATAAATGAGGAACGATCATGGCGGGGCGGTGACTATGGTTCTTTAGGTCGTATTTGATGGCCCGGAAAATTTTAGGCGATCGGGGTCCACGGCTCCCCGGACCACTCGGAAGGCGTAAGCTATAGCACATGAAAATATGCAAATCGCGCGGAGTTCTAATTTTTTGGCCGAAAAATGCAAAGCATTTGGAACGATCATGGTGGGGAGGTGACTATGGTACCTTAGGTCGTATTTGATAGTCCGAAAAAATTTTAGGCGATCGGGATCCGCGGCTCCCCGGACCACTTGGAAGGCGTGGTATAGCACATGAAAATATGGGAATCGGGCGTAATTCTTGTTTTTTGGCTGAAAAATGCAAAAAATGAGAAACGATGATGGCGGGCGGTTACTATGGTTCCTTAGGACGTATTTGACGACCCGAAAAAATTTTAGGCGATCGTGGTCTGGGGTCCCGGAACCACTTGGAAGGGTGGGCAATAGCACACAAAAATATTGTTATCGGGCGGAATTCTAGTTTTTTGGCCGAAAAACACAACAAATGAGGAATGATCATGGCTGGGCGGTGACTATGGTTCCTTAGGTCATATTTGAGAGTCCGGATAATTTTTAGGCGATAGGGGTCCGGAGTTCCCGGGTTCACTTCGAAGGCGTGGGCTATAGGACGCAAAAATATGGGAATTGCGCGGAATTCTAGTTTTTTGGCCGAAAAACGGAAAAAACTAGGAACGATCATGGCTGGGCGGTGACTATGGTTCCTTAGGTCTTATTTGATAGTCCGGAAAAATTTTAGGCGATAGGGGTCCGGAGAACCGGGACCTCTCGGAAGGCGTGGGCTATAACACACAAAAATATGGGATAGCGCGGAATTCTAGTTGTTTGGCCGAAAAACGCAAAAAATGAGGAACGATCATGGCGGGGCAGATACTATGGTTCCTTAGGTCGTATTTGATAGTCCTGAAAAATTTTAGGCGATAGGGGTCCGGAGGTCCCGGGACCACTCGGAAGGTGTGGGTATAGCACACGCCTTCCAAGTGGTCCCGGGACCCCCGGACCCCGATCGCCTAAAAACTTTTCGGGCCATAAAATATGACCCAAGGAACTATAGTAACCACCCCGCCATGATCGTTCCTCATTTTTTGCATTTTTCTGCCAAAAACCTAGAATTCCGCTCGATTCCCATATTTTTGTGTGCTACAGCCCACGCCTTCCAAGTGGTCCCGGGAACCTCGGACCCCGGTCGCCTAATATTTTTCTGGGCCATCAAATGCGACCTAAGGAACCATAGTCACTGCCCCACCATGATCGGTCCTTATTTTTTGCATTTTACGTCCAAAAAACTAGAATTCTGCCCGATTCCCATATTTTCGTGTGTTATTGCCCAAGCCTTCCGAGTGGGCCGTGCCTACCAGACTCGGATCGCCTAAAATTTTTCCGGGCCATCAAATACGACCTAAGGAACCATAGTCACGCCCCGCCATGATCGTTCCTCATTTTATGCAGTTTTCAGCCAAAACACTGGAATTCCGCCCGATTACCATATTATTGTGTGCTATTGCCCACGCCTTCCGTGTGGGCCGAGCCCCCCGTACTCGGATCGTCTAAAGTTTTTTCAGGCCATAAAATAGGATCTAAGGAACCATAGTCACCACCTCGCCATGATCGTTCCTCAGTTTTCGCATTTTTCGGCCAAAAAACTAGAATTCTGCCCGGTTCCCATATTTTTGTGTGCTATAGCCCACGCTTTCCAAGTGGTCACGGGATCCCCGGACCCCGATCGCCTAAAATTTTTCCGACCCATCAAATACGACCTAAGGAACCATAGGAACTGCCCCGCCATGATCGTTCCTCACTTATTGCGATTTCCGGCAAAAAAACTAGAATTCTGCCCGATTCCCATATTTTCGTGTGCTATAGCCCGCACCTTCCGAGTGGGCCGGGGCCCCCGGACTTGGATCACCTAAAAAATTTTCGGGCCATCAAATAGGACCTAAGGAACCATAGTCACCGCCCCGCAATGACCGTTCTTCATTTTTTTCATTTTTCGGACAAAAAACTAGAATTCCGCCCGATTCCCATATTTTCGTGAGTTATAGCCCACGCCTTCCAAGTGGTCCCGGGAACCCCGAACCCCGGTCGCCTAATATTTTTACGGACCATAAAATATGATTTAAGGAACCATAGTCACCGCCCTGTAATGATCGTTCCTCATTTTTTGTGTTTTTCGGCCAATAAACTAGAATTCCGCGCGATTCCCATATTTTCGTGTGCTATAGCACACGCCTTCCGAGTGGTCCCAGACCCACGGACCCCTATCGCCTAAAGTTCTTCCGGACCATCAAATACGACCTAAGGAACCATAGTCACCGCCCCGCCATGATCGTTCTTATGTTTTTGTATTTTTTGGCAAAAAACCTTGAATTCCGCGCGATTCCATATTTTCATTTGCTATAGCCAACGCCTTTCGAGTGGTCCCTGGAACCCCGGACCCCGATCGCCTAAAAATTTTCAAGCCATCAAATACGACCTAAGGAACCATAGTCACCGCCCCGCCATGATCGTTCCTCATTTTATGCAGTTTTCTGCCAAAATACTAGAATTTCGCCCGATTACCATATTATTGTGTGCTATTGCCCACGCCTTCCGAGTGGGCCGAGCCCCCGTACTCGGATCGCCTAAAGTTTTTTGGGGCCATAAAATAGGACCTAAGGAACCATAGTCACCACCTCGCCATGATCGTTCCTCATTTTTCGTATTTTTCGGCCAAAAAACTAGAATTCCGCCCGGTTCCCATATTTTTGTGTGCTATAGCCCACGCTTTCCAAATGGTCCCGGGATCCCCGGACCCCGATCGCCTAAAAATTTTCCGGCCCATCAAATACGACCTAAGGAACCATAGGAACTGCCCCGCCATGATAGTTCCTCACTTATTGCGATTTCCGGGGAAAAAACTAGAATTCCGCCCGATTCCCATATTTTCGTGTGCTATAGCCCACACCTTCCGAGTGGGCCAGGCTCCCCGGACTGGGGTCGCCTAAAGTTTTTTCGGGCCATCAAATAGGACCTAAGGAACCATATTCACCTCCCCGCCAAAAAACTAGAATTCTGCCCGATTCCCATATTTTCGTGTGTTATAGCACACGCCTTCCAAGTGGTCCCGGGACCCCCGGACCCCGATCGCCTAAAAAGTTTTTGTGCCATAAAATAAGACCCAAGGAACCATAGTAACCACCCCGCCATGGTCGTTCCTCATATTTTGCGTTTTTCTACCAAAAAACTAGAATTCCGCGTGATTCCCATATTTTCGTCTACTATTGCCCACGCCTTCCGAGTGGGTCGGGCCTCCAGGACTCGGATCGCCTAAAATTTTTTCGGGCCATAACATATGATTTAAGAAATCATAGTCACCGCCCTGCCATGATCGTTCCTCAGTTTTTGCGTTTTTCGGCCAAAAAACTAGAATTCCGCGCGATTCCCTTATTTTCGTGTGCTATAGCCCACGCCTTCCAAGTGGTCCCGGGAACCCCGGACCCCGATCGCCTAAAGTTTTTCCGGACCATCAAATACGACCTAAGGAACCATAGTCACCACCCCGCCATGATCGTTCCTATGTTTTTGTATTTTTTGGCAAAAAACCTAGAATTCCGCGCGATTCCATATTTTCATTTGCTATAGCCCACGCCTTCCGAGTGGTCCCGGGAACCCCGGACCCCGATCGCCTAAAAGTTTTCCAGCCATCAAATACGACCTAAGGAACCATAGTCACCGCCCCGCCATGATCGTTCCTCATTTTATGCAGTTTTCGGCCAAAACACTAGAATTCCGCCCGATTACCATATTATTGTGTGCTACTGCCCATGCCTTCCGAGTGGGCTGAGCCCCCCGTACTCGGATCGCCTAAAGTTTTTTCGGGCCATAAAATAGGACCTAAGGAACCATAGTCACCACCTCGCCATGATCGTTCCTCATTTTTCGCATTTTTCGGCCAAAAACTAGAATTCCGCCCGATTCCCATATTTTAATGTGCTATAGCCCACGCTTTCCAAGTGGTCCCTGGATCCCCAGACCCCGATCGCCTAAAATTTTTCCGGGTCATCAAATACGACCTAAGAAACCATAGGAACTACCCCGCCATGATCGTTTCTCACTTATTGCGATTTCCGGCAAAAAAACTAGAATTCCGCCCGATTCCCATATTTTCGTGTGCTATAGCCCACACCTTCCGAGTGGGCCGGGCCCCCCGGACTCGGATCATCTAAATTTTATTCGGGCCATCAAATAAGACCTAAGGATCCATATTCACCTCCCCGCCATGATTGTTCTTCATTGTTTGCATTTTCGGATAAAAAAATAGAATTCCGTACGATTCCCATATTTTCGTGTGCTATAACTGCCCACGCCTTCCCAATGGGTAGGGAATCCCGGACCCCGATCGCCTAAAATTTTTCCGGACCATCAAATACGTCCTAAGAAACCATAGTCACCGCCCCGCCATGATCGTTACACATATTTTGTGTTTTTCGGCCAAAAAACAAGAATTCCGCCCGATTCCCATATTTTCGTGTGCAATAGCCCACGCCTTCCGAGTGGGCCGGGTCTCCCGGACTCGGATTGCCTAAACTTTTTTCGGGCCATCAAATACGACCTAAGGAACCATAGTCACCGTTCCGCCATGATCGTTCCTCATTTTTTGCATTTTCAGCCAAAAAACTATAATTCTGCCCGATTCTCATATTTTCGTGTGTTATAGCACACGCCTTCCAAGTGGTCCCGGGACCCCCGGACCCCGATCGCCTAAAAATTTTTCGGGCCCTAAAATACGACCCAAGGAACCATAGTAACCACCCCACCATGATCGTTCCTCATTTTTTGCGTTTTTCTGCCAAAAACTAGAATTCCGCGTGACTCCCATATTTTCATCTACTATTGCCCACGCCTTCCGAGTGGGTCGGGCCTCCAGGACTCGGATCGCCTAAAATTTTTCCGGGCCATCAAATACGACCTAAGGAACCATATTCACCGCACCGCTATGATCTTTCCTAATTTTTTGCATTTTTCGGTCAAAAACCTAAAATTCCGCTCGATTCCCATATTTTTGTGTGCTACAGCCCACGCCTTCCAAGTGGTCCCGGGAACCTCGGACCCCGGTCACCTAATATTTTTCTGATCCATCAAATACGACTTAAGGAACCATAGTCACCGCCCCACCATGATCGGTCCTCATTTTTTGCGTTTTACGTCAAAAAAACTAGAATTCCGCCCAATTCCCATATTTTCGTGTGTTATTGCCCAAGCCTTCCGAGTGGGTCAGGCCTACCAGACTCGGATCGCTTAAAATTTTTTCGGGCTATAAAATATGACCTAAGGAACCATAGTCACCACCCCGCCATGATCGTTGCTAATATTTTGCATTTTTCGGCCAAAAAACTAGAATTCCGCCCGATTCCCATATTTTCGTGTGCTATAGCTCACGCCTTCCAAGTGGTCCCGGTATCCCCGGACCCCGATCGCCTAAAATTTTTCCGAGCCATCAAATACGACCCAAGGAACCATAATAACCGCCCCGCCATGATCATTCCCCATTTTTGCATTTTTCGGCCAAAAAACTAGAATTCCGCGTGATTCCCATATTTTCGTGTGCTAAATAGCCCACGTCTTCCGAGTGGGCCGGGCCTTCCGTACTCGGATCGCCTAAAAAATTTTCGGGCCGTCAAATACAACCTAAGGAACATAGTCACCGCCTTGCAATGATCGTTCCTCATTTTTTGCATTTTTCGGCCAAAAAACTAGAATTTCGCCCGATTCCCATATTTTCGTGTGTTATAGCCCACGCCTTCCAAGTGGTTCCGGGAACCCCGGGCACCGATCGCCTAATATTTTAATTTTCCGGGCCATCAAATACGACCTAAGGAACCATAGTCACCGCCCCGCCATGATCGTTCCTCATTTATTTCCTTTTTCGGCCAAAAAACTAGAATTCCGCTCGATTACCATATTTTTGTGTGCTATTGCCCACGCCTTCCGAGTAGGCCGGGCCGCCGGACTCGGATCGCCTAAAAAATTTTCGGGCCATCAATTAGGACCTAAGGAACCATAGTCACCGCCTCGCCATGATCGTTCCTCATTTTTTGCGATTTTCGGCCAAACAACTAGATTTCCGCGCGATTCACATATTTTTGTGTGTTATAGCCCACGCCTTCCGAGTGATCCCGGGACCTCCAGACCCCTATCGCCTAAAATTTTTCCGGACTATCAAATACGACCTAAGGAACCATAGTATCCGCCCTGCCATGATCGTTCCTCATTTTTTGCGTTTTTCGGCCAAACAACTAGAATTCCGCGCGATTCCCATATTTTTGTGTGTTATAGCCCACGCCTTCCGAGTGGTCCCGGGACCTCCGGACCCCTATCGCCTAATATTTTTCCGGACTATCAAATAATACCAAAGGAACCATAGTCACCTCCCTGCCAAGATCTTTCCACATTTTTTGCATGTTACTGCGAGGCGGTGACTATGGTTCCTTAGGTCCTAATTGATAGCCCGAAATTTTTTTAGGCGATCCGAGTCCGGCGGCCCGGCCCACACGGAAGGCGTGGGCAAAGCACACAAAAATATGGTAATCGAGCAGAATTCTAATTTTTTGGCCGAAAAAAGCAATAAATGAGGAACGATCATGGCGGGGCGGTGACTATGGTTCCTTAGGTCGTATTTGATGGCCCGGAAAATTTTAGGCGATCGGGGTCCACGGCTCCCGGGACCACTCGGAAGGCGTAAGCTATAGCACACGAAAATATGCAAATCGCGCGGAGTTCTAGTTTTTTGGCCGAAAAATGTAAAGCATTTGGAACGATCATGGTGGGGCGTTGACTATGTTGATAGTCCGGAAAAAGTTTAGGCGATCGGGGTCTACGGCTCCCCGGACCGCTTGGAAGGCGTGGGTATAGCACACGAAAATATGGGAATCGGGCGTAATTCTAGTTTTTTGGCCGAAAAATGCAAAAAATGAGAAACGATGATGGCGGGGCTGTTACTATGGTTCCTTAGGTCGTATTTGACGGCCCGGAAAAATTTTAGGCGATCGGGGTCCGGGTGTCCCGGAACCACTTGGAAGGGTGGGCAATAGCACACAAACATATTGTAATCGGGCGGAATTCTAGTTTTTTGGCCGAAAAACGCAACAAATGGGGAATGATCATGGCTGGGAGGTGACTATGGTTCCTTTGGTCTTATTTGATAGTCCGGAAAAATATTAGGCGATAGGGGTCCGGAGGTCCCGAGACCACTCGGAAGGCGTGGGATAACACACAAAAATATGGGAATCGCGCGGAATTCTAGTTGTTTGGTCGAAAAATGCAAAAAATGAGGAACGATCATGGAGGGGTGGTTACTATGGTTCCTTAGGTCGTATTTGATGGCCCGGAAAATTTTTAGGCGATCGGGGTTCGGGGTTCCCGGGACCCCTTGGAAGGCGTGGGCTAAAGCACACGAAAATATGGAAATCGCGCGGAATTCTAGTTTTTTGGCTGAAAAACGCAAAAGACTAGGAACGATCATGGCGGGGCGGTGACTATGGTTCCTTAGGTCGTATTTGATGGCCCGGAAAAATTTTAGGCAATCGAGGTCCGGGGGTCCCTGAACCACTTGGAAGGGTGGGCAATAGCACACAAACATATTGTAATCGGGCGGAATTCTAGGTTTTTGGCCGAAAAACGCAACAAATGAGGAATGATCATGGCTGGGCGGTGACTATGGTTCCTTTGGTCTTATTTGATAGTCCGGTAAAATATTAGGCGATAGGGGTCCGAAGGTCCCGAGACCACTCGGAAGGCGTGGGCTATAACACACAAAAATATGGGAATCGCGCGGAATTCTAGTTGTTTGGTCGAAAAACGCAAAAAATGAGGAACGATCATGGCGGGGTGGTTACTATGGTTCCCTAGGTCGTATTTGATGGCCCGGAAAATTTTTAGGCGATCAGGGTTCGGGGTTCCCGGGACCCCTTGGAAGGCGTGGGCTAAAGCACACGAAAATATGGAAATCGCGCGGAATTCTAGTTTTTTGGCTGAAAAACGCAAAAGAGTAGAAACGATCATGGCGGGGCGGTGGCTATGGTTCCTTAGGTCGTATTTGATAGTCCGGAAAATTTTTAGGCGATCCGGCTCCGGGGGGCCCGACCCACTCGGAAGGCGTGGGCTATAGCACACAAAAATATGGGAATCGGGCGAAATTCTAGTTTTTTGGCCAAAAAATTCAAAAAATGAGGAACGATCATGGCGAGGCGGTGACTATGGTTCCTTAGGTCCTAATTGATGGACCGTAAATATTTTAGGCGATCCGAGTCCGGTGGCCCGGGCCACTCGGAAGGCGTGGGCAATAGCACACAAAAATATGGTAATCGAGCGGAATTCTAGTTTTTTGGCCGAAAAACGCAATAAATGAGGAACGATCATGGCGGGGTGGTGACTATGGTTCCTTAGGTCGTATTTGATGGCCCGGAAAATTTTAGGCGATCGGGGTCCACGGCTCCCGGGACCACTCCGAAGGCGTAAGCTATAGCACATGAAAATATGCAAATCGCGCGGAGTTCTAGTTTTTTGGCCGAAAAATGCAAAGCATTTGGAACGATCATGGTGGGGCGGTGACCATGGTACCTTAGGACGTATTTGATAGTCCGGAAAAATTTTAGGCAAACGGGGTCCGCGGCTCCCCGGACCACTTGGAAGGCGTGGGTATAGCACACGAAAATATGGGAATCGGGCGTAATTCTAGGTTTTTGGCCGAAAAATGCAAAAAATGAGAAACGATGATGGCGGGGCGGTTACTATGGTTCCTTAGGTCGTATTTGACGGCCCGGAAAATTTTTAGGCGATCGGGGTCCGGGGGTCCCGGAACCACTTGGAAGGGTGGGCTATGCACAGGGGTGGTGAATATGGTTCCTTAGGTCGTATTTGATAGTCCGGAAAATTTTTAGGCGATCCGGCTCCGGGGGGCCCGACCCACTCGGAAGGCGTGGGCGATAGCACACAAAAATATGGGAATCGGGCGGAATTCTAGTTTTTTGGCCAAAAATGCAAAAAATGAGGAACGATCATGGCGAGGCGGTGACTATGGTTCCTTAGGTCCTAATTGATGGCCCGAAAATTTTTTAGGCGATCCGAGACCGGCGGCCCGGCCCACTCGGAAGGCGTGGGCAATAGCACACAAAAATATGGTAATCGAGCGGAATTCTAGTTTTTTGGCCGAAAAACGCAATAAATGAGGAACGATCATGGTGGGGTGGTGACTATGGTTCCTTAGGTCTTATTTGATAGTCCGGAAAAATATTAGGCGATAGGGGTCAGGAGGTCCCGGGACCACTCGGAAGGCGTGGGCTATAACACATAAAAATATGGGAATCGCGCGGAATTCTAGTTGTTTGGCCGAAAAACGCAAAAAATGAGGAACGATCATGGCGGGGCGGATGGTCCCGGGACCACTCGGAAGGCATGGGCTATAACACACAAAAATATGGGAAACGCGCGGAATTCTAGTTGTTTGGCCGAAAAACGCAAAAAATGAGGAACGATCATGGCGCGGCGGATACTATGGTTCCTTAGGTCGTATTTGATAGTCCGGAAAAATTTTAGGCGATAGGGGTCAGGAGGTCCAGGGACCACTCGGAAGGCGTGGGCTATAACACACAAAAATATGGGAATCGCGCGGAATTCTAGTTGTTTGGCCGAAAAACGCAAAAAATGAGGAACGATCATGGCGGGGTGGTTACTATGGTTCCTTAGGTCATATTTGATGGCCCGGAAAAATTTTAGGCGATAGGGGTTAGGAGGTCCCGGGACCACTCGGAAGGCGTGGGCTATAACACACAAAAATATGGGAATCGCGCGGAATTCTAGTTGTTTGGCCGAAAAACGCAAAAAATGAGGAACGATCATGGCGGGGCGGATACTATGGTTCCTTAGGTCGTATTTGATAGTCCGGAAAAATTTTAGGCGATAGGGGTCAGGAGGTCCCGGGACCACTCGGAAGGCGTGGGCTATAACACACAAAAATATGGGAATCGCGCGGAATTCTAGTTGTTTGGCCGAAAAACGCAAAAAATGAGGAACGATCATGGCGGGGTGGTTACTATGGTTCCTTAGGTCGTATTTGATGGCCCGGAAAATTTTTAGGCGATCGGGGTTCGGGGTTCCCGGGACCCCTTGAAAGGCGTGGGCTAATGCACACGAAAATATTGAAATCGTGCGAAATTCTAGTTTTTTGGCTGAAAAACACAAAAGACTAGGAACGATCATGGCGGGGCGGTGAATATGGTTCCTTAGGTCGTATTTGATAGTCCGGAAAATTTTTAGGCGATCCGGCTCCAGGGGGCCCGACCCACTCGGAAGGCGTGGGCGATAGCACACAAAAATATGGGAATCGGGCGGAATTCTAGTTTTTTGGCCAAAAAATGCAAAAAATGAGGAACGATCATGGCGAGGCGGTGACTATGGTTCCTTAGGTATTAATTGATGGCCCGAAAAGTTTTTAGGCGATCCGAGACCGGCGGCCCGGCCCACTCGGAAGGCGTGGGCAATAGCACACAAAAATATGGTAATCGAGCGGAATTCTAGTTTTTTGGCCGAAAAACGCAATAAATGAGGAACGATCATGTTGGGGTGGTGACTATGGTTCCTTAGGTCTTATTCGATAGTCCGAAAAAATATTAGGCGATAGGGGTCCGGAGGTCCCGGGACCACTCGGAAGGCGTGGGCTATAACACACAAAAATATGGGAATCGCGCGGAATTCTAGTTGTTTGGCCGAAAAATGCAAAAAATGAGGAACGATCATGGCGGGGCGGATACTATGGTTCCTTAGGTCGTATTTGATAGTCCGGAAAAATTTTAGGCGATAGGGGTCAGGAGGTCCCGGGACCACTCGGAAGGCGTGGGCTATAACACACAAAAATACGGGAATCGCGCGGAATTCAAGTTGTTTGGCCGAAAAACGCAAAAAATGAGGAACGATCATGGCGGGGTGGTTACTATGGTTCCTTAGGTCGTATTTGATGGCCCAGAAAATTTTTAGGCGATCGGGGTTCGGGGTTCCCGGGACCCCTTGGATGGCGTGGGCTAATGCACACGAAAATATTGAAATCGTGCGAAATTCTAGTTTTTTGGCTGAAAAACACAAAAGTCTAGGAACGATCATGGCGGGGCAGTGAATATGGTTCCTTAGGTCGTATTTGATAGTCCGGAAAATTTTTAGGCGATCCGGCTCCGGGGGGCCCGACCCACTCGGAAGGCGTGGGCGATAGCACACAAAAATATAGGAATCGGGCGGAATTCTAGTTTTTTGGCCAAAAAATGCAAAAAATGAGGAACGATCATGGCGAGGCGGTGACTATGGTTCCTTAGGTATTAATTGATGGTCCGAAAAGTTTTTAGGCGATCCGAGACCGGCGGCCCAGCCCACTCGGAAGGCGTGGGCAATAGCACACAAAAATATGGTAATCGAGCGGAATTCTAGTTTTTTGGCCGAAAAACGCAATAAATGAGGAACGATCATGGTGGGGTGGTGACTATGGTTCCTTAGGTTTTATTTGATAGTCCGGAAAAATATTAGGCGATAGGGGTCAGGAGGTCCCGGGACCACTCGGAAGGCGTGGGCTATAACACATAAAAATATGGGAATCGCGCGGAATTCTAGTTGTTTGGCCGAAAAAAGCAAAAAATGAGGAACGATCATGGCGGGGCGGATGGTCCCGGGACCACTCGGAAGGCATGGGCTATAACACACAAAAATATGGGAAACGCGCGGAATTCTAGTTGTTTGGCCGAAAAACGCAAAAAATGAGGAACGATCATGGCGGGGCGGATACTATGGTTCCTTAGGTCGTATTTGATAGTCCGGAAAAATTTTAGGCGATAGGGGTCAGGAGGTCCCGGGACCACTCGGAAGGCGTGGGCTATAACACACAAAAATATGGGAATCGCGCGGAATTCTAGTTGTTTGGCCGAAAAACGCAAAAAATGAGGAACGATCATGGCGGGGTGGTTACTATGGTTCCTTAGGTCATATTTGATGGCCCGGAAAATTTTTAGGTGATCAGGGTTCGGGGTTCCCGGGACCCCTTGGAAGGCGTGGGCTAAAGCACACGAAAATATGGAAATCGCGCGAAATTCTAGTTTTTTGGCTGAAAAATGCAAAAGACTAGGAACGATCATGTCGGGGTGGTGACTATGGTTTCTTAGGTCGTATTTGATAGTCCGAAAATTTTTTAGGCGATCCGGCTCCGGGGGGCCCGACCCACTCGGAAGGCGTGGGTGATAGCACACAAAAATATAGGAATCGGGCGAAATTCTAGTTTTTTTGCCAAAAAATGCAAAAAATGAGGAACGATCATGGCGAGGCGGTGACTATGGTTCCTTAGGTCTTAATTGATGGCCCGAAATATTTTTATGCGATCCGAGACCGGCGGCCTGGCCCACTCGGAAGATGTGGGCAATAGCACACAAAAAAATGGTAATTGAGCGAAATTCTAGTTTTTTGGCCGAAAAACGCAATAAATGAGGAACGATCATGGTGGGGTGGTGACTATGGTTCCTTAGGTCATTTTTGATAGTCCGGAAAAATATTAGGCGATAGGGGTCAGGAGGTCCCAGGACCACTCGGAAGGCGTGGGCTATAACACACAAAAATATGGGAATCGCGCGAAATTCTAGTTGTTTGGCCGAAAAACGCAAAAAATGAGGAACGATCATGGCAGGGCGGATACTATGGTTCCTTAGGTCGTATTTGATAGTCCAGAAAAATTATAGACGATAGGGGTCAGGAGGTCCCGAGACCACTCGGAAGGCGTGGGCTATAACACACAAAAATATGGGAAATGCGCGGAATTCTTATTGTTTCGGCCGAAAAATGCAAAAAATGAGGAACGATCATGGAGGGGCGGTGACTATGGTTCCTTAGGTCGTATTTGATAGTCCGGAAAATTTTTAGGCGATCCGGCTCCGGGGGGCCCGACCCACTCGGAAGGCGTGGGCGATAGCACACAAAAATATGGGAATCGGGCGGAATTCTAGTTTTTTGGCCAAAAAATGCAAAAAATGAGGAACGATCATGGCGAGGCGGTGACTATGGTTCCTTAGGTATTAATTGATGGCCCGAAAAGTTTTTAGGCGATCCGAGACCGGCGGCCCAGCCCACTCGGAAGGCGTGGGCAATAGCACACAAAAATATGGTAATCGAGCGGAATTCTAGTTTTTTGGCCGAAAAACGCAATAAATGAGGAACGATCATGGTGGGGTGGTGACTATGGTTCCTTAGGTTTTATTTGATAGTCCGGAAAAATATTAGGCGATAGGGGTCAGGAGGTCCCGGGACCACTCGGAAGGCGTGGGCTATAACACATAAAAATATGGGAATCGCGCGGAATTCTAGTTGTTTGGCCGAAAAAAGCAAAAAATGAGGAACGATCATGGCGGGGCGGATGGTCCCGGGACCACTCGGAAGGCATGGGCTATAACACACAAAAATATGGGAAACGCGCGGAATTCTAGTTGTTTGGCCGAAAAACGCAAAAAATGAGGAACGATCATGGCGGGGCGGATACTATGGTTCCTTAGGTCGTATTTGATAGTCCGGAAAAATTTTAGGCGATAGGGGTCAGGAGGTCCCAGGACCACTCGGAAGGCGTGGGCTATAACACACAAAAATATGGGAATCGCGCGGAATTCTAGTTGTTTGGCCGAAAAACGCAAAAAATGAGGAACGATCATGGCGGGGTGGTTACTATGGTTCCTTAGGTCATATTTGATGGCCCGGAAAATTTTTAGGTGATCAGGGTTCGGGGTTCCCGGGACCCCTTGGAAGGCGTGGGCTAAAGCACACGAAAATATGGAAATCGCGCGAAATTCTAGTTTTTTGGCTGAAAAATGCAAAAGACTAGGAACGATCATGTCGGGGTGGTGACTATGGTTTCTTAGGTCGTATTTGATAGTCCGAAAATTTTTTAGGCGATCCGGCTCCGGGGGGGCCGACCCACTCGGAAGGCGTGGGTGATAGCACACAAAAATATAGGAATCGGGCGAAATTCTAGTTTTTTTGCCAAAAAATGCAAAAAATGAGGAACGATCATGGCGAGGCGGTGACTATGGTTCCTTAGGTCTTAATTGATGGCCCGAAATATTTTTATGCGATCCGAGACCGGCGGCCTGGCCCACTCGGAAGATGTGGGCAATAGCACACAAAAAAATGGTAATTGAGGGAAATTCTAGTTTTTTGGCTGAAAAACGCAATAAATGAGGAACGATCATGGTGGGGTGGTGACTATGGTTCCTTAGGTCATTTTTGATAGTCCGGAAAAATATTAGGCGATAGGGGTCAGGAGGTCCCAGGACCACTCGGAAGGCGTGGGCTATAACACACAAAAATATGGGAATCGCGCGAAATTCTAGTTGTTTGGCCGAAAAACGCAAAAAATGAGGAACGATCATGGCAGGGCGGATACTATGGTTCCTTAGGTCGTATTTGATAGTCCAGAAAAATTATAGACGATAGGGGTCAGGAGGTCCCGAGACCACTCGGAAGGCGTGGGCTATAACACACAAAAATATGGGAAATGCGCGGAATTCTTGTTGTTTCGCCGAAAAATGCAAAAAATGAGGAACGATCATGGAGGGGCGGATACTATGGTTCCTTAGGTCGTATTTGATAGTCCGGAAAATTTTTAGGCGATAGGGGTCAGGAGGTACCGGGACCCCTCGAAAGGCGTGGGCTATAGCACACAAAAATATGGGAATCGGGCGGAATTCTAGTTTTTTGGCCAAAAAATGCAAAAAATGAGGAACGATCATGGCGAGGCGGTGACTATGGTTCCTTAGGTATTAATTGATGGCCCGAAAAGTTTTTAGGCGATCCGAGACCGGCGGCCCGGCCCACTCGGAAGGCGTGGGCAATAGCACACAAAAATATGGTAATCGAGCGGAATTCTAGTTTTTTGGCCGAAAAACGCAATAAATGAGGAACGATCATGGTGGGGTGGTGACTATGGTTCCTTAGGTTTTATTTGATAGTCCGGAAAAATATTAGGCGATAGGGGTCAGGAGGTCCCGGGACCACTCGGAAGGCGTGGGCTATAACACATAAAAATATGGGAATCGCGCGGAATTCTAGTTGTTTGGCCGAAAAAAGCAAAAAATGAGGAACGATCATGGCGGGGCGGATGGTCCCGGGACCACTCGGAAGGCATGGGCTATAACACACAAAAATATGGGAAACGCGCGGAATTCTAGTTGTTTGGCCGAAAAACGCAAAAAATGAGGAACGATCATGGCGGGGCGGATACTATGGTTCCTTAGGTCGTATTTGATAGTCCGGAAAAATTTTAGGCGATAGGGGTCAGGAGGTCCCGGGACCACTCGGAAGGAGTGGGCTATAACACACAAAAATATGGGAATCGCGCGGAATTCTAGTTGTTTGGCCTAAAAACGCAAAAAATGAGGAACGATCATGGCGGGGTGGTTACTATGGTTCCTTAGGTCATATTTGATGGCCCAGAAAATTTTTAGGTGATCAGGGTTCGGGGTTCCCGGGACCCCTTGGAAGGCGTGGGCTAAAGCACACGAAAATATGGAAATCGCGCGAAATTCTAGTTTTTGGCTGAAAAATGCAAAAGACTAGGAACGATCATGTCGGGGTGGTGACTATGGTTTCTTAGGTCGTATTTGATAGTCCGAAAATTTTTTAGGCGATCCGGCTCCGGGGGGCCCGACCCACTCGGAAGGCGTGGGTGATAGCACACAAAAATATAGGAATCGGGCGAAATTCTAGTTTTTTTGCCAAAAAATGCAAAAAATGAGGAACGATCATGGCGAGGCGGTGACTATGGTTCCTTAGGTCTTAATTGATGGCCCGAAATATTTTTATGCGATCCGAGACCGGCGGCCTGGCCCACTCGGAAGATGTGGGCAATAGCACACAAAAAAATGGTAATCGAGCGAAATTCTAGTTTTTTGGCCGAAAAACGCAATAAATGAGGAACGATCATGGTGGGGTGGTGACTATGGCTCCTTAGGTCATTTTTGATAGTCCGGAAAAATATTAGGCGATAGGGGTCAGGAGGTCCCAGGACCACTCGGAAGGCGTGGGCTATAACACACAAAAATATGGGAATCGCGCGGAATTCTAGTTGTTTGGCCGAAAAACGCAAAAAATGAGGAACGATCATGGCAGGGCGGATACTATGGTTCCTTAGGTCCTATTTGATAGTCCAGAAAAATTATAGACGATAGGGGTCAGGAGGTCCCGGGACCACTCGGAAGGCGTGGGCTATAACACACAAAAATATGGGAAATGCGCGAAATTCTTGTTGTTTCGCCGAAAAATGCAAAAAATGAGGAACGATCATGGAGGGGCGGATACTATGGTTCCTTAGGTCGTATTTGATAGTCCGGAAAATTTTTAGGCGATAGGGGTCAGGAGGTACCGGGACCCCTCGAAAGGCGTGGGCTATAACACACAAAAATATGGGAATCGCGCGGAATTCTAGTTGTTTGGCCGAAAAATGCAAAAAATGAGGAACGATCATGGCGGGGTGGTTACTATGGTTCCTTAGGTCGTATTTGATGGCCCGGAAAATATTTAGGCGATCGGGGTTCGGGGTTCCCGGGTTCACTTGGAAGGCGTGGGCTATAGAACACGTAAATATGGGAATCGCGCGGAATTCTAGTTTTTTGGCCGAAAAACGGAAAAAACTAGGAACGATCATGGCTGGGCGGTGACTATGGTTCCTTAGGTCTTAATTGATAGTCCGGAAAAATTTTAGGTGATAGGGGTCCGGAGACCCGGGACCACTCGGAAGGAGTGGGCTATAACACACAAAAATATGGGATCGCGCGGAATTCTAGTTGTTTGGCCGAAAAACGCAAAAAATGAGAAACGATCATGGTGGGGCGGATACTATGGTTCCTTAGGTTGTATTTGATAGTCCGGAAAAATATTAGGCGATAGGGGTCCGGAGGTCCCGGGACCACTCGGAAGGTGTGGGCTATAACACACAAAAATATGGGAATCGCGCGTAATTCTAGTTGTTTGGCCGAAAAACGCAAAAAATAAGGAACGATCATGGCGGGGCGGATACTATGGTTCCTTAGGTCGTATTTGATTGCCCGGAAAAATTTTAGGCGATCGGGGTCTGCGGCTCTTGGGACCACTCGGAAGGCGTGGGCAATAGCACACAAAAATATGGTAATCGAGCGGAATTCTAGTTTTTTGGCCGAAAAACGCAATAAATGAGGAACGATCATGGCGGGGCGGTGACTATGGTTCCTTAGGTCTTATTTGATACTCCGGAAAAATATTAGGCGATAGGGGTCCGGAGGTCCCGGGACCACTCAGAAGGCGTGGGCTATAACACACAAAAATATGGGAATCGCGCGGAATTCTATTTGTTTGGCCGAAAAACGCCAAAAATGAGGAACGATCATGGCGGGGCGGATACTATGGTTCCTTAGGTCGTACTTGATAGTCCGGAAATATTTTAGGCGATAGGGGTCAGGAGGTCCCGGGACCACTCGGAAAGCGTGGGCTATAACACATAAAAATATGGGAATTGCACGGAATTCTAGTTATTTGGCCGAAAAACGCAAAAAATGAGGAACGATCATGGCGGGGTGGTTACTATGGTTCCTTAGGTCGTATTTGATGGCCCGTAAAATTTTTAGGCGATCGGGGTTCAGGGTTCCCGGGACCCCTTGGAAGGCGTGGGCTAATGCACACGAAAATATGGAAATCATGCGAAATTCTAGTTTTTTGGCTGAAAAACACAAAATACTAGGAACGATCATGGCGGGGCGGTGACTATGGTTCCTTAGGTTGTATTTGATAGTCCGGAAAATTTTTAGGCGATCCGGCTCCGGGGGGCCCGACCCACTCAGAAGGCGTGGGCGATATAGCATACAAAAATATGGGAATCAGGAGTAATTCTAGTTTTTTGGCCAAAAAATGCAAAAAATGAGGAACGATCATGGCGATTCGGTGACTATGGTTCCTTAGGTCTTAATTGATGGCCCAAAAATTTTTTAGGCGATCCGAGACCGGCGGCCCGGCCCACTCGGAAGGCGTGGGCAATAGCACACAAAAATATGGTAATCGAGCGGAATTCTAGTTTTTTGGCCGAAAAATGCAATAAATGAGGAACGATCATGGTGGGGTGGTGACTATGGTTCCTTAGGTCTTATTTGATAGTCCGGAAAAATATTAGGCGATAGGGGTCAGGAGGTCCCAGGACCACTCGGAAGGCGTGGGCTATAACACATAAAAATATGGGAATCGCGCGGAATTCTAGTTGTTTGGCCGTAAAACGCAAAAAATGAGGAACGATCATGGCGGGGTGGTTACTATGGTTCCTTAGGTCGTATTTGAATGCCCGTAAAATTTTTAGGCGATCGGGGTTCGGGGTTCCCGGGACCCCTTGGAAGGCGTGGGCTAATGCACACGAAAATATGGAAATCGTGTGAAATTCTAGTTTTTTGGCTGAAAAACACAAAAGACTAGGAACGATCATGGCGGGGCGGTGACTTTGGTTCCTTAGGTCGTATTTGATAGTCCGGAAAATTTTTAGGCGATCCGGCTCCGGGGGCCCGACCCACTCAGAAGGCGTGGGCGATATAGCACACAAAAATATGGGAATCGGGAGTAATTCTAGTTTTTTGGCCAAAAAATGTAAAAAATGAGGAACGATCATGGCGATTCGGTGACTATGGTTCCTTAGGTCTTAATTGATGGCCCGAAATCTTTTTAGGCGATCCGAGACCGGTGGCCCGGCCCACTCGAAAGGCGTGGGCAATAGCACACAAAAATATGGTAATCGAGCGGAATTCTAGTTTTTTGGCCGAAAAACGCAATAAATGAGGAACGATTATGGCGGGGCAGTGACTATGGTTCCTTAGGTCATCTTTGATAGTCCGGAAAATTTTAGGCGATAGGGGTCCGGAGTTCCCGGGTTCACTTGGAAGGCGTGGGCTATAGGACACGAAAATATGGGAATCACGCGGAATTCTAGGTTTTTGGCCGAAAAATGGAAAAAACTAGGAACGATCATGGCTGGGCGGTGACTATGGTTCCTAAGGTCTTAATTGATAGTCCGGAAAAATTTTAGGTGATAGGGGTCCGGAGACCCGGGACCACTCGGAAGGCGTGGGCTATAACACACAAAAATATGGGATCGCGCTGAATTCTAGTTGTTTGGCCGAAAAATGCAAAAAATGAGGAACGATCATGGCGGGGCGGATACTATGGTTCCTTAGGTCATATTTGATAGTCCGGAAAAATTTTAGGCGATAGGGGTCCGGAGTTCCCGGGACCACTCGGAAGGTGTGGGCTATAACACACAAAAATATGGGAATCGCGCGTAATTCTAGTTGTTTGGCCGAAAAACGCAAAAAATAAGGAACAATCATGGCGGGGCGGATACTATGGTTCCTTAGGTCGTATTTGATTGCCCGGAAAAATTTTAGGCGATCGGGGTCTGCGGCTCTTGGGACCACTCGGAAGGCGTGGGCAATAGCACACAAAAATATGGTAATCGAGCGGAATTCTAGTTTTTTGGCCGAAAAACGCAATAAATGAGGAACGATCATGGCGGGGCGGTGACTATGGTTCCTTAGGTCTTATTTGATACTCCGGAAAAATATTAGGCAATAGGGGTCCGGAGGTCCCGGGACCACTCAGAAGGCGTGGGCTATAACACAAAAATATGGGAATCGCGCGGAATTCTATTTGTTTGGCCAA
The DNA here is from genome assembly GCF_000390325.3 of Nicotiana tomentosiformis. Classification (NCBI taxonomy): domain Eukaryota; kingdom Viridiplantae; phylum Streptophyta; class Magnoliopsida; order Solanales; family Solanaceae; genus Nicotiana; species Nicotiana tomentosiformis. Next base: position 673,151 of record NW_027174571.1, read on the forward strand.
AAAATGCAAAAAATGAGGAACGATCATGGCGGGGTGGATACTATGGTTCCTTAGGTCATATTTGATAGTCCGGAAAAATTTTAGGCGATAGGGGTCAGGAGGTCCCGGGACCACTCGGAAGGCGTGGGCTATAACACACAAAAATATGGGAATCGCGCGGAATTCTAGTTGTTTGGCCGAAAAACGCAAAAAATGAGAAACGATCATGGCGGGGTGGTTACTATGGTTCCTTAGGTCGTATTTGATGGCCCGGAAAATTTTTAGGCGATCGGGGTTCAGGGTTCCCGGGACCCCTTCGAAGATGTTGGCTAATGCACACGAAAATATGGAAATCGTGCAAAATTCTAGTTTTTTGGCTGAAAAACACAAAAGACTAGGAACGATCATGGCGGGGCGGTGACTATGGTTCCTTAGGACGTATTTGATAGTCCCAAAAATTTTTAGGCGATCCGGCTCCGGAGGGCCCGACCCACTCGGAAGGCGTGGGCGATAGCACACAAAAATATGGGAATCGGGCGGAATTCTAGTTTTTTGGCCAAATAAATTTCAAAAAATGAGGAACGATCATGGCGAGGTGGTGACTATGGTTCCTTAGGTCTTAATTGACGGCCCGAAAATTTTTTAGGTGATCCGAGACCGGCGGCCCGGCCCACTCGGAAGGCGTGGGCAATAGCACACAAAAATATGGTAATCGAGCGGAATTCTAGTTTTTTGGCCGAAAAACGCAATAAATGAGGAACGATCATGGCGGGGCGGTGACTATGGTTCCTTAGGTCATATTTGATGGCCCGGAAAATTTTAGGCGATCGGGGTCCACGGCTCCCGGGACCACTCAGAAGGCGTAAGCTATATAGCACACTAAAATATGCAAATCGCGCGGAGTTCTAGTTTTTTGGCCGAAAAATGCAAAGCATTTGGAATGATCATGGTGGGGCGGTGACTATGGTACCTTAGGTCGTATTTGATAGTCCGGAAAAATATTAGGCGATAGGAGTCAGGAGGTCCCGGGACCACTCGGAAGGCGTGGGCTATAACACACAAAAATATGGGAATCGCACGAAATTCTAGTTGTTTGGCCGAAAAATGCAAAAAATGAGGAACGATCATGGCGGGGCGGATTCTATGGTTCCTTAGGTCGTATTTGATAGTCCGGAAAAATTTTAGGCGATAGGGGATAGGAGGTCCCGGGACCAGTCGGAAGGCATGGGCTATAACACACAAAAATATGGGAATCGCGCGGAATTCTAGTTGTTTGGCCGAAAAACGCAAAAAAAGAGGAACGATCATGGTGGGGCGGTGACTATGGTACCTTAGGTCGTATTTGATAATCCGGAAAAATTTTAGGCGATCGGGGTCCGCGGCTCCCTGGACCACTTGGAAGGCGTGATACGAAAATATGGGAATCGGGCGTAATTCTAGTTTTTTGGCCGAAAAATGCAAAAAGTAAGAAACGATGATGGCGGGGCGGTTACTATGGTTCCTTAGGTCGTATTTGACGGCCCGGAAAAATTTTAGGCGATCGAGGTCCGGGGGTCCCGGAACCACTTGCAAGGGTGGGCAATAGCACACAAAAATATTGTAATCGGGCGGAATTATAGTTTTTTGGCCGAAAAACGCAACAAATGAGGAATGATCATGGCTGGGCGGTGACTATAGTTCCTTAGGTCATATTTGATAGTACGGAAAAATTTTAGGCGATAGGGGTCCGGAGTTCCCGGGTTCACTTGGAAGGCATGGGCTATAGGACACGTAAATATGGGAATCGCACGGAATTCTAGTTTTTTGGCCGAAAAACGGAAAAACTAGGAACGATCATGGCTGGGCGGTGACTATGGTTCCTTAGGTCTTAATTGATAGTCCATAAAACTTTTAGGTGATAGGGGTCCGGAGACCCGGGACCACTCGGAAGGCGTGGGCTATAACACACAAAAAGATGGGATCGCGCGGAATTCTAGTTGTTTGGCCGAAAAACGCAAAAAATGAGGAACGATCATGGCGGGGCGGATACTATGGTTCCTTAGGTTGTATTTGATAGTCCGGAAAAATTTTAGGCGATAGGGGTCCGGAGGTCCCGGGACCACTCGGAAGGCGTGGGCTATAACACACAAAAATATGGGATCGCGCGGAATTCTAGTTGTTTGGCCGAAAAATGCAAAAAATGAGGAACGATCATGGCAGGGCGGATACTATGGTTCCTTAGGTCGTATTTGATAGTCCGGAAAATTTTTAGGCGATAGGGGTCTGGAGGTCCCGGGACCACTCGAAAGGTGTGGGCTATAACACACAAAAATATGGGAATCGCACGTAATTCTAGTTGTTTGGCCGAAAAACGCAAAACAATAAGGAATGATCATGGCGGGGCGGATATTATGGTTCCTTAGGTCGTATTTGATTGCCCAGAAAAATTTTAGGCGATCGGGGTCTGCGGCTCTTGGGACCACTCGGAAGGCGTGGGCAATAGCACACAAAAATATGGTAATCGAGCGGAATTCTAGTTTTTTGGCCGAAAAACGCAATAAATGAGGAACGATCATGGCGGGGCGGTGACTATGGTTCCTTAGGTCTTATTTGATAGTCCGGAAAAATATTAGGCGATAGGGGTCCGTAGGTCCCGGGACCATTCGGGAGGCGTGGGCTATAACACATAAAAATATTGGAATCGCGCGAAATTCTAGTTTTTTGGCCCAAAAACGCAATAAATGAGGAACGATCATGGCGGGGCGGTGACTATGGTTCCTTAGGTCATATTTGATGGCCCGGAAAATGTTAGGCGATCGGGGTCCACGGCTCCTGGGACCACTCGGAAGGCGTAAGCTATAGCACACTAAAATATGCAAATCGCGCGGAGTTCTAGTTTTTTGGCCCAAAAATGCAAAGCATTTGGAACGATCATGGTGGGGCGGTGACTATGGTACCTTAGGTCGTATTTGATAGTCCGGAAAAATTTTAGGCGATCGGGGTCCGCGGCTCCCCGGACCACTTGGAAGGCGTGATACTAAAATATGGGAATCGGGCGTAATTCTAGTTTTTTGGCCGAAAAATGCAAAACGTAAGAAACGATGATGGCGGGGCGGTTACTATGGTTCCTTAGGTCGTATTTGACGGCCTGGAAAAGTTTTAGGCGATCGGGGTCCGGGGGTCCCGGAACCACTTGGAAGGGTGGGCAATAGCACGCAAAAATATTGTAATCGGGCGGAATTATAGTTTTTTGGCCGAAAAACACAACAAATGAGGAATGATCATGGCTGGGCGGTGACTATGGTTCCTTAGGTCGTATTTGATAGTACGGAAAAATTTTAGGCGATAGGGGTCCGGAGTTCCCGGGTTCACTTGGAAGGCGTGGGCTATAGGACACGAAAATATGGGAATCGCGCGGAATTCTAGTTTTTTGACCGAAAAATGGAAAAAACTAGGAACGATCATGGCTGGGCGGTGACTATGGTTCCTTAGGTCTTAATTGATAGTCCGGAAAAATTTTAGGTGATAGGGGTCCGGAGACCCGGGACCACTCGGAAGGCGTGGGCTATAACACACAAAAATATGGGATCGCGCGGAATTCTAGTTGTTTGGACGAAAAACGCAAAAAATGAGGAACGATCATGGCGGGGCAGATACTATGGTTCCTTAGGTCGTATTTGATAGTCCGGAAAAATTTTAGGCGATAGGGGTCCGGAGGTCCCGGGACCACTCGGAAGGTGTGGGCTATAACACACAAAAATATGGGAATCGCGCGTAATTCTAGTTGTTTGGCCGAAAAACGCAAAAAAATAAGGAACGATCATGGCGGGCGGATAATATGGTTCCTTAGGTCGTATTTGATTGCCCGGAAAAATTTTAGGTGATAGGGGTCCGGAGACCCGGGACCACTCGGAAGGCGTGGGCTATAACACACAAAAATATGGGATCGCGCAGAATTCTAGTTGTTTGGCCGAAAAACGCAAAAAATGAGGAACGATCATGGCGGGGCAGATACTATGGTTCCTTAGGTCGTATTTGATAGTCCGGAAAAATTTTTGGCGATAGGCGTCCGGAGGTCCCGGGACCACTCGGAAGGTGTGGGCTATAACACACAAAAATATGGGAATCGCGCGTAATTCTAGTTGTTTGGCCAATATATGAGGAACGATCATGGCGAGGCGCTGACTATGGTTCCTTAGGTCTTAATTGATGGCCCGAAAATTTGTTAGGTGATCTGAGACCGGCGGCCCGGCCCACTCGGAAGGCGTGGGCAATAGCACACAAAAATATGGTAATCGAGCGGAATTCTAGTTTTTTGGCCGAAAACGCAATAAATGAGGAACGATCATGGTGGGGCGGTGACTATGGTTCCTTAGGTCATATTTGATGGCCCGGAAAATTTTAGGTGATCGGGGTCCACGGCTCCCGGGACCACTCGGAAGGCGTAAGCTATAGCACACTAAAATATGCAAATCGCTCGGAGTTGTAGTTTTTTGTCCGAAAAATGCAAAGCATTTGGAACGATCATGGTGGGGCGGTGACTATGGTACCTTAGGTCGTATTTGATAGTCCAGAAAAATTTTAGGCGATCGGGGTCCGGAGGTCCCGGGATCACTCGGAAGGCGTGGGCTATAACACACAAAAATATGGGAATCGCGCGGAATTCTAGTTGTTTCGCCGAAAAACGCAAAAAATGAGGAACGATCATGGCGGGGCGGATACTATGGTTCCTTAGGTCGTATTTGATAGTCCGGAAAAAATTTAGGCGATAGGGGTCCGGAGTTCCCGGGTTCACTTGGAAGGCGTGGGTTATAGGACACGAAAATATGGGAATAGCGCGGAATTCTAGTTTTTTGGCCGAAAAACGAAAAAACCTAAGAACTGTCATGGCTGGGAGGTGACTATGGTTCCTTAGGTCTTATTTGATAGTCCGAAAAATTTTAGGCGATAGGGGTCCGGAGACCCGGGACCACTCGGAAGGTGTGGGCTATAACACACAAAAATATGGGATCGCGCGAAATTCTAGTTATTTGGCCGAAAAACGCAAAAAATGAGGAACGATCATGGCGGGGCGGATACTATGGTTCCCTAGGTCGTATTTGATAGTGCGGAAAAATTTCAGGCGATAGGTGTCCGGAGGTCCCGGGACCACTCGGAAGGTGTGGGCTATAACACACAAAAATATGGGAATCGCGCGGAATTCTAGTTGTTTGGCCGAAAAATGAAAAAAATGAGGAACGATCATGGCGGGGTGGTTACTATGGTTCCTTAGGTCATATTTGATGGCACGGAAAAGTTTTAGGCGATCAGGGTTCGGGGTTCCCGGGACCCCTTCGAAGGCGTTGGCTAATGCACACGAAAATATGGAAATCGTGCAAAATTCTAGTTTTTTGGCTGAAAAACACAAAAGACTAGGAACGATCATGGCGGGGCGGTGACTATGGTTCCTTAGGACGTATTTGATAGTCCCAAAAATTTTTAGGCGATCCGGCTCCGGAGGGCCCGACCCACTCGGAAGGCGTGGGCGATAGCACACAAAAATATGGGAATCGGGCGGAATTCTAGTTTTTTGGCCAAATAAATTTCAAAAAATGAGGAACGATCATGGCGAGGTGGTGACTATGGTTCCTTAGGTCTTAATTGACGGCCCGAAAATTTTTTAGGTGATCCGAGACCGGCGGCCCGGCCCACTCAGAAGGCGTGGGCAATAGCACACAAAAATATGGTAATCGAGCGGAATTCTAGTTTTTTGGCCGAAAAACGCAATAAATGAGGAACGATCATGGCGGGGCGGTGACTATGGTTCCTTAGGTCATATTTGATGGCCCGGAAAATTTTAGGCGATCGGGGTCCACGGCTCCCGGGACCACTCAGAAGGCGTAAGCTATATAGCACACTAAAATATGCAAATCGCGCGGAGTTCTAGTTTTTTGGCCGAAAAATGCAAAGCATTTGGAACGATCATGGTGGGGCGGTGACTATGGTACCTTAGGTCGTATTTGATAGTCCGGAAAAATATTAGGCGATAGGAGTCAGGAGGTCCCGGGACCACTCGGAAGGCGTGGGCTATAACACACAAAAATATGGGAATCGCGCGAAATTCTAGTTGTTTGGCCGAAAAATGCAAAAAATGAGGAACGATCATGGCGGGGCGGATTCTATGGTTCCTTAGGTCGTATTTGATAGTCCGGAAAAATTTTAGGCGATAGGGGATAGGAGGTCCCGGGACCAGTCGGAAGGCATGGGCTATAACACACAAAAATATGGGAATCGCGCGGAATTCTAGTTGTTTGGCCGAAAAACGCAAAAAAAGAGGAACGATCATGGTGGGGCGGTGACTATGGTACCTTAGGTCGTATTTGATAATCCGGAAAAATTTTAGGCGATCGGGGTCCGCGGCTCCCTGGACCACTTGGAAGGCGTGATACGAAAATATGGGAATCGGGCGTAATTCTAGTTTTTTGGCCGAAAAATGCAAAAAGTAAGAAACGATGATGGCGGGGCGGTTACTATGGTTCCTTAGGTCGTATTTGACGGCCCGGAAAAATTTTAGGCGATCGAGGTCCGGGGGTCCCGGAACCACTTGCAAGGGTGGGCAATAGCACACAAAAATATTGTAATCGGGCGGAATTATAGTTTTTTGGCCGAAAAACGCAACAAATGAGGAATAATCATGGCTGGGCGGTGACTATAGTTCCTTAGGTCATATTTGATAGTACGGAAAAATTTTAGGCGATAGGGGTCCGGAGTTCCCGGGTTCACTTGGAGGGCGTGGGCTATAGGACACGTAAATATGGGAATCGCACGGAATTCTAGTTTTTTGGCCGAAAAACGGAAAAACTAGGAACGATCATGGCTGGGCGGTGACTATGGTTCCTTAGGTCTTAATTGATAGTCCATAAAACTTTTAGGTGATAGGGGTCCGGAGACCCGGGACCACTCGGAAGGCGTGGGCTATAACACACAAAAAGATGGGATCGCGCGGAATTCTAGTTGTTTGGCCGAAAAACGCAAAAAATGAGGAACGATCATGGCGGGGCGGATACTATGGTTCCTTAGGTTGTATTTGATAGTCCGGAAAAATTTTAGGCGATAGGGGTCCGGAGGTCCCGGGACCACTCGGAAGGCGTGGGCTATAACACACAAAAATATGGGATCGCGCGGAATTCTAGTTGTTTGGCCGAAAAATGCAAAAAATGAGGAACGATCATGGCAGGGCGGATACTATGGTTCCTTAGGTCGTATTTGATAGTCCGGAAAATTTTTAGGCGATAGGGGTCTGGAGGTCCCGGGACCACTCGAAAGGTGTGGGCTATAACACACAAAAATATGGGAATCGCACGTAATTCTAGTTGTTTGGCCGAAAAACGCAAAACAATAAGGAATGATCATGGCGGGGCGGATATTATGGTTCCTTAGGTCGTATTTGATTGCCCAGAAAAATTTTAGGCGATCGGGGTCTGCGGCTCTTGGGACCACTCGGAAGGCGTGGGCAATAGCACACAAAAATATGGTAATCGAGCGGAATTCTAGTTTTTTGGCCGAAAAACGCAATAAATGAGGAACGATCATGGCGGGGCGGTGACTATGGTTCCTTAGGTCTTATTTGATAGTCCGGAAAAATATTAGGCGATAGGGGTCCGTAGGTCCCGGGACCATTCGGGAGGCGTGGGCTATAACACATAAAAATATTGGAATCGCGCGAAATTCTAGTTTTTTGGCCCAAAAACGCAATAAATGAAGAACGATCATGGCGGGGCGGTGACTATGGTTCCTTAGGTCATATTTGATGGCCCGGAAAATGTTAGGCGATCGGGGTCCACGGCTCTTGGGACCACTCGGAAGGCGTAAGCTATAGCACACTAAAATATGCAAATCGCGCGGAGTTCTAGTTTTTTGGCCCAAAAATGCAAAGCATTTGGAACGATCATGGTGGGGCGGTGACTATGGTACCTTAGGTCGTATTTGATAGTCCGGAAAAATTTTAGGCGATCGGGGTCCGCGGCTCCCCGGACCACTTGGAAGGCGTGATACTAAAATATGGGAATCGGGCGTAATTCTAGTTTTTTGGCCGAAAAATGCAAAACGTAAGAAACGATGATGGCGGGGCGGTTACTATGGTTCCTTAGGTCGTATTTGACGGCCTGGAAAAGTTTTAGGCGATCGGGGTCCGGGGGTCCCGGAACCACTTGGAAGGGTGGGCAATAGCACGCAAAAATATTGTAATCGGGCGGAATTATAGTTTTTTGGCCGAAAAACACAACAAATGAGGAATGATCATGGCTGGGCGGTGACTATGGTTCCTTAGGTCGTATTTGATAGTACGGAAAAATTTTAGGCGATAGGGGTCCGGAGTTCCCGGGTTCACTTGGAAGGCGTGGGCTATAGGACACGAAAATATGGGAATCGCGCGGAATTCTAGTTTTTTGACCGAAAAATGGAAAAAACTAGGAACGATCATGGCTGGGCGGTGACTATGGTTCCTTAGGTCTTAATTGATAGTCCGGAAAAATTTTAGGTGATAGGGGTCCGGAGACCCGGGACCACTCGGAAGGCGTGGGCTATAACACACAAAAATATGGGATCGCGCGGAATTCTAGTTGTTTGGACGAAAAACGCAAAAAATGAGGAACGATCATGGCGGGGCAGATACTATGGTTCCTCAGGTCATATTTGATAGTCCGGAAAAATTTTAGGCGATAGGGGTCCGGAGGTCCCGGGACCACTCGGAAGGTGTGGGCTATAACACACAAAAATATGGGAATCGCGCGTAATTCTAGTTGTTTGGCCGAAAAACGCAAAAAAATAAGGAACGATCATGGCGGGCGGATAATATGGTTCCTTAGGTCGTATTTGATTGCCCGGAAAAATTTTAGGTGATAGGGGTCCGGAGACCCGGGACCACTCGGAAGGCGTGGGCTATAACACACAAAAATATGGAATCGCGCAGAATTCTAGTTGTTTGGCCGAAAAACGCAAAAAATGAGGAACGATCATGGCGGGGCAGATACTATGGTTCCTTAGGTCGTATTTGATAGTCCGGAAAAATTTTTGGAGATAGGTGTCCGGAGGTCCCGGGACCACTCGGAAGGTGTGGGCTATAACACACAAAAATATGGGAATCGCGCGTAATTCTAGTTGTTTGGCCAATATATGAGGAACGATCATGGCGAGGCGCTGACTATGGTTCCTTAGGTCTTAATTGATGGCCCGAAAATTTGTTAGGTGATCTGAGACCGGCGGCCCGGCCCACTCGGAAGGCGTGGGCAATAGCACACAAAAATATGGTAATCGAGCGGAATTCTAGTTTTTTGGCCGAAAACGCAATAAATGAGGAACGATCATGGCGGGGCGGTGACTATGGTTCCTTAGGTCATATTTGATGGCCCGGAAAATTTTAGGTGATCGGGGTCCACGGCTCCCGGGACCACTCGGAAGGCGTAAGCTATAGCACACTAAAATATGCAAATCGCTCGGAGTTGTAGTTTTTTGTCCGAAAAATGCAAAGCATTTGGAACGATCATGGTGGGGCGGTGACTATGGTACCTTAGGTCGTATTTGATAGTCCAGAAAAATTTTAGGCGATCGGGGTCCGGAGGTCCCGGGATCACTCGGAAGGCGTGGGCTATAACACACAAAAATATGGGAATCGCGCGGAATTCTAGTTATTTCGCCGAAAAACGCAAAAAATGAGGAACGATCATGGCGGGGCGGATACTATGGTTCCTTAGGTCGTATTTGATAGTCCGGAAAAAATTTAGGCGATAGGGGTCCGGAGTTCCCGGGTTCACTTGGAAGGCGTGGGTTATAGGACACGAAAATATGGGAATAGCGCGGAATTCTAGTTTTTTGGCCGAAAAACGAAAAAAACTAAGAACTATCATGGCTGGGAGGTGACTATGGTTCCTTAGGTCTTATTTGATAGTCCGAAAAAATTTTAGGCGATAGGGGTCCGGAGACCCGGGACCACTCGGAAGGTGTGGGCTATAACACACAAAAATATGGGATCGCGCGAAATTCTAGTTATTTGGCCGAAAAACGCAAAAAATGAGGAACGATCATGGCGGGGCGGATACTATGGTTCCCTAGGTCGTATTTGATAGTGCGGAAAAATTTCAGGCGATAGGTGTCCGGAGGTCCCGGGACCACTCGGAAGGTGTGGGCTATAACACACAAAAATATGGGAATCGCGCGGAATTCTAGTTGTTTGGCCGAAAAATGAAAAAAATGAGGAACGATCATGGCGGGGTGGTTACTATGGTTCCTTAGGTCATATTTGATGGCACGGAAAAGTTTTAGGCGATCAGGGTTCGGGGTTCCCGGGACCCCTCGGAAGGCGTGGGCTTTAGCACACGAAAATATGGAAATCGCGCGAAATTCTAGTTTTTTGGCTGAAAAATGCAAAAGACTAGGAACGATCATGGCAGGGCGGTGACTATGGTTCCTTAGGTCATATTTGATAGTCCGAAAAATTCTTAGGCGATCCGGCTCCGGGGGGCCCGACCCACTCGGAAGGCGTGGGCGATAGCACACAAAAATATGGGAATCGGGAGGAATTCTAGTTTTTTGGCCAAAAAATGCAAAAAATGAGGAACGATCATGGCGAGGCGCTGACTATGGTTCCTTAGGTCTTAATTGATGGCCCAAAAATTTGTTAGGCGATCCGAGACCGGCGGCCCGACCCACTCGGAAGGCGTGGGCAATAGCACACAAAAATATGGTAATCGAGCGGAATTCTAGTTTTTTGGCCGAAAACGCAATAATGAAGAACATCATGGCGGGGCGGTGACTATGGTTCCTTAGGTCATATTTGATGGCCCGGAAAATTTTAGGCGATCGGGGTCCACGGCTCCCGGGACCATTCAGAAGGCGTAAGCTATAGCACACTAAAATATGCAAATCGCTCGGAGTTCTAATTTTTTGGCCGAAAAATGCAAAGCATTTGGAACGATCATGGTGGAGCGGTGACTATGGTACCTTAGGTCGTATATGATAGTCCGGAAAAATTTTAGGCGATCGGGGTCCGCAGCTCCCCGGACCACTTGAAGGCGTGGGTATAGCACACGAAAATATGGGAATCGGGCGTAATTCTAGTTTTTTGGCCGAAAAATGCAAAAAATGAGAAACGATGATGGCGGGGCGGTTACTATAGTTCCTTAGGTCGTATTTGAAGGCCCAGAAAATTTTTACGCGATCGGGGTCTGGGGTTCCCGGAACCACTTGGAAGGGTGGGCAATAACGCACAAAAATATTGTAATCGGGCGGAATTCTAGTTTTTTGGCCGAAAAACACAACAAATGAGGAATGATCATGGCTGGATGGTGACTATGGTTCCTTAGGTCATATTTGATAGTCCGGAAAATTTTTAGGCGATAGGGGTCCGGAGTTCCCGGGTTCACTTGGAAGGCGTGGGCTATAGGACACGAAAATATGGGAATCGCGCGGAATTCTAGTTTTTGGCCGAAAAACAGAAAAAACTAGGAACGATCTTGGCTGGGTGGTGACTATGGTTCCTTAGGTCTTATTTGATAGTCCGGAAAAATTTTAGGCGATAGGGGTCCGGAGACTCGGGACCACTCGGAAGGCGTGGGCTATAACACACAAAAATATGGGATCCCGTATTTGATAGTCCGGAAAAATTTTAGGCGATAGGGGTCCGGAGGTCCCGGGACCACTCGGAAGGTGTGGGCTATAACACACAAAAATATGGGAATCGCGCGGAATTCTAGTTGTTTGGCCGAAAAACGCAAAAAATGAGGAACGATCATGGCGGGGCGGATACTATGGTTCCTTAGGTCGTATTTGATAGTCCGGAAAAATTTTAGGCGATCGGGGTCCGCGGCTCTTTGGACCGCTCGGAATGCGTGGGTATAGCACACGAAAAAATGGGAATCGGGGGAAATTCTAGGTCTTTTTCAGTAACATGCAAAAAATGTGGAAAGATCTTGGCAGGGCGGTGACTATGGTTCCTTTGGTCTTATTTGATAGTCCGGAAAAATATTAGGCGATAGGGGTCTGGAAGTCCCGGGACCACTCGGAAGGTGTGGGCTATAACACACAAAAATATGGGATCGCGCGAAATTCTAGTTATTTGGCCGAAAAACGCAAAAAATGAGGAACGATCATGGCGGGGCGGATACTATGGTTCCTTAGGTCGTATTTGATAGTGCGGAAAAATTTCAGGCGATAGGTGTCCGGAGGTCCCGGGACCACTCGGAAGGTGTGGGCTATAACACACAAAAATATGGGAATCGCGCGGAATTCTAGTTGTTTGGCCGAAAAATGCAAAAAATGAGGAATGATCATGGAGGGGTGGTTACTATGGTTCCTTAGGTCATATTTGATGGCCCGCAAAAGTTTTAGGCGATCGGGGTTCGGGGTTCCCGGGACCCCTTGGAAGGCGTGGGCACACGAAAATATGGAAATCGCGCGAAATTCTAGTTTTATGGCTAAAAAACGCAAAAGACTAGGAACGATCATAGCGGGGCAGTGACTATGGTTCCTTAGGTCGTATTTGATAGTCCGGATAATTTTTAGGCGATCCGGCTCCGGGGGGCCCAACCAACTCGGAAGGCATGGGCGATAGCACACAAAAATATGGGAATCGGGCAGAATTCTAGTTTTTTGGCAAAAAAATGCAAAAAATGAGGAACGATCATGGCGAGGTGGTGACTATGGTTCCTTAGGTCTTAATTGATGGCCCGAAATGTTTTTAGGCGATCCGAGACCGGCGGCCCGGCCCACTCGGAAGGCGTGGGCAATAGCACACAAAAATATGGTAATCGAGCGGAATTCTAATTTTTTGGCCGAAAAACACAATAAATGAGGAACGATCATGGCGGGGCGGTGACTATGGTTCCTTAGGTCATATTTGATGGCCCGGAAAATTTTAGGCGATCGGGGTCCACGGCTCCCGGGACCACTCGGAAGGCCTAAGCTATAGCACACTAAAATATGCAAATCGCACGGAGTTCTAGTTTTTTGGCCGAAAAATGCAAAGCATTTGGAACGATCATGGTGGGGCGGTGACTATGGTACCTTAGTTCGTATTTGATAGTCCGGAAAAATTTTAGGCGATCGGGGTCTGCGGCTCCCCGGACCAGTTGGAAGGCGTGGGTATAGCACACGAAAATATAGGAATCGGGCGTAATTCTAGTTTTTTGGCCGAAAAATGCAAAAAATGAGAAACGATGACGGAGGGGTGGTTACTATGGTTCCTTAGGTCGTATTTGACAGCCCGGAAAATTTTTACGCGATCGGGGTCCGGGGTTCCTGGAACCACTTGGAAGGGTGGGCAATAGCACACAAAAATATTGTAATCGGGCGGAATTCTAGTTTTTTGGCCGAAAAATGCAACAAATGAGGAATGATCATGGCTGGATAGTGACTATGGTTCCTTAGGTCATATTTGATAGTCCGGAAAATTTTTAGGCGATAGGGGTCCGGAGTTCCCGGGTTCACTTGGAAGGCGTGGGCTATAGGACACGAAAATATAGGAATCGCGCGGAATTCTAGTTTTTTGGCCAAAAAATAGAAAAAACTAGGAACGATCATGGATGGGTGGTGACTATGGTTCCTGATAGTACGGAAAACATTTAGGCGATACGGGTCCAGAGACCCGGGACCACTCGGAAGGCGTGGGCTATAACACACAAAAATATGGGATCGCGCGGAATTCTAGTTGTTTGGCCGAAAAACACAAAAAATGAGGAATGATCATAGCGGGGCGGATACTATGGTTCCTTAGGTCGTATTTGATAGTCCGGAAAAATTTTAGGCGATAGGGGTCAGGAGGTCCCGGGACCACTCGGAAGGCGTGGGATATAACACACAAAAATATGGGAATCGCACGGAATTCTTGTTGTTTGGCCGAAAAACGCAAAAAATGAGGAACGATCATGGCGGGGTGGTTACTATGGTTCCTTAGGTCATATTTGATGGCCCGGAAAAATTTTAGGCGATGGGGGTTCGGGGTTCCCGGGACCCCTTGGAAGGCGTGGGCTAAAGCACACAAAAATATGGAAATCTCGCGAAATTCTAGTTTTTTAGCTGAAAAACGCAAAAGACTAGGAACGATCATGGCGGGGCGGTGACTATGGTTCCTTATGTCGTATTTAATAGTCCGGAAAATTTTTAGGCGATCCGGCTCCTGGGGGCCCAACCCACTCGGAAGGCGTGGGCGATAGCACACAAAAATATGGGAATCGGGCAGAATTCTAGTTTTTTGGCCAAAAAATGCAAAAACGGAGGAACGATCTTGGCAAGGCGGTGAATATGGTTCCTTAGGTCTTAATTGATGGCCCGAAAATTTTTTAGGCGACGCGAGACTGGCGTCCCGGCCCACTCGGAAGGCGTGGGCATTAGCACACAAAAATATGGTAGGTGACTATGGTTTTTTGGAAAGCGGAATTCTAGTTTTTTGGCCGAAAAACACAATAAATGAGGAACGATCATGGCGGGGCGGTGACTAAGGTTCCTTAGGTCATATTTGATGGCCTGGAAAATTTTAGGCGATCGGGGTCCACGGCTCCCGGGACCACTCGGAAGGCAAAGCTATAACACACTAAAATATGCAAATCGCGCGGAGTTCTAGTTTTTTGCCGAAAAATGCAAAGCATTTGGAACGATCATGGTGGGGCGGTGACTATGGTACCTTAGTTCGTATTTGATTGTCCGGAAAAATTTTAGGCGATCGGGGTTCGCGGCTCCCCGGACCAGTTGGAAGGCGTAGGTATAGCACACGAAAATATGGGAATCGGGCGTAATTCTAGTTTTTTGGCCGAAAAATGCAAAAAATGAGAAACGATGATGGCGGGGCGGTTACTATGGTTCCTTTGGTCGTATTTGACGGCCCAGAAAAATTTTAAACGATCGGGGTCCCGGGGTCCCGGAACCACTGGGAAGGGTGGGCAATAGCACACAAAAATATTGTAATCGGGCAGAATTCTAGTTTTTTGGCCGAAAAATACAACAATTGAGGAATGATCATGGCTGGGCGGTGACTATGGTTCCTTAGGTCGTATTTGATAGTCCGGAAAACTTTTAGGCGATAGGGGTCTGGAGTTCCTGGTTTCACTTGGAAGCCGTGGGCTATAGGACACGAAAATATGGGAATCGCGCGGAATTCTAGTTTTTTGGGCGAAAAACAGAAAAAACTAGGAACGATCATGGCTGGGAGGTGACTATGGTTCCTTAGGTATTATTTAATAGTCCGGAAAAAATTTAGGCGATAGGGGTCCGGAGACCCGGGACCACTCGGAAGGCGTGGGCTATAACACGCAAAAATATGGGATCGCGCGGAATTCTACTTGTTTGGCCGAAAAACACAATAAATGAGGAACGATCATAGCGGGGTGGATACTATGGTTCCTTAGGTCGTATTTGATAGTCCGGAAAAATTTTTGGCGATAGGGGTCCGGAGGTCCCAGGACCACTCGGAAGGTGTGGGCTATAACACACAAAAATATGGCAATCGCGCGGAATTCTAGTTGTTTGGCCAAAAAACGCAAAAAATAAGGAACGAACATGGCGAGACGAATACTATGGTTCCTTAGGTCGTATTTGATAGTCCGGAAAAATTTTAGGCAATCGGGGTCAGCGTCTCCCCGGACCACTTGGAAGGCGTGGGTATAGCACACGAAAATATGGGAATCGGGCGTAATTCTAGTTTTTTGGCCGTAAAATGCAAAAAATGAGAAATGATGATGGAGGGGCGGTTACTATGGTTCCTTAGGTCGTATTTGACGGCCCGGAAAAATTTGAAGCGATCGGGGTTCGGGGGTCCCGGAACCATTTGGAAGGGTGGGCAATAGCACACAAAAATATTGTAATCGGGCGGAATTCTAGTTTTTTGGCCGAACAACGCAAAAAATGAGGAATGATCATGGCTGGGCGGTGACTATGGTTCCTAAGGTCGAATTTGATAGTCCGGAAAAATTTTAGGCGATAGGGGTCCGGAGTTCCCGGGTTCACTTGGAAGGCGTGGGCTATAGGACACGAAAATATGGGAATCGCGCGAAATTCTAGTTTTTTGGACAAAAAATTGAAAAAACTAGGAACGATCATGGATGGGCGGTGACTATGGTTCCTTAGGTCTTATTTGATAGTCCGGAAAAAATTTAGGCGATAGGGGTCCGGACACCCGGGACCACTCGGAAGGTGTGGGCTATAACACACAAAAATATGGGATCGCGCGGAATTCTAGTTATTTGGCCGAAAAACACAAAAAATGAGGAACGATCATGGCGGGGCGGATAATATGGTTCCTTAGGTCGTATTTAATAGTCCGAAAAAATTTTAGGCGATAGGGGTCCGGAGGTCCCGAGACCACTCGGAAGGTGTGGGCTATAACACACAAAAATATGGCAATCACGTGGAATTCTAGTTGTTTGGCCGAAAAACGCAAAAAATAAAGAACGATCATGGCGG
This sequence comes from Nicotiana tomentosiformis, assembly GCF_000390325.3. Taxonomy (NCBI): domain Eukaryota; kingdom Viridiplantae; phylum Streptophyta; class Magnoliopsida; order Solanales; family Solanaceae; genus Nicotiana; species Nicotiana tomentosiformis. The sequence continues at coordinate 689,537 of NW_027174571.1, forward strand.
GACGGATACTATGGTTCCTTAGGTTGTATTTGATTGCCCGGAAAAAATTTAGGCGATCGGGGTCTGCGGCTCTTGGGACCACTCGGAATGCGTGGGTATAGCGCACGAAAATATGGGATTCGGGCGAAATTCTAGGTCTTTTTCAGTAACATGCAAAAAATATGGAAAGATCTTGTAAGGGCGGTGACTATGGTTCCATTGGTCTTATTTGATAGTCCGGAAAAATATTAGGCGATAGGGGTCCGGAGGTCCCGAGGTCCCGGGACCACTCGGAAGGCGTGGGCTATAACACACAAAAATATGGGAATCGCGCGGAATTCTAGTTGTTTGGCCGAAAAATGCAAAAAATGAGGAACGATCATGGCGGGGCGGATACTATGGTTCCTTAGGTCATATTTGATTGCCCGGAAAATTTTTAGGCGATCGGGGTCCGCGGCTCTTGGGACCACTCGGAATGCGTGGGTATAGCACACGAAAATATGGGAATCGGGCGAAATTCTAGGTCTTTTTCAGTAACATGCAAAAAATGTGAAAAGATCTTGACAGGGCGGTGACTATGGTTCCTTTGGTCTTATTTGATAGTCCTGAAAAATATTAGGCGATAGGGGTTCGGAGGTCCTGGGACCACTCGGAAGGCGTGGGCTATAATACACAAATATATGGGAATCGCGCGGAATTCTAGTTGTTTGGCCGAAAAATGCAAAAAATGAGGAACGATCATGGCAGGGCGGATACTATGGTTCCTTAGGTCGTATTTGATAGTCCGGAAAAATTTTAGGCGATAGGGGTCAGGAGGTCACGGGACCACTCGGAAGGCGTGGGCTATAACACACAAAAATATGGGAATCGCACGGAATTCCAGTTGTTTGGCCGAAAAATGCAAAAAATGAGGAACGATCATGGCGGGGTGGATACTATGGTTCCTTAGGTCAGATTTGATGGCCCGTAAAAGTTTTAGGCGATCGGAGCTCGGGGTTCCCGGGACCCCTTGGAAGGCGTGGGCTAAAGCACACGAAAATATAAAAATCGCGCGAAATTCTAGTTTTTTGGCTGAAAAACGCAAAAGGCTAGGAACGATCATGGCGGGGCGGTGACTATGGTTCCTTAGGTCATATTTGATAGTCCGGAAAATTTTTAGGCGATCCGGCTCCGGGGGGCCCGACCTACTCGAAAGGCGTGGGCGATAGCACACAAAAATATGGGAATCGGGCGAAATTCTTGTTTTTTGGCCAAAAAATGCAAAAAATGAGGAACGATCATGGTGAGGCGGTGACTATGGTACCTTAGGTTGTATTTGATAGTCCAGAAAAATTTTAGGCGATCGGAGTCGGCGGCTCCCCGGACCACTTGGAAGGCGTGGGTATAGCACACGAAAATATGGGAATCGGGCGTAATTCTAGTCTTTTGGCAGAAAAATGCAAAAAATGAGAAACGATGATGGCGGGGTGGTTACTATGGTTCCTTAGGTCGTATTTGATGGCCCGTAAAATTTTTAGGCGATCGGGTTTCGGGGTTCCCGGAACCACTTGGAAGGGTGGGAAATAGCACTCAAAAATATTGTAATCGGGCGGAATTCTAGTTTTTTGGTCGAAAAACGCAACAAATGAGGAATGATCAAGGCTGGGCGGTGACTATGGTTCCTTAGGTCGTATTTGATAGTCCGGAAAAATTTTAGGCGATAGGGGTCCGGAGTTCCCGGGTTCACTTCGAAGGCGTGGGCTATAGGACACGAAAATATGGGAATCGCGCGGAATTCTAGTTTTTTGTCTGAAAAACAGAAAAAACTAGGAACGATCATGGCTGGGCGGTGACTATGGTTCCTTAGGTCTTATTTGATAGTCCGGAAATATTTAAGGTGATAGGGGTCCGAAGACCCGGGACCACTCGGAAGGCGTGGGCTATAACACACAAAAATATGGGATAGCGCGAAATTCTAGTTGTTTGGCCGAAAAACGCAAAAAATGAGGAACGATCATGGCGGGGCGGATACTATGGTTCCTTAGGTCGTATTTGATAGTCCGGAAAAATTTTAGGCGATAGGGGTCCGGAGGTCTCGGGACCACTCGGAAGGTGTGGGCTATAACACACAGAAATATGGGAATCGCGCGGAATTCTAGTTGTTTGGCCGAAAAACGCAAAAAATGAGGAATGATCAAGGCTGGGCGGTGACTATGGTTCCTTAGGTCGTATTTGATAGTCCGGAAAAATTTTAGGCGATAGGGGTCCGGAGTTCCTGGGTTCACTTCGAAGGCGTGGGCTATAGCACACGAAAATATGGGAATCGCGCGAAATTCTAGTTTTTTGGCCGAAAAACAGAAAACACTAGGAACGATCATGGCTGGGCGGTGACTATGGTTCCTTAGGTCTTATTTTATAGTCCGGAAAAATTTTAGGCGATAGGGGTCCGGAGACCCGGGACCACTCGGAAGGCGTGGGCTATAACACACAAAAATATGGGATAGCGCAGAATTCTAGTTGTTTGGCCAAAAAACGCAAAAAATGAGGAACGATCATGGCGGGGCGGATACTATGGTTCCTTAGGTCGTATTTGATACTCCGGAAAAATTTTAGGCGATAGGGGTCCGGAGGTCCCGGGACCACTCGGAAGGTGTGGGCTATAACACACAAAAATATGGGAAACACGCGGAATTCTAGTTGTTTGGCCGAAAAACGCAAAAAATGAGGAACGATTATGGCGGGGCGGTGACTATGGTTCCTTAGGTCGTATTTGATAGTCCGGAAAAATATTAGGCGATAGGGGTCAGGAGGTCCCGGGACCACTCGGAAGGCGTGGGCTATAACACACAAAAATATGGGAATCGCACGGAATTCTAGTTGTTTGGCCGAAAAATGCAAAAAAGGAGGAATGATCATGGCGGGGTGGTTACTATGGTTCTTTAGGTCGTATTTGATGGCCCGGAAAATTTTTAGGCGATCGGGGTTCGGGGCTCCCGGGACCACTCGGAAGGCGTAAGATATAGCACACTAAAATATGCAAATCGCGCAGAGTTCTAATTTTTGGCCGAAAAATGCAAAGCATTTGGAACGATCATGGTGGGGCGGTGACTATGGTTCCTTAGGTCGTATTTGATAGTCCGGAAAAATTTTAGGCAATAGGGGTCCGGACACCCGGGACCACTCGGAAGGCGTGGGCTATAACACACAAAAATATGGGATAGCGCGAAATTCTAGTTGTTTGGCCGAAAAACGCAAAAAATGAGGAACGATCATGGCGGGGCGGATACTATGGTTCCTTAGGTCGTATTTGATAGTCCGGAAAAATTTTAGGCGATAGGGGTCCGGAGGTCTCGGGACCACTCGGAAGGTGTGGGCTATAACACACAGAAATATGGGAATCGCGCGGAATTCTAGTTGTTTGGCCGAAAAACGCAAAAAATGAGGAATGATCAAGGCTGGGCGGTGACTATGGTTCCTTAGGTCGTATTTGATAGTCCGGAAAAATTTTAGGCGATAGGGGTCCGGAGTTCCTGGGTTCACTTCGAAGGCGTGGGCTATAGCACACGAAAATATGGGAATCGCGCGAAATTCTAGTTTTTTGGCCGAAAAACAGAAAACACTAGGAACGATCATGGCTGGGCGGTGACTATGGTTCCTTAGGTCTTATTTTATAGTCCGGAAAAATTTTAGGCGATAGGGGTCCGGAGACCCGGGACCACTCGGAAGGCGTGGGCTATAACACACAAAAATATGGGATAGCGCAGAATTCTAGTTGTTTGGCCAAAAAACGCAAAAAATGAGGAACGATCATGGCGGGGCGGATACTATGGTTCCTTAGGTCGTATTTGATACTCCGGAAAAATTTTAGGCGATAGGGGTCCGGAGGTCCCGGGACCACTCGGAAGGTGTGGGCTATAACACACAAAAATATGGGAAACACGCGGAATTCTAGTTGTTTGGCCGAAAAACGCAAAAAATGAGGAACGATTATGGCGGGGCGGTGACTATGGTTCCTTAGGTCGTATTTGATAGTCCGGAAAAATATTAGGCGATAGGGGTCAGGAGGTCCCGGGACCACTCGGAAGGCGTGGGCTATAACACACAAAAATATGGGAATCGCACGGAATTCTAGTTGTTTGGCCGAAAAATGCAAAAAAGGAGGAATGATCATGGCGGGGTGGTTACTATGGTTCTTTAGGTCGTATTTGATGGCCCGGAAAATTTTTAGGCGATCGGGGTTCGGGGCTCCCGGGACCACTCGGAAGGCGTAAGATATAGCACACTAAAATATGCAAATCGCGCAGAGTTCTAATTTTTGGCCGAAAAATGCAAAGCATTTGGAACGATCATGGTGGGGCGGTGACTATGGTTCCTTAGGTCGTATTTGATAGTCCGGAAAAATTTTAGGCAATAGGGGTCCGGACACCCGGGACCACTCGGAAGGCGTGGGCTATAACACACAAAAATATGGGATCGCGCGGAATTCTAGTTGTTTGGCCGAAAAACACAAAAAATGAGGTACGATCATGGCGGGGCGGATACTATGGTTCCTTAGGTCGTATTGAATAGTCCGAAAAAATTTTAGGCGATAGGGGTCCGGAGGTCCCGAGACCACTCGGAAGGTGTGGGCTATAACACACAAATATATGGGAATCGCGCGGAATTCTAGTTGTTTGGCCGAAAAATGCAAAAAATGAGGAACGATCATGGCGGGGCGGATACTATGGTTCCTTAGGTCGTATTTGATTGCCCCGAAAAATTTTAGGCGATCGGGGTCCGCGGCTCTTGGGACCACTCGGAATGCGTGGGTATAGCACACGAAAATATGGGAATCGGGCGAAATTCTAGGTCTTTTTCAGTAACATGCAAAAAATGTGGAAAGATCTTGACAGGGCGGTGACTATGGTTCCTTTGGTCTTATTTGATAGTCCTGTAAAAAATTAGGCGATAGGGGTCCGGAGGTCCCGGGAGCACTCGGAAGGCGTGGGCTATAATACACAAATATATGGGAATCGCGCGGAATTCTAGTTGTTTGGCCGAAAAACGCTAAAAATGAGGAATGATCAAGGCTGGGCGGTGACTATGGTTCCTTAGGTCGTATTTGATAGTCCGGAAAAATTTTAGGCGATAGGGGTCCGGAGTTCCTGGGTTCACTTCGAAGGCGTGGGCTATAGCACACGAAAATATGGGAATCGCGCGAAATTCTAGTTTTTTGGCCGAAAAACAGAAAACACTAGGAACGATCATGGCTGGGCGGTGACTATGGTTCCTTAGGTCTTATTTTATAGTCCGGAAAAATTTTAGGCGATAGGGGTCCGGAGACCCGGGACCACTCGGAAGGCGTGGGCTATAACACACAAAAATATGGGATAGCGCGGAATTCTAGTTGTTTGGCCAAAAAACGCAAAAAATGAGGAACGATCATGGCGGGGCGGATACTATGGTTCCTTAGGTCGTATTTGATACTCCGGAAAAATTTTAGGCGATAGGGGTCCGGAGGTCCCGGGACCACTCGGAAGGTGTGGGCTATAACACACAAAAATATGGGAAACACGCGGAATTCTAGTTGTTTGGCCGAAAAACGCAAAAAATGAGGAACGATTATGGCGGGGCGGTGACTATGGTTCCTTAGGTCGTATTTGATAGTCCGGAAAAATATTAGGCGATAGGGGTCAGGAGGTCCCGGGACCACTCAAAAGGCGTGGGCTATAACACACAAAAATATGGGAATCGCACGGAATTCTAGTTGTTTGGCCGAAAAATGCAAAAAATGAGGAATGATCATGGCGGGGTGGTTACTATGGTTCTTTAGGTCGTATTTGATGGCCCGGAAAATTTTTAGGCGATCGGGGTTCGGGGCTCCCGGGACCACTCGGAAGGCGTAAGATATAGCACACTAAAATATGCAAATCGCGCGGAGTTCTAATTTTTGGCCGAAAAATGCAAAGCATTTGGAACGATCATGGTGGGGCGGTGACTATGGTTCCTTAGGTCGTATTTGATAGTCCGGAAAAATTTTAGGCAATAGGGGTCCGGACACCCGGGACCACTCGGAAGGCGTGGGCTATAACACACAAAAATATGGGATCGCGCGGAATTCTAGTTGTTTGGCCGAAAAACACAAAAAATGAGGTACGATCATGGTGGGGCGGATACTATGGTTCCTTAGGTCGTATTGAATAGTCCGAAAAAATTTTAGGCGATAGGGGTCCGGAGGTCCCGAGACCACTCGGAAGGTGTGGGCTATAACACACAAATATATGGGAATCGCGCGGAATTCTAGTTGTTTGGCCGAAAAATGCAAAAAATGAGGAACGATCATGGCGGGGCGGATACTATGGTTCCTTAGGTCGTATTTGATTGCCCCGAAAAATTTTAGGCGATCGGGGTCCGCGGCTCTTGGGACCACTCGGAATGCGTGGGTATAGCACACGAAAATATGGGAATCGGGCGAAATTCTAGGTCTTTTTCAGTAACATGCAAAAAATGTGGAAAGATCTTGACAGGGCGGTGACTATGGTTCCTTTGGTCTTATTTGATAGTCCTGTAAAAAATTAGGCGATAGGGGTCCGGAGGTCCCGGGAGCACTCGGAAGGCGTGGGCTATAATACACAAATATATGGGAATCGCGCGGAATTCTAGTTGATTGGCCGAAATATGCAAAAAATGAGGAACGATCATGGCAGGGCGGATACTATGGTTCCTTTGGTCGTATTTGATAGTCCGGAAAAATTTTAGGCGATAGGGGTCAGGAGGTCACGGGACCACTCGGAAGGCGTGGGCTATAACACACAAAAATATGGGAATCGCGCGGAATTCCAGTTGTTTGGCCGAAAAATGCAAAAAATGAGGAACGATCATGGCGGGGTGGATACTATGGTTCCTTAGGTCATATTTGATGGCCCGTAAAAGTTTTAGGCGATCGGGGTTCGGGGTTCCCGGTACCCCTTGGAAGGCGTGGGCTAAAGCACACGAAAATATGGAAATCGCGCGAAATTCTAGTTTTTTGGCTGAAAAATGCAAAAGGCTAGGAACGATCATGGCGGGGCGGTGACTATGGTTCCTTAGGTCGTATTTGATAGTCCAGAAAAGTTTTAGGCGATCCGGCTCCGGGGGGCCTGACCTACTCGAAAGGCGTGGGCGATAGCACACAAAAATATGGGAATCGGGCGGAATTCTTGTTTTTTGGCCAAAAAATGCAAAAAATGAGGAACGATCATGGAGAGGCGGTGACTATGGTTCCTTAGGTCTTAATTGATGGCCCAAAATATTTTTAGGCTATCCGAAACCGGCGGCCCGGCCCACTCGGAAGGCGTGGGCAATAGCACACAAAAATATGGTAATCGAGCGGAATTCTAGTCTTTTGGCGGGGCGGTGACTATGGTTCCTTAGGTCATATTTGATGGCTCGGAAAATTTTAGGCGATCGGGGTCCACGGCTCCCGGGACCACTCGGAAGGCGTAAGCTATAGCACACTAATATATGCAAATCGCGCGGAGTTCTAGTTTTTTGGCCGAAAAATTCAAAGCATTTGGACCGATCATGGTGAGGCGGTGACTATGGTACCTTAGGTTGTATTTGATAGTCCAGAAAATTTTTAGGCGATCGGGGTCGGCGGCTCCCCGGACCACTTGGAAGGCGTGGGTATAGCACACGAAAATATGGGAATCGGGCGTAATTCTAGTCTTTTGGCCGAAAAATGCAAAAAATTAGAAACGATGATGGCGGGGTGGTTACTATGGTTCCTTAGGTCGTATTTGACGGCCCGGAAAATTTTTAGGCGATCGGGTTTTGGGGTTCCCGGAACCACTTGGAAGGGTGGGAAATAGCACTCAAAAATATTGTAATCGGGCGGAATTCTAGTTTTTTGGTCGAAAAATGCAAAAAATGAGGAACGATCATGGCGGGGTGGTTACTATGGTTCCTTAGGTCGTATTTGATGGCCCGGAAAATTTTTAGGCGATCGGGGTTCGGGGCTCCCGGGACCACTCGAAAGGCGTAAGCTATAGCACACTAAAATATGCAAATCGCGCGGAGTTCTAATTTTTGGCCGAAAAATGCAAAGCATTTGGAACGATCATGGTGGGGCGGTGACTATGGTTCCTTAGGTCGTATTTGATAGTCCGGAAATATTTTAGGCGATCGGGGTCCGCGGCTCCCCGGACCACTTGGAAGGCGTGGGTATTGCACACGAAAATATGGGATTCGGGAGTAATTCTAGTTTTTTGGCCGAAAAATGCAAAAAATGAGAAACGATGATGGCGGGTTGGTTACTATGGTTCCTTAGGTCGTATTTGATAGTCCGGAAAAATTTTAGGAGATCGGGGTCCGGGGGTCCCGGAACCACTTGGAAGAGTGGGCAATAGCACTCAAAAATATAGTAATCGGGCGGAATTCTAGTTTTTTGGTCGACAAATGCAACAAATGAGGAACGATCATGGTGGGGCGGTGACTATGGCTCCTTAGGTCGTATTTGATAGTCCGGAAAAATTTTAGGCGATAGGGGTCCGGAATTCCCGGGTTCACTTCGAAGGCGTGGGCTATAGGTCACGAAAATATGGGAATCGCGCGGAATTCTAGTTTTTTGGCCGAAAAATAGAAAATACTAGGAACTATCATGGCTGGGCGGTGACTATGGTTCCTTAGGTCTTATTTGATAGTCAGGAAAAATTTTAGGCGATAGGGGTCCGGAGACCCGGGACCACTCGGAAGGTGTGGGCTATAACACACAAAAATATGGGATAGCGCGGAATTCTAGTTGATTGGCCGGAAAACGCAAAAAATGAGGAACGATCATGGCGGGGCGGATACTATGGTTCCTTAGGTCGTATTTGATAGTCCGGAAAAATATTGGGCGATAGGGGTCCGGAGGTCCCCGATCCACTTGGAAGGGTGGGCAATAGCACACAAAAATATTGTAATCGCGCGAAATTCTAGTTTTTTGGTCGAAAAACACAAAAAATGAGGAATGATCATGGCTGGGAGGTGACTATGGTTCCTTAGGTCGTATTTGATGGTCCGGAAAAATATTAGGCGATAGGGGTCAGGAGGTCCCGGGACCACTCGGAAGGCGTGGGCTATAGGACACGAAAATATGGGAATCGCGCGGAATTCTAGTCGTTTGGCCGAAAAACGCAAAAACTGAGGAACTATCATGGTTGGGCGGTGACTATGGTTCCTTAGGTCTTATTTGATGGCACGGAAAATTTTTAGGCGATCGGGGTTCGGGGTTCCCGGGACCCCTTGGAAGGCGTGGGCTAAAGCACACGAAAATATGGAAATCGCGCGGAATTCTAGTTTTTTGGCTGAAAAACGCAAAAGACTAGGAACGATCATGGCGGGGCGGTGACTATGGTTCCTTAGGTCGTATTTGATAGTCCGGAAAATTTTTAGGCGATCCGGCTCCGGGGGGCCCGACCCACTCGGAAGGCGTGGGCGATAGCACACAAAAATATGGGAATCAGGCGGAATTCTAGTTTTTTGGCCAAAAAATGCAAAACATGAGGAACGATCATGGCGAGGCGGTGACTATGGTTCCTTAGGTCTTAATTGATGGCCCGAATTCTTTTTAGGCGATCCGAGACCGGCGGCCCGGCCCACTCGGAAGGCGTGGGCGCACACAAAAATATGGGAATCACGCGAAATTCTAGATGTTTGGCCGAAAAACGCAAAAAATGAGGAACGATCATGGCGGGGCGGTGACTATGGTTCCTTAGGTCGTATTTGATGGCCCGGAAAAGTTTTAGGCGATAGGGGTCAGGAGGTCCCGGCCCACTCGGAAGGCGTGGGCGCACACAAAAATATGGGAATCGCGCGAAAATCTAGTTGTTTGGCCGAAAAACGCAAAAAATGAGGAACGATCATGGCGGGGTGGTTGCTATGGTTCCTTAGGTCGTATTTGATGGCCCGGAAAATTTTTAGGCGATCGGGGTTCGGGGCTCCCGGGACCACTCGGAAGGCGTAAGCTATAGCACACTAAAATATGCAAATCGCGCGGAGTTCTAATTTTTTGGCCGAAAAATGCAAAGCATTTGGAACGATCATGGTGGGGCGGTGACTATGGTTCCTTAGGTCGTATTTGATAGTCCGTAAAAATTTTAGGCGATCGGGGTCCACGGTTCCCCGGACCACTTGGAAGGCCTGGGTGTTGCACACGAAAATATGGGAATCGGGAGTAATTCTAGTTTTTTGGCCGAAAAATGAAAAAAATGAGAAACGATGATGGCGGGGTGGTTACTATGGTTCCTTAGGTCGTATTTGACAGCCCGGAAAAATTTTAGGAGATCAGGGTCCGGGGGTCCCGGAACCACTTGGAAGGGTGGGCAATAGCACTCAAAAATATTGTAATCGGGCGGAATTCTAGTTTTTTGGTCGAAAAACGCAACAAATGAGGAATGATCATGGCTGGGCGGTGACTATGGTTCCTTAGGTCGTATTTGATAGTCCGGAAAAATTTTAGGCGATAGGGGTCCGGAGTTCCCGGGTTCACTTCGAAGGTGTGGGCTATAGGACACGAAAATATGGGAATCGCGCGGAATTCTAGTTTTTTGGCCGAAAAACTGAAAAAACTAGGAACGATCATGGCTGGGCGGTGACTATAGTTCCTTAGGTCATATTTGATAGTCCAGAAAAATTTTAGGCGATAGGGGTCCGGAGACCCGGGACCACTCGGAAGGCGTGGGCTATAACACACAAAAATATGGGATAGCGCAGAATTCTAGTTGTTTGGCTGATAAACGCAAAAAATGAGGAACCATCATGGCGGGGCGGATACTATGGTTTGTTAGGTCGTATTTGATAGTCCGGCAAAATATTAGGCGATAGGGGTCCGGAGGTCCCGGGACCACTCGGAAGGTGTGGGCTATAACACACAAAAATATGGGAATCGCGCGGAATTCTAGTTGTTTGGCCGAAAACGCAAACAATGAGGAACGATCATGGCGGGGCGGATACTATGGTTCCTTAGGTCATATTTGATACTCTGGAAAAATATTAGGCAATAGGGGTCAGGAGGTCCCGGGACCACTCGGAAGGCGTGGGCTATAATAAACAAAAATATGGGAATCGCGCGGAATTCTAGTTGTTTGGCCGAAAAACGCAAAAAATGAGGAACGATCATAGCGGGGTGGTTACTATGGTTCCTTAGGTCGTATTTGATGGCCCGGAAAATTTTTAGGCGATCGGGGTTCGGGGTTCCCGGGACCCCTTGGAAGGCGTGGGCTAAAGCACACGAAAATATGAAAATCGCGCGGAATTCCAGTTTTTTGGCTGAAAAACGCAGAAGACTAGGAACGATCATGGCGGGGCGGTGAATATGGTTCTTTAGGTCGTATTTGATAGTCCAAAAAATTTTTAGGCGCTCCGGCTCCGGGGGGCCCGACCCACTCGGAAGGCGTGGGCGATAGCACACAAAAATATGGGAATCGGGCGGAATTCTAGTTTTTTGGCAAAAAAATGCAAAACCCGAGGAACGATCATGGCGAGGCGGTGACTATGGTTCATTAGGTCCTAATTGATGGCCCGAAAATGTTTTAGGTGATCCGTGTCCGGCGGCCCGGCCCACTCGGAAGGCGTGGGCGCACACAAAAATATGGGAATCACGCGAAATTCTAGTTGTTTGGCCGAAAAACGCAAAAAATGAGGAACGATCATGGCGGGGCGGTGACTATGGTTCCTTAGGTCGTATTTGATGGCCCGGAAAAGTTTTAGGCGATAGGGGTCAGGAGGTCCCGGCCCACTCGGAAGGCGTGGGCGCACACAAAAATATGGGAATCGCGCGAAATTCTAGTTGTTTGGCCGAAAAACGCAAAAAATGAGGAACGATCATGGCGGGGTGGTTACTATGGTTCCTTAGGTCGTATTTGATGGCCCGGAAAATTTTTAGGCGATCGGGGTTCGGGGCTCCCGGGACCACTCGGAAGGCGTAAGCTATAGCACACTAAAATATGCAAATCGCGCGGAGTTCTAATTGTTTGGCCGAAAAATGCAAAGCATTTGGAACGATCATGGTGGGGCGGTGACTATGGTTCCTTAGGTCGTATTTGATAGTCCGGAAAATTTTTAGGCGATCGGGGTCCACGGTTCCCCGGACCACTTGGAAGGCCTGGGTATTGCACACGAAAATATGGGAATCGGGAGTAATTCCAGTTTTTTGGCCGAAAAATGCAAAAACTGAGAAACGATGATGGCGGGGTGGTTACTATGGTTCCTTAGGTCATATTTGACTGCCCTGAAAAATTTTAGGAGATCAGGGTCCGGGGGTCCCGGAACCACTTGGAAGGGTGGGCAATAGCACTCAAAAATATTGTAATCGGGCGGAATTCTAGTTTTTTGGTCGAAAAGCGCAACAAATGAGGAATGATCATGGCTGGGCGGTGACTATGGTTCCTTAGGTCGTATTTGACAGTCCGGAAAAGTTTTAGGTGATAGGGGTCCGGAGTTCCCGGGTTCAATTCGAAGGCGTCGGCTATAGGACACGAAAATATGGGAATCGCGCGGAATTCTAGTTTTTTGGCCGAAAAACAGAAAAAACTAGGAACGATCATGGCTGGGCGGTGACTATGGTTCCTTAGGTCTTATTTGATAGTCCGGAAAAATTTTAGGAGATAGGGGTCCAGAGACCCGGGACCACTCGGAAGGCGTGGGCTATAACACACAAAAATATGGGATAGCGCAGAATTCTAGTTGTTTGGCCGACAAACGCAAAAAATGAGGAACGATCATGGCGGGGTGGTTACTATGGTTCCTTAGGTCATAATTGATGGCCCAGAAAATTTTTAGGCGATCGGGGTTCGGGGCTCCCGGGACCACTCGGAAGGCGTAAGCTATAGCACACTAAAATATGCAAATCGCGCGGAGTTCTAATTGTTTGGCCGAAAAATGCAAAGCATTTGGAACGATCATGGTGGGGCGGTGACTATGGTTCCTTAGGTCGTATTTGATAGTCCGGAAAATTTTTAGGCGATCGGGGTCCACGGTTCCCCGGACCACTTGGAAGGCCTGGGTATTGCACACGAAAATATGGGAATCGGGAGTAATTCTAGTTTTTTGGCCGAAAAATGCAAAAAATGAGAAACGATGATGGCGTGGTGGTTACTATGGTTCCTTAGGTAGTATTTGACGGCCCGAAAATTTTTTAGGAGATCGGGGTCCGGGGGTCCCGGAACCACTTGGAAGGGTGGGCAATAGCACTCAAAAATATTGTAATCGGGCGGAATTCTAGTTTTTTGGTCGAAAAACACAACAAATGAGGAATGATCATGGCTGGGCGGTGACTATGGTTCCTTAGGTCGTATTTGATAGTCCGAAAAAATTTTAGGCGATAGGGGTCCAGAGTTCCCGGGTTCACTTGGAAGGCGTGGGCTTTAGGACACGAAAATATGGGAATCGCGCGGAATGCTAGTTGTTTGGCCGAAAAACGCAAAAAATGAGGAACGATCATGGCGGGGCAGATACTATGGTTCCTTTGGTCGTATTTGATAGTCCAAAAAAATATTAGGCGATAGGGGTCAGGATGTCCCGGGACCACTCGAAAGGCGTGGGCTATAACACATAAAAATATGGGAATCGCGCGGAATTCTAGTTGTTTGGCCGAAAAACGCAAAAAATGAGGAACGATCATGGTGGGGTGGTTACTATGGTTCCTTAGGTCGTATTTGATGGCCCGGAAAATTTTTAGGCGATCGGGGTTCCTGGGACCCCTTGGAAGGCGTGGGCTAAAGCACACGAAAATATGGAAATCGCGCGGAATTCTAGATTTTTGGCTGAAAAACGTAAAAGACTAGGAACGATCATGGCGGGGCGGTGACTATGGTTCCTTAGGTCGTATTTGACGGCCCGAAAAATTTTAGGCGATCCGGCTCCGGGGGGCCCGACCCACTCGGAAGGCGTGGGCAATAGCACACAAAAATATGGTAATCGATAGGAATTCTAGTTTTTTGGCCGAAAAATGCAATAAATGAGGAACGATCATGGCGGGGCGGTGACTATGGTTCCTTAGGTCGTATTTGATGGCCCGGAAAATTTTAGGCGATCGGGGTCCTCGGCTCCCGGGACCACTCGGAAGGCATAAGCTATAGCACACGAAAATATGCAAATCGCGCGGAGTTCTAGTTTTTTGGCCGAAAAATGCAAAGCATTTGGAACGATCATGGTGGGGCGGTGACTATGGTACCTTAGGTCGTATTTGATAGTCCGGAAAAATTTTAGGCGATCGGGGTCCGCGGCTCCCCGGACCACTTGGAAGGCGTGGTATAGCACACGAAAATATGGGAATCGGGCGTAATTCTAGTTTTTTGGCCGAAAAATGCAAATAATGAGAAACGATGATGGCGGGGCGGTTACTATGGTTCCTTAGGTCGTATTTGACGGCCCGGAAAAATTTTAGGCGATCGGGGTCCGGGGGTCCCGGAACCACTTGGAAGGGTGGGCAATAGCACACAAAAATATTGTAATCGGGCGGAATTCTAGTTTTTTGGCCGAAAAACGCAACAAATGAGGAATGATCATGGCTGGGCGGTGACTATGGTTCCTTAGGTCGTATTTGATAGTCCGGAAAAATTTTAGGCGATAGGGGTCCGGAGTTCCCGGGTTCACTTGGAAGGCGTGGGCTATAGGACACGAAAATATGGGAATCGCGCGGAATTCTAGTTTTTTGGCCGAAAAACGGAAAAAACTAGGAACGATCATGGCTGGGCGGTGACTATGGTTCCTTAGGTCTTATTTGATAGTCCGGAAAAATTTTAGGCGATAGGGGTCCGGAGACCCGGGACCACTCGGAAGGCGTGGGCTATAACACACAAAAATATGGGAATCGCGCGAAATTCTAGTTGTTCGGCCGAAAAATGCAAAAAATGAGGAATGATCATGGCGGGGTGGTTACTATGGTTCCTTAGGTCGTATTTGATGGCCCGAAAAATTTTTAGTCGATCGGGGTTCAGGGTTCCCGGGACCCCTTGGAAGGCGTGGGCTAAAGCACACGAAAATATGGAAATCGCGCGGAATTCTAGTTTTTTGGCTGAAAAACGCAAAAGACTAGGAACGATCATGGCAGGGCGGTGACTATGGTTCCTTAGGTCGTATTTGATATTCCGGGAAATTTTTAGGCGATCCGGCTCCGGGGGGCCCGACCCACTCGGAAGGCGTGGGCGATAGCACACAAAAATATGGGAATCGGGCGGAATTATATTTTTTTGGCCAAAAAATGCAAAAAATGAGGAAGGATCATGGCGAGGCGGTGACTATGGTTCATTAGGTCCTAATTGATGGCCCGAAATTTTTTTAGGCGATCCGAGTCCGGCGGCCCGGCCCACTCGGAAGGCGTGGGCAATAGCACACAAAAATATGGTAATCGAGCGAAATTATAGTTTTTTGGCCGAAAAATGCAATAAATGAGGAACGATCATGGCGGGGCCGTGAATATGGTTCCTTAGGTCGTATTTGATGGCCCGAAAATTTTTAGGCGATCGGGGTCAACGGCTCCCGGGACTACTCGATAGGCGTAAGCTATAGCACACTAAATTATGCAAATCGCACGGAGTTCTAGTTTTTTGGCCGAAAAATGCAAAGCATTTGGAACGATCATGGTGGGGCGGTGAATATGGTACCTTAGGTCGTATTTGATAGTCCGGAAAAATTTTAGGCGATCGGGGTCCGCGGCTCCCCGGACCACTTTGAAGGCGTGGATATAGCACACGAAAATATGGGAATCAGGCGTAATTCTAGTTTTTTGGCGGAAAAATGAGAAACGATGATGGCGGGGCGGTTACTATGGTTCCTTAGGTCATATTTGACGGCCCGGAAAAATTTTAGGCGATCGGGGTCCGGGGGTCCCGGAACCTCTTGGAAGGTTGGGCAATAGCAGACAAAAAAATTGTAATCGGGCGGAATTCTAATTTTTTGGCTGAAAAACGCAAAAAATGAGGAATGATCATGGCTGGGCGGTGACTATGGTTCCTTAGGTCGTATTTGATAGTCCGGAAAAATTTTAGGCGATAGGGGTCCGGAGTTCCCGGGTTAACTTCAAAGGCGTGGGCTATAGGACACGAAAATATGGGAATCGCGCGGAATTCTAGTGTTTTGGCCGAAAAATGGAAAAAAATTAGGAACGATCATGGCTGGGCGGTGACTATGGTTCCTTAGGTCTTATTTGATAGTCCGGAAAACTTTTAGGCGATAGGGGTACGGAGACCCGGGACCACTCGGAAGGCGTGGGCTATAACACACAAAAATATGGGATAGCACGGAATTCTAGTTGTTTGGCCGAAAAACGCAAAAAATGAGGAACGATCATGGCGGGGCGGATACTATGGTTCCTTAGGTCGTATTTGATAGTCCGGAAAAATTTTAGGCGATAGGGGTCCGGAGGTCCCGGGACCACTCGGAAGGCGTGGGCTATAACACACAAAAATATGGGAATCGCGCGGAATTCTAGTTGTTTGGCCGAAAAATGCAAAAACTGAGGAACGATCATGGCGGGGCCGATACTATGGTTCCTTAGGTCGTATTTGATGGTCCGGAAAAATTTTAGGCAATAGGGGTCAGGAGGTCCCGGGACCAGTCGAAAGGCGTGGGCTATAACACACAAAAATATGGGAATCGCGCGGAATTAGAGTTGTTTGGCCGAAAAATGCAAAAAATGAGGAACGATCTTGGCGGGGTGGTTACTATGGTTCCTTAGGTCGTATTTAATGGCCCGGAAAATTTTTAGGCGATCGGGGTTCGGGGTTCCCGGGACCCCTTGGAAGGCGTGGGCTTAAGCACACGAAAATATGAAAATCGCGCGGAATTCTAGTTTTTTGGCTGAAAAACGCAAAAGACTAGGAAAGATCATGGCGGGGCACTGACTATGGTTCCTTAGGTCGTATTTGATAGTCCGGACAATTTTTAGGCGATCCGGCTCCTGGGGGCCCGACCCACTCGGAAGACGTGGGCGATAGCACACAAAAATATGGGAATCGGGCGGAATTCTAGTTTTTTGGCCAAAAAATGCAAAAAATGAGGAACGATCAAGGCGAGGCGGTTACTATTGTTCCTTAGGTCCTAATTGATGGCCCGAAAATTTTTTAGGCGATCCGAGTCCGGCAGCCCGGCCCACTCGGAAGGCGTGGGCAATAGCACACAAAAATATGGTAATCGAGCGGAATTCTAGTTTTTTGGCCGAAAAACGCAATAAATGAGGAACGATCATGGCGGGGCGGTGACTATGGTTCCTTAGGTCGTATTTGATGGCCCGAAAAAGTTTTAGGCGATCGGAGTCAGGAGGTCCCGGGACCACTCGGAAGGCGTGGGCTATAACACACAAATATATGGGAATCGCGCGGAATTCAAGTTGTTTGGCCGAAAAACGCAAAAAATGAGGAACGATCATGGCGGGGTGGTTACTATGGTTCCTTAGGTCGTATTTGATGGCCCAGAAAATTTTTAGGCGATCGGGGTTCGGGGTTCCCGGGACCCCTTGGAAGGCGTGGGCTAAAGCACACGAAAATATGAAAATCGCGCGGAATTCTAGTTTTTTGCTGAAAAATGCAAAAGACTAGGAACGATCATGGCGGGGCGGTGACTATGGTTCCTTAGGTCGTATTTGATAGTCCGGCAAATTTTTAGGAGATCCGGCTCCGGGGGGCCCGACCCACTCGGAAGGCGTGGGCGATAGCACACAAAAATATGGGAATCGGGCGGAATTCTAGTGTTTTGGCCAAAAAATGCAAAAAATGAGGAACGATCATGGCGAGGCGATGACTATGGTTCATTAGGTCCTAATTGATGGCCCAAAAAATTTTTAGGCAATCCGAGTCCGGCGGCCCGGCCCACTCGGAATGCGTGGGCAATAGCACACAAAAATATGGTAATCTAGCGGAATTTTAGTTTTTTGGCCGAAAAATGCAATAAATGAGGAACGATCATGGCGGGGCGGTGACTATGGTTCCTTAGGTAGTATTTGATGGCCCGGAAAATTTTAGACGATCGGGGTCCACGGCTCCCGGGACCAATCGGAAGGCGTAAGCTATAGCACACTAAAATATGCAAATCGCGCGGAGTTCTAGGTTTTTGGCCGAAAAATGCAAAGCATTTGGAACGATCATGGTGGGGCGGTGACTATGGTACCTTTGGTCGTATTTGATAGTCCAGAAAACTTTTAGGCGATCGGGGTCCGCGGCTCCTCGGACCACTTGGAAGGCGTGGGTATAGCACACGAAAATATGGGAATCGGGCGTAATTCTAGTTTTTTGGACGAAAAAGTCAAAAAATGAGAAACGATGATGGCGGGGCGGTTACTCTGGTTCCTTAGGTCGTATTTGACGGCCCGGAAAAATTTTAGGCGATCGGGGTCCGGGGGTCCCGGAACCACTTGGAAGGGTGGGCTATGCACACAAAAATATTGTAATCGGGCGGAATTCTAGTTTTTTGGCCGAAAAATGCAACAAATGAGGAATGATCATGGCTGGGCGGTGACTATGGTTCCTTAGGTCATATTTTATAGTCCGGAAAAATTTTAGGCGTTAGGGGTCCGGAGTTCCCGGGTTCACTTCGAAGGCGTGGGCTATAGGACACAAAAATATGGGAATCGCGCGGAATTCTAGTTTTTTGGCCGAAAAACGGAAAAAACTAGGAACGATCATGGCTGGGCGGTGACTATGGTTACTTTGGTCTTATTTGATATTCCGGAAAAATTTTAGGCGATAGGGGTCCGGAGACCCGGGACCACTCGGAAGGCGTGGGCTATAACACACAAAAATATGGGATAGCACGGAATTCTAATTGTTTGGCCGAAAAACGCAAAAAATGAGGAACGATCTTGGCGGGGCGGATACTATGGTTCCTTAGGTCGTATTTGATAGTTCAGAAAAATTTGAGGCGATAGGGGTCCGGAGGTCCCGGGACCACTCGGAAGGCGTGGGCTATAACACAAAAAAATATTGGAATCGCGCGGAATTCTAGTTGTTTGGCCGAAAAATGCAAAAACTGAGGAACGATCATGGCGGGGCAGATACTATGGTTCCTTAGGTCGTATTTGATAGTCCGGAAAAATTTTAGGCAATAGGGGTCAGGAGGTCCCGGGACCACTCGGAAGGCGTAGGCTATAACACACAAAAATATGGGAATCGCGCGGAATTCTAGTTGTTTGGCCGAAAAACGCAAAAAATGAGGAACGATCTTGGTGGGGTGGTTACTATGGTTCCTTAGGTCGTATTTAATGGCCCGGAAAATTTTTAGGCGATCGGGGTTCGGGGTCCCCGGGACCCCTTGGAAGGCGTGGGCTAAAGCACACGAAAATATGAAAATCACGCGGAATTTTAGTTTTTTCGCTGAAAAAAGCAAAAGACTAGGAACGATCATGGCGGGGCGGTAACTATGGTTCCTTAGGTCGTATTTGATAGTCCGGAAAATTTTTTGGCTATCCGGCTCTGGGGGGCCCGACCCACTCGGAAGGCGTGGGCGATAGCACACAAAAATATGGGAATCAGGCGGAATTCTAGTTTTTTGGCCAAAAAATGCAAAAAATTTGGAACGATCATGGCGAGGCGGTGACTATGGTTTCTTAGGTCCTAATTGATGGCCTGAAATTTTTTTAGGCGATCCGAGTCCGGCGGCCCGGCCCATTCGGAAGGCATGGGCAATAGCACACAAAAATATGGTAATCGAGCGGAATTCTAGTTTTTTGGCCGAAAAATGTAATAAATGAGGAACGATCATGGCGGGGCGGTGGCTATGGTTCCTTAGGTCGTATTTGATGGCCAAAAAAATGTTAGGCGATCGGGGTCCACGGCTCCCGGGACCACTCGGAAGGCGTAAGCTATAGCACACTAAAATATGCAAATCGCGCGGAGTTCTAGTTTTTTGGCCGAAAAATGCAAAGCATTTGGAACGATCATGGTGGGGAGGTGACTATGGTACCTTAGGTCGTATTTGATAGTCCTGAAAAATTTTAGGCGATCGGGGTCCGCGGCTCCCCGGACCACTTGGAAGGCGTGGGTATAGCACACGAAAATATGGGAATCGGGCGTAATTCTAGTTTTTTGGCCGAAAAATACAAAAAATGAGAAACGATGATGGCGGGGCGGTTACTATGGTTCCTTAGGATGTATTTGACGGCCTGGAAAAATTTTAGGCGATCGGGGTCCGGGGGTCCCGGAACCACTTGGAAGGGTGGGCAATAGCACACAAAAATATTGTAATCGGGCGGAATTCTAAATATTGTAAATGAGGAATGATCATGGCTGGGCGGTGACTATGGTTCCATAGGTCGTATTTGACAGTCCGTAAAAATTTTAAGCGATAGGGGTCCGGAGTTCCCGGGTTCACTTGGAAGGCGTGGGCTATAGGACACGAAAATATGGGAATCGCGCAGAATTCTAGTTTTTTGGCTGAAAAACGGAAAAAACTAGGAACGATCATGGCTGGGCGGTGACTATGGTTCCTTAGGTCTTATTTGATAGTCCGAAAAAATTTTAGGGGATAGGGGTCCGGAGACCCGGGACCACACGGAAGGCGTGGGCTATAACACACAAAAATATGGGATCGCGCGGATTTCTAGTTGTTTGGCCGAAAAATGCAAAAGGATGAGGAACGATCATGGCGGGGCGGATACTATGGTTCCTTAGGTCGTATTTTATAGTCCGGAAAAATTTTAGGCGATAGGGGTCCGGAGGTCCCGGGTCCACTCGGAAGGTGTGGGCTATAACACACAAAAATATGGGAATCGCGCGGAATTCTAGTTGTTTGGCCGAAAAATGCAAAAATAAGGAACGATCATGGCGGGGCGGATACTATGGTTCCTTAGGTCGTATTTGATTGCCCGGAAAAATTTTAGGCGATCGGGGTACGCGGTTCTTGGGACCACTCGGAATGCGTGGGTATAGCACACGAAAATATGGGAATCGGGTGAAATTCTAGGTCTTTTTCAGTAACATGCAAAAAACGTGGAAAGATCTTGGTAAGGCGGTGACTATGGTTCCTTTGGTCTTATTTGATAGTCCGGAAAAATATTAGGCGATAGGGGTCCGGAGGTCCCGGGACCACTCGGAAGGCGTGGGCTATAACACAAAACAAAATGGGAATCGTGCGGAATTCTAGTTGTTTGGCTGAAAAACGCAAAACACGAGGAATGATCATGGCGGGGTGGTTACTAAGGTTCCTGAGGTCGTATTTGATAGTCCAAAAAAAATTTAGGCTATAGGGGTCAGGAGGTCCCGGGAACACTCGGAAGGCGTGCGCTATAACACACAAAAATATGGGAATCGCGCGGAATTCTAGTTGTTTGGCTGAAAAACGCAAAAAATAAGGAACGATCATGGCGGGGTGGTTACTATGGTTCCTTAGGTTGTATTTGATGGCCCGGAAAATTTTTAGACGATCGGGGTTCAGGGTTCCCGGGACCCCTTGGAAGGCGTGGGCTAAAGCACACGAAAATATGGGAATCGGGCGGAATTCTAGTTTTTTGTCCAAAAAATGGAAAAAATAAGGAACGATCATGGCGAGGCGGTGACTATGGTTCCTTAGGTCCTAATTAATGGCCCAAAAATTTTTTAGGCGATCCGAGTCCGACGGCACGGCCCACTCGGAAGGCGTGGGCAATAGCACACAAAAATATGGTAATTGAGCGAAATTCTAGTTTTTTGGCCGAAAAACGCAATAAATGAGGAACGATCATGGCTGGGCGGTGACTATGGTTCCTTAGGTCGTATTTGATGGCACGGAAAATTTTAGGCGATCGGGGTCCACGGCTCCCGGGACCACTCGGAAGGCGTAAGCTATAGCACACTAAAATATGCAAATCGCGCTGAGTTCTAGTTTTTTGGCCGAAAAATGCAAAGCATTTGGAACGATCATGGTGGGGCGGTGACTATGGTACCTTAGGTAGTATTTGATAGTCCGGAAATATTTTAGGCGATCGGGGTCCGCGGCTCCCCGGACCACTTGGAAGGCGTGGGTATAGCACACGAAAATATGGGAATCGGGCGTAATTCTAGTGTTTTGGCCGAAAAATGCAAAAACTGAGAAACGGTGATGGCGGGGCGGTTACTATGGTTCCTTAGGTCGTATTTGACAGCCCACAAAAATTTTAGGCGATCGGGGTCCGGGGGTCCCGGAACCACTTGGAAGGGTGGGCAATAGCACACAAAAATATTGTAATCGGGCGGAATTCTAGTTTTTTGGCCGAAAAACGCAACAAATGAGGAATGATCATGGTTGGGTGGTGACTATGGTTCCTTAGGTCGTATTTGATAGTCGGGAAAAATTTTAGGCGATAGGGGTCCGGAGTTCCCGGGTGCACTTCGAAGGCGTGGGCTATAGGACACGAAAATATGGGAATCGCGCAGAATTCTAGTTTTTTGGCCGAAAAACGGAAAAAACTAGGAACGATCATGGCTGAGCGGTGACTATGGTTCCTTAGGTCTTATTTGATAGTCCGGAAAACTTTTAGGCGATAGGGGTCCGGAGACCCGGGACCACTCGGAAGGTGTGGGCTATAACACAAAAAAATATGGGATAGCGCGGAATTCTAGTTGTTTGGCCGAAAAACGCAAAAAATGAGGAACGATCATGGCGGGGCGGATACTATGTTTCCTTAGGTGGTATTTGATAGTCCGGAAAAATTTTAGGCGATAGGGGTCCGGAGGTCCCGGGACCACTCGGAAGGTGTGGGCTATAACACACAAAAATATGGTAATCGCGCGGAATTCTAGTTGTTTGGCCGAAAAACGCAAAAAATGAGGAACGATCATGGCGGGCCGGATACTATGTTTCCTTAGGTCATATTTGATAGTCCGGAAAAATTTTAGGCGATAGGGGTCCGGAGGTCCCGGGACCACTCGGAAGGTGTGGGCTATAACACAAAAACATATGGGAATCGCGCGGAATTCTAGTTGTTTGGCCGAAAAATGCAAAAAATGAGGAACGATCATGGCGGGGCGGATACTATGGTTCCTTAGGTCGTATTTGATAGTCCGAAAAAATATTAGGGGATAAGGGTCAGGAGGTCCCGGGACCACTCGGAAGGCGTGGGCTATAACACACAAAAATATGGGAATCGCGCGGAATTCTAGTTGTTTGGCCGAAAAATGCAAAACATGAGGAACGATCATGGCGGGGTGGTTACTATGGTTCCTTAGGTCGTATTTGATGGCCCGAAAATTTTTTAGGTGATCGGGGTTCGGGGTTCTCGGGACCCCTTGTAAGGCGTGGGCTAAAGCACACGAAAATATGGAAATCGCGCGGAATTCTAGTTTTTTGGCTGAAAAACGCAAAAGACTAGGAACGATCATGGCGGGGCGGTGACTATGGTTCCCTAGGTCATATTTGATAGTCCGAAAAATTTTTAGGCGATCCGGCTCCGGGGGGCCCGACCCATTCGGAAGGCGTGGGCGATAGCACACAAAAATATGGGAATCGGGCGTAATTCTAGTTTTTTGGCCAAAAAATGCAAAAAATGAGGAACGATCATGGGGAGGCAGTGACTATGGTTCCTTAGGTCCTAATTGATGGCCCGAAAAAGTTTTAGGCGATCCGAGTCCGGTGGCCCGGCCCACTCGGAAGGCGTGGGCAATAGCACAAAAAAATATGGTAATCGAGCGGAATTCTAGTTTTTTGGCCGAAAAATGCAATAAATGAGGTACGATCATGGCGGGGCAGTGACTATGGTTCCTTAGGTCATATTTGATAATCCGGAAAATTTTTAGGCGATCCAGCTCCGGGGGGCCCGACCCACTCGGAAGGCGTGGGTATAGCACACAAAAATATGGGAATCGGGCGTAATTCTAGTTTTTTGGCCGAAAAATGCAAAAAATGAGAAACGATGATGGCGGGGCGGTTACTATGGTTCCTTAGGTCGTATTTGACCGCCCGGAAAAATTTTAGGCGATCGAGGTCCGGGGGTCCCGGAACCACTTGGAAGGGTGGGCAATTGCACACAAAAATATTGTAATCGGGCGGAATTCTAGTTTTTTGGCCGAAAAACGCAATAAATGAGGAACGATCATGGCGGGGCGGTGACTATGGTTCCTTAGGTCGTATTTGATGGACCGGAAAAGTTTAGGGGATCGGGGTCCACGGCTCCCGGGACCACTCGGAAGGCGTAAGCTATAGCACACTAAAATATGCAAATGGCGCGGAGTTCTAGTTTTTTGGCCGAAAAATGCAAAGCATTTGGAACCATCATGGTGGGGCGGTGACTATGGTACCTTAGGTAGTATGTGATAGTCCGGAAAAATTTTAGGCGATCGGGGTCCGCGGCTCCCCGGACCACTTGGAAGGCATGGGTATAGCACACGAAAATATGGGAATCGGGCGTAATTCTAGTTTTTTGGCCGAAAAATGCAAAAAATGAGAAACGGTGATGCCGGGGCAGTTACTATGGTTCCTTAGGTCGTATTTGACAGCCCGCAAAAATTTTAGGCGATCGGGGTCCGGGGGTCCCGGAACCACTTGGAAGGGTGGGCAATAGCACACAAAAATATTGTAATCGGGCGGAATTCTAGTTTTTTGGCCGAAAAACGCAACAAATGAGGAGTGATCATGGTTGGGTGGTGACTATGGTTCCTTAGGTCGTATTTGATAGTCGGGAAAAATTTTAGGCGATAGGGGTCCGGAGTTCCCGGGTTCACTTCGAAGGCGTGGGCTATAGGACACGAAAATATGGGAATCGCGCAGAATTCTAGTTTTTTGGCCGAAAAACGGAAAAAACTAGTAACGATCATGGCTGGGGAGTGACTATGGTTCCTTAGGTCTTATTGGATAGTCCGGAAAACTTTTAGGCGATAGGGGTCCGGAGACCCGGGACCACTCGGAAGGCGTGGGCTATAACACAAAAAAATATGGGATAGCGCGGAATTCTAGTTGTTTGGCCGAAAAACGCAACAAATGAGGAACGATCATGGCGGGGCGGATACTATGTTTCCTTAGGTCGTATTTGATAGTCCGAAAAAATTTTAGGCGATAGGGGTCCGGAGGACCCGGGACCACTCGGAAGGTGTGGGCTATAACACACAAAAATATGGTAATCTCGCGGAATTCTAGTTGTTTGGCCGAAAAACGCAAAAAATGAGGAACGATCATGGCGGGGCAGATACTATGTTTCCTTAGGTCGTATTTGATAGTCCGGAAATATTTTAGGCGATAGGGGTCCGGAGGTCCCGGGACCACTCGGAAGGTGTGGGCTATAACACAAAACAATATGGGAATCGCGCGGAATTCTAGTTGTTTGGCCGAAAAATGCAAATAATGATAACGATCATGGCGGGGCGGATACTATGGTTCCTTAGGTCGTATTTGATAGTCTGGAAAAATATTAGGGGATAGGGGTCAGGAGGTCCCGGGACCACTCGGAAGGCGTGGGCTATAACACACAAAAATATGGGAATCGCGCGAAATTCTAGTTGTTTGGCCGAAAAATGCAAAAAATGAGGAACGATCATGGAGGGGTGGTTAATATGGTTCCTTAGGTCGTATTTGATGGACCGGAAAATTTTTAGGTGATCGGGGTTCGGGGTTCTCGGGACCCCTTGGAAGGCGTGGGCTAAAGCACACGAAAATATGGAAATCGCGCGGAATTCTAGTTTTTTGGCTGAAAAATGCAAAAGACTAGGAACGATCATGGCGAGGCGGTGACTATGGTTCCTTAGGTCGTATTTGATAGTCCGGAAATTTTTTAGGCGATCCGGCTCCGGGGGGCCCGACCCACTCGGAAGGCGTGGGCGATAGCACACAAAAATATGGGAATCGGGCGGAATTCTTGTTTTATGGCCAAAAAATGCAAAAAATGAGGAACGATCATGGCGAGGCGGTGACTATGGTTCCTTAGGTCCTAATTGATGGGCCAAAAAAATTTTAGGCGATCCGAGTCCGGCGGCCCGGCCCACTCGCAAGGCGTGGGCAATAGCATAAAAAATATGGTAATCGAGCGGAATTCTAGTTTTTTGGCCGAAAAATGCAATAAATGAGGAACGATCATGGCGGGGCGGTGACTATGGTTCCTTAGGTCGTATTTGATGGCCCGAAAAATTTTAGGCGATCGGGGTCCACGGCTCCCGGGACCACTCGGAAGGCGTAAGCTATAGCACACTAAAATATGCAAATCGCGCGGAGTTCTAGTTTTTTGGCCGAAAAATGCAAAGCATTTGGAACGATCATGGTGGGGCGGTGACTATGGTACCTTAGGTCGTATTTGATAGTCCGGAAAAATTTTAGGCGATCGGGGTCCGCGGCTCCCCGGACCACTTGGAAGGCGTGGGTATAGCACACAAAAATATGGGAATCGGGCGTAATTCTAGTTTTTTGGCCGAAAAATGCAAAAAATGAGAAACGATGATGGCGGGGCGGTTACTATGGTTCCTTATGTCGTATTTGACCGCCCGGAAAAATTTTAGGCGATCGGGGTCCGGGGGTCCCGGAACCACTTGGAAGGGTGGGCAATTGCACACAAAAATATTGTAATCGGCGAAATTCTAGTTTTTTGGCCGAAAAATGCAACAAATGAGGAATGATCATGGCTGGGCGGTGACTATGGTTCCTTAGGTCCTAATTGATGGCCCGAAAAATTTTTAGGCGATCCGAGTCCGGCGGCCCGGCCCACTCGGAAGGCGTGGGCAATAGCATAAAAAATATGGTAATCGAGCGGAATTCTAGTTTTTTGGCCGAAAAATGCAATAAATGAGGAACGATCATGGCAGGGCGGTGACTATGGTTCCTTAGGTCGTATTTGATGGACCGGAAAATTTTAGGCGATCGGGGTCCTCGGCTCCCGGGAACACTCGGAAGGCGTAAGCTATAGCACACTAAAATATGCAAATCGCGCGGAGTTCTAGTTTTTTGGCCGAAAAATGCAAAGCATTTGGAACGATCATGGTGGGGCGGTGACTATGGTACCTTAGGTAGTATTTGATAGTCCGGAAAAATTTTAGGCGATCGGGGTCCGCGGCTCCCCGGACCACTTGGAAGGCGTGGGTATAGCACACGAAAATATGGGAATCGGGCGTAATTCTAGTTTTTTGGCCGAAAAATGCAAAAAATGAGAAACGGTGATGGCGGGGCGGTTACTATGGTTCCTTAGGTCGTATTTGACAGCCCGCAAAAATTTTACGCGATCGGGGTCCGGGGGTCCCGGAACCACTAGGAAGGGTGGGCAATAGCACACAAAAATATTGTAATCGGGCGGAAATCTAGTTTTTTGGCCGAAAAACGCAACAAATGAGGAATGATCATGGTTGGGTGGTGACTATGGTTCCTTAGGTCGTATTTGATAGTCGGGAAAAATTTTAGGCGATAGGGGTCCGGAGTTCCCGGGTTCACTTCGAAGGCGTGGGCTATAGGACACGAAAATATGGGAATCGCGCAGAATTCTAGTTTTTTGGCCGAAAAACGGAAAAAACTAGGAACGATCATGGCTGGGCGGTGACTATGGTTCCTTAGGTCTTATTTGATAGTCCGGAAAACTTTTAGGCGATAGGGGTCCGGAGACCCGGGACCACTCGGAAGGCGTGGGCTATAACACAAAAAAATATGGGATAGCGCGAAATTCTAGTTGTTTGGCCGAAAAACGCAACAAATGAGGAACGATCATGGCGGGGCGGATACTATGTTTCCTTAGGTCATATTTGATAGTCCGGAAAAATTTTAGGCGATAGGGGTCCGGAGGTCCCGGGACCACTCGAAAGGTGTGGGCTATAACACACAAAAATATGGTAATCGCGCGGAATTCTAGTTGTTTGGCCGAAAAATGCAAAAAATGAGGAACGATCATGGCGGGGCGGGTACTATGTTTCCTTAGGTCGTATTTGATAGTCCGAAAAAATTTTAGGCGATAGGGGTCCGGAGGTCCCGGGACCACTCGGAAGGTGTGGGCTATAACACACAAAAATATGGGAATCGCGCGGAATTCTAGTTGTTTGGCCGAAAAACGCAAAAAATGAGGAACGATCATGGCGGGGCGGATACTATGGTTCCTTAGGTCGTATTTGATAGTCCGGAAAAATATTAGGCGATAGGGGTCAGGAGGTCCCGGGACCACTCGGAAGGCGTGGGCTATAACACACAAAAATATGGGAATCGCGCGGAATTCTAGTTGTTTGGCCGAAAAACGCAAAAAATGAGGAACGATCATGGCGGGGTGGTTAATATGGTTCCTTAGGTCGTATTTGATACTCCGGAAAATTTTTAGGCGATCCGGCTCCGGGGGGCCCGACCCACTCGGAAGGCGTGGGCGATAGCACACAAAAATATGGGAAGCGGGCGGAATTCTAGTTTTTTGGCCAAAAAATGCAAAAAATGAGGAACGATCATGGCGAGGCAGTGACTATGATTCCTTAGGTCCTAATTGATGGCCCAAAAATATTTAGGCGATCCGAGTCCGGCGGCCCGGCCCACTCGGAAGGCGTGGGCAATAGCACAAAAACATATGGTAATCGAGCGGAATTCTAGTTTTTTGGCCGAAAAATGCAATAAATGAGGAACGATCATGGCGGGGCGGTGACTATGGTTCCTTAGGTCGTATTTGATAGTCCGGAAAATTTTTAGGCGATCCGGCTCCGGGGGCCCGACCCACTCGGAAGGCGTGGGCGATAGCACACAAAAATATGGGAATCGGGCGGAATTCTAGTTTTTTGGCCAAAAAATGCAAAAAATGAGGAACGATCATGGCGAGGTGGTGACTATGGTTCCTTAGGTCCTAATTGATGGCCCGAAAAATATTTAGGCGATCCGAGTCCGGCGGCCCGGCCCACTCGGAAGGCGTGGGCAATAGCACAAAAAAATATGGTAATCGAGCGGAATTCTATTTTTTCGCCGAAAAATGCAATAAATGAGGAACGATCATGGCGGGGCGGTGACTATGGTTCCTTAGGTCGTATTTGATAGTCCGGAAAATTTTTAGGCGATCCGGCTCCGGGGGCCCGACCCACTCGGAAGGCGTGGGCGATAGCACACAAAAATATGGGAATCGGGCGGAATTCTAGTTTTTTGGCCAAAAAATGCAAAACATGAGGAACGATCATGGCGAGGCGGTGACTATAGTTCCTTAGGTCCTAATTGATGGCCCGAAAAAATTTTAGGCGATCCGAGTCCGGCGGCCCGGCCCACTCGCAAGGCGTGGGCAATAGCATAAAAAATATGGTAATCGAGCGGAATTCTAGTTTTTTGGCCGAAAAACGCAATAAATGGGGAACGATCATGGCGGGGCGGTGATTATGGTTCCTTAGGTCGTATTTGATGGACCGGAAAATTTTAGGCTATCGGGGTCCACGGCTCCCGGGACCACTCGGAAGGCGTAAGCTATAGCACACTAAAATATGCAAATCGCGCGGAGTTCTAGTTTTTTGGCCGAAAAATGCAAAGCATTTGGAACGATCATGGTGGGGCGGTGACTATGGTACCTTAGGTCGTATTTGATAGTCCGGAAAAATTTTAGGCGATCGGGGTCCGCGGCTCCCCGGACCACTTGGAAGGCATGGGTATAGCACACGAAAATATGGGAATCGGGCGTAATTCTAGTTTTTTGGCCGAAAAATGCAAATAATGAGAAACGATGATGCGGGGCAGTTACTATGGTTCCTTAGGTCGTATTTGACCGCCCGGAAAATTTTTAGGCGATCGGGGTCTGGGGGTCCCGGAACCACTTGGAAGGGTGGGCAATTGCACACAAAAATATTGTAATCGGGCGGAATTCTAGTTTTTTGGCCGAAAAATGCAACAAATGAGGAATGATCATGGCTGGGCGGTGACTATGGTTCCTTAGGTCCTAATTGATGGCCCGAAAATTTTTTAGGCGATCCGAGTCCGGCGGCCCGGCCCACTCGGAAGGCGTGGGCAATAGCATAAAAAAATATGGTAATCGAGCGGAATTCTAGTTTTTTGGCCGAAAAACACAATAAATGAGGAACGATCGTGGCTGGGCGGTGACTATGGTTCCTTAGGTCGTATTTGATGGCCCGAAAAATTTTAGGCGATCAGGGTCCAAGGCTCCCGGGACCACTCGGAAGGCGTAAGCTATAGCACACTAAAATATGCAAATCGCGCGGAGTTCTAGTTTTTTGGCCGAAAAATGCAAAGCATTTGGAACGATCATGGTTGGGCGGTGACTATGGTAACTTAGGTCGTATTTGATAGTCCGGAAAAATTTTAGGCGATCGGGGTCCGCGGCTCCCCGGACCACTTGGAAGGCGTGGGTATAGCGCACGAAAATATGGGAATCGGGCGTAATTCTAGTTTTTTGGCCGAAAAATGCAAAAAATGAGAAACAATCATGGCTGGGCAGTGACTATGGTTCCTTAGGTCTTATTTGATAGTTCAGAAAAATTTTAGGCAATAGGGGTCCGGAGGTCCCGGGACCACTCGGAAGGCGTGGGCTATAGGACACGAAAATATGGGAATCGCACGGAATTCTAGTTGTTTGGCCGAAAAACGCAAAAAATGAGTAACGATCATGGCGGGGCGGATACTATGGTTCCTTAGGTCGTATTTGATAGTCCGGAAAAATTTTAGGCGATAGGGGTCCGGTGGTCCCGGGACGACTCGGAAGGCGTGGGCTATAACACACAAAAATATGGGAATCGCGCGGAATTCTATTTGTTTGGCCGAAAAACGCAAAAAATGAGGAACGATCATGGCGGGCTGATACTATTGTTCCTTAGGTCGTTTTTGATAGTCCAGAAAATTTTTAGGCGATAGGGGTCAGGAGCTCCCGGGACCACTCGGAAGGCGTGGGCTATAACACACAAAAATATGGGAATCGCGCGGAATTCTAGTTGTTTGGCCGAAAAACGCAAAAAATGAGGAACGATCATGGCGGGGTGGTTACTATGGTTCCTTAGATCGTATTTGATGGCCCAGAAAATTTTTAGGCGATCGGGGTTCGGGGTTTCCGGGACCCTTGGAAGGGGTGGGCTAAAGCACAAGAAAATATAGAAATCGCGCGGAATTCTAGTTTTTTGGCTGAATAACGCAAAAGACTAGGAACGATCATGGCGGGGCGGTGACTATGGTTCCTTAGGTCGTATTTGATAGTCCGAAAAATTTTTAGGCGATAGGGGTCCGGAGACTCGGGACCACTCGGAAGGCGTGGGCTATAACACACAAAAATATAGGATCGCGCGGAATTCTAGTTGTTTGGCCGAAAAACGCAAAAAATGAGGAACGATCATGGCGGGGCGGATACTATGGTTCCTTAGGTCGTATTTGATAGTCCGGAAAAATTTTAGGCGATAGGGGTCCGGAGGTCCCGCGACCACTCGGAAGGCGTGGGCTATAGGACACGAAAATATGGGAATCGTGCGGAATTCTAGTTTTTTGGCCGAAAAACGGAAAAAACTAGGAACGATCATGGCTGGGCGGTGACTATGGTTCCTTAGGTCTTATTTGATAGTCCGAAAAAATTTTAGGCGATAGGGGTCCGGAGACTCGGGACCACTCGGAAGGCGTGGGCTATATAACACACAAAAATATGGGATCGCGCGAAATTCTAGTTCTTTGGCCGAAAAATGCAAAAAATGTGGAACGATCATGGTGGGGTGGTTACTATGGTTCCTTAGGTCATATTTGATGGCCCGTAAAATTTTTAGGCGATCGGGGTTCGGGGTTCCCGAGACCCCTTGGAAGGCGTGGGCTAAAGCACACGAAAATATGGAAATCGCGCGAAATTCTAGTTTTTTGGCTGAAAAATGCAAAAGACTAGGAACGATCATGGCGGGGCGGTGACTATGGTTCCTTAGGTCGTATTTGATAGTCCGGAAAATTTTTAGGCGATCCGGCTCCGGGGGCCTGACCCACTCGGAAGGCTTGGGCGATAGCACACAAAAATATGGGAATCGGGCGGAATTCTAGTTTTTTGGCCAAAAAATGAAAAAAATGAGGAACGATCATGGCGAGGCGGTGACTATGGTTCTTTAGGTCCTAATTGATGGCCCGAAAATTTTTTAGGCGATCCGAGTCCAGCAGCCCGGCCCACTCGGAAGGCATGGGCGCACACAAAAATATGGTAATCGAGCGGAATTCTAGTTTTTTGGCCGAAAAACGCAATAAATGAGGAATGATCATGGCTGGGCAGTGACTATGGTTCCTTAGGTCGTATTTGATGACTCGGAAAATTTTAGGCGATCAGGGTCCACGGCTCCCGGGACCACTCGGAAGGCGTAAGTTATAGCACACGAAAATATGCAAATCGCGCAGAGTTCTAGTTTTTTGGCCGAAAAATGCAAAGCATTTGGAATGATCATGGTGGGGAGGTGACTATGGTACCTTAGGTCGTATTTGATAGTCCGGAAAAATTTTAGTCGATCGGGGTCGGCGGCTCCCCGGACCACTTGGAAGGCATGGGTATAGCACACGAAAATATTGGAATCGGGCGTAATTCTAGTTTTTTGGCCGAAAAATGCAAAAAATGAGAAAAGATCATAGCTGGGCGGTGACTATAGTTCCTTAGGTATTATTTCATAGTCCAAAAAAATTTTAGGCGATAGGGGTCCAGAGACCCGGAACCACTCGGAAGGCTTGGGCTATAACACACAAAAATATGGGATGGCGCGAAATTCTAGTTGTTTGGCCGAAAAACGAAAAAAATAAGGAACGATCATGGCGGGGTGGTTACTATGGTTCCTTAGGTCGTATTTGATGGCCCGGAAAAATTTTAGGCGATCGGGGTCCGGGGGGCCCGGTACCACTTGGAAGGGTGGGCAATAGCACACAAAAATATTGTAATCGGGCGGAATTCTAGTTTATTGGCCGAAAAACGCAACAAATGAGGAATGATCATGGCTGGGCGGTGACTACGGTTCCTTTGGTCTTATTTGATAGTCCGGAAAAATATTAGGCGATAGGGGTCCGGTGGTCCCGGGACCACTCGGAAGGCGTGGGCTATAGGACACGAAAATATGGGATCGCGCGGAATTCTAGTTGTTTGGCCCAAAAAATGCAAAAAATGAGGAACGATCATGGCGGGGCGGATACTATGGTTCCTTAGGTCGTATTTGATAGTCCGGAAAAATTTTAGGCGATAAGGGTCCGGAGGTCCCGGGACCACTCGGAAGGCGTGGGCTATAACACACAAAAATATGGGAAACGCGCGAAATTCTAGTTGTTTGGCAGAAAAATGCAAAAAATGAGGAACGATCATGGCGGGGCGGATACTATGGTTCCTTAGGTCGTATTTGATAGTCCGAAAAATTTTTAGGCGATAGGGGTCAGGAGGTCCCGGGACCACTCGGAAGGCGTGGGCTATAGGACACGAAAATATGGGAATCGCGCGGAATTCTAGTTTTTTGGCCGAAAAACAGAAAAAACAAGGAACCATCATGGCTGGGCGGTGAATATGGTTCCTTAGGTCTTATTTGAAAGTCCGGAAAAATTTTAGGCGATAGGGGTCCGGAGACCCGGGACCACTCGGAAGGCGTGGGCTATATAACACACAAAAATATGGGATCGCGCGAAATTCTAGTTGTTTGGTCGAAAAATGCAAAAAATGAGGAACGATCATGGCGGGGTGGTTACTATGGTTCCTAAGGTCGTATTTGATGGCCCGGAAAATTTTTAGGCGATCGGGGTTCGGGGTTCCCGGGAACCCTTAGAAGGCGTGGGCTAAAGCACACGAAAATATGGAAATCGTGCGAAATTCTAGTTTTTTGGCTGAAAAACGCAAAAGACTAGGAACGATCATGGCGGGGCGGTGACTATGGTTCCCTAGGTCGTATTTGATAGTCCGGAAAATTTTTAGGCGATCCGGCTCCGGGGGGCCCGACCCACTCGGAAGGCGTGGGCGATAGCACACAACAATATGGGAATCGGGCGGAATTCTAGTTTTTTGGCCAAAAAATGCAAACAATGAGGAACGATCATGGCGAGGCGGTGACTATGGTTCCTTAGGTCGTATTTGATAGTCCGGAAAAATTTTAGGCGATGGGGGTCCGCGGCTCCCGGGACCACTCGGAAGGCGAAAGCTATAGCACACGAAAATATGCAAATCGCGCGGAGTTCTAGTTTTTTGGCCAAAAAATGCAAAGCATTTGGATCGATCATGGTGGGGCGGATACTATGGTTCCTTAGGTCATATTTGATAGTCCGGAAAAATTTTAGGCGATAGGGGTCCGGAGGTCCCGGGACCACTCGGAAGGCGTGGGCTATAACACACAAAAATATGGGAATCGCGCGAAATTCTAGTTTTTTGGCCGAAAAATGCAAAAAATGAGAAACGATGATGGCGGGGCGGTTACTATGGTTCCTTAGGTCGTATTTGATGGCCCGGAAAAATTTTAGGCGATCGGGGTCCGGGGGTCCCGGAACCACTTGGAAGGGTGGGCAATAATATCACACAAAAATATTGTAATCGGGCGGAATTCTAGTTTTTTGGCCGAAAAACGCAACAAATGAGGAATGATCATGGCTGGGCGGTGACTATGGTTCCTTTGGTCTTATTTGATAGTCCGGAAAAATATTAGGCGATAGGGGTCCGGAGGTCCCGGGACCACTCGGAAGGCGTGGGCTATAACACACAAAAATATGGGAATCGCGCGGAATTCTAGTTGTTTGGCCGAAAAATGCAAAAAATGAGGAACGATCATGGCGGGGCGGATACTATGGTTTCTTAGGTCGTATTTGATAGTCCGGAAAATTTTTAGGTGATAGGGGTCAGGAGGTCCCGTGACCACTCGGAAGGCGTGGGCTATAACACACAAAAATATGGGAATCGCGCGGAATTCTAGTTGTTTGGTCGAAAAATGCAAAAAATGAGGAACGATCTTGGCGGGGTGGTTACTATGGTTCCTTAGGTCGTATTTGATGGTACGGAAAATTTTTAGGCGATCGGGGTTCGGGGTTCCCGGGACCCCTTGGAAGGCGTGGGATAAAGCACACGAAAATATGGAAATCGCGCGGAATTCTAGTTTTTGGGCTGAAAAATGCAAAAGACTAGGAACGATCATGGCGGGGCGGTGACTATGGTTCCTTAGATCGTATTTGATCGTCCGGAAAATTTTTAGGCGATCCGGCTCCGAGGGGCCCGACCCACTCGGAATGCGTGGGCGATAGCACACAAAAATATGAAAATCGGGCGGAATTCTAGTTTTATGGCCAAAAAAGGCAAAAAATGAGGAACGAGCATGGCGAGGTGGTGACTATGGTTCCTTAGGTCCTAATTGATGGCCCGAAAATTTTTTAGGCGATCCGAGTCCGGCGGCCCGGCACACTCGGAAGGCGTGGGCAATAGCACACAAAAATATGGTAATCGAGCGGAATTCTAGTTTTTTGGCCGAAAAACGCAATAAATGAGGAACGATCATGGCGGGGCGGTGACGATGATTCCTTAGGTCGTATTTGATATCCCGGAAAATTTTAGGCGATCGGGGTCCACGGCTCCCGGGACCACTCGGAAGGCGTAAGCTATAGCACACGAAAATATGCAAATCGCGTGGAGTTCTAGTTTTCTGGCCGAAAAATGCAAAGCATTTTGAACGATCATGGTGGGGCGGTGACTATGGTACCTAAGGTTGTATTTGATAGTCCGGAAAATTTTAGGCGATCGGGGTCCGCTGCTCCCCGGACCACTTGGAAGGCGTGGGTATAGCACACGAAAATATGGGAATCGGGCGTAATTCTAGTTTTTTGGCCGAAAAATGCAAAAAATGAGAAACGTTGATGGCGGGGCGGTTACTATGGTTCCTTAGGTCGTATGTGACGGCCCGGAAAAATTTTAGGCGATCGGGGTCCGGGGTTCCCGGAACCACTTGGAAGGTGGGCAATAATATCACACAAAAATATTGTAATCGGGCGGAATTCTAGTTTTTTGGCCGAAAAACACAACAAATGAGGAATGATCATGGCTGGGCGGTGACTATGGTTCCTTTGGTCTTATTTGATAGTCCGGAAAAATATTAGGCGATAGGGGTCCGGAGGTCCCGGGACCACTCGGAAGGCGTGGGCTATAACACACAAAAATATTGGAATCGCGCGGAATTATAGTTGTTTGGCCGAAAAACGCAAAAAATGAGGAACGATCATGGCGGGGCGGATACTATGGTTCCTAAGGTCATATTTGATAGTCCCGAAAAATTTTAGGTGATAGGGGTCAGGAGGTCCCGGGACCACTCGGAAGGCGTGGGTTATAACACACAAAAATATGGGAATCGCGCGAAATTCTATTTGTTTGTCCGAAAAATGCAAAAAATGAGGAACGATCATGGCGGGGTGGTTACTATGGTTCCTTAGGTCGTATTTGATGGCCTGGAAAATATTTAGGCGATCGGGGTTCAGGGTTCCCGGTACCCCTTGGAAGGCGTGGGCTAAAGCACACGAAAATATGGAAATCGCGCGGAATTCTAGTTTTTTGGTTGAAAAACACAAAAGACTAGGAACGATCATGGAGGGGCGGTGACTATGGTTCCTTAGGTCGTATTTGATAGTCCGGAAAATTTTTAGGCGATCCGGCTCCGGGGGCCCGACCCACTCGGAAGGCGTGGGCGATAGCACACAAAAATATGGGAATCGGGCGGAATTCTAGTTATTTGGCCAAAAAATGCAAAAAATGAGGAACAATCATGGCGAGGCGGTGACTATGGTTCCTTAGGTCCTAATTGATGGCCCAAAATGTTTTTAGGCGATCCGAGTCCGGCGGCCCGGCCCACTCGGAAGGCGTGGGCAATAGCACACAAAAATAAGGTAATCGAGCGGAATTCTAGTTTTTTGGCCGAAAAACGCAATAAATGAGGAACGATCATGGCGAGGTGGTGACTATGGTTCCTTAGGTCGTATTTGATGGCCCAGAAAATTTTAGGCGATCGGGGTCCGGGGATCCCGGAACCACTTGGAAGGGTGGGCAATAATATCACACAAAAATATTGTAATCGGGCGGAATTCTAGTTTTTTGGCCGAAAAACGCAACAAATGAGGAATGATCATGGCTGGGCGGTGACTATGGTTCCTTTGGTCTTATTTGATAGTCCGGAAAAATATTAGGCGATAGGGGTCCGGAGGTCCCGGGACCACTCGGAAGGCGTGGGATATAACACACAAAAATATGGGAATCGCGCGGAATTCTAGTTGTTTGGCCGAAAAACGCAAAAAATGAGGAACGATCATGGCGGGGTGGTTACTATGGTTCCTTAGGTCGTACTTGATGGCCCGGAAAATTTTTAGGCGATCGGGGTTCGGGGTTCCCGGGACCCCTTGGAAGGCGTGGGCTAAAGCACACGAAAATATGGAAATCGCGCGGAATTCTAGTTTTTTAGCTGAAAAACGCAAAAGACTAGAAACGATCATGGCGGGGCAGTGACTATGGTTCCTTAGGTCGTATTTGATAGTCCGAAAAAATTTTAGGCGATCCGGCTGCAGGGGGCCTGACCGACTCGGAAGGCGTGGGCGATAGCACACAAAAATATGGGAATCGAGCGGAATTCTAGTTTTTTGGCCAAAAAAAGCAAAAAATGAGGAACGATCATGGCGAGGCGGTGACTATGGTTCCTTAGGTCCTAATTGATGGCCCAAAATTTTTTTAGGCGATCCGAGTCCGGCGGCCCGGCCCACTCGGAAGGCTTGGGCAATAGCACACAAAAATATGGTAATCGAGCGGAATTCTAGTTTTTTGGCCGAAAAACGCAATAAATGAGGAACGATCATGGCAGGGCGGTGACTATGGTTCCTTAGGTCGTATTTGATGGCCCGGAAAATTTTAGGCGATCGGCGTCCACGGCTCCCGGGACCACTCGGAAGGCGTAAGCTATAGCACACGAAAATATGGAAATCGCGCGGAGTTCTAGTTTTTTGGCCGAAAAATGCAAAGCATTTGGAACGATCATGGTAGGGCGGTGACTATGGTACCTTAGGTCGTATTTGATAGTCCGGAAAAAATTTAGGCGATCGGGGTCCGCGGCTCCCCGGACCACTTGGAAGGCGTGGGTATAGCACACGAAAATATGGGAATCGGGCGTAATTTTAGTTTTTTGGTCGAAAAATGCAAAAAATAAGAAACGATGATGGCGGGGCGGTTACTATGGTTCCTTAGGTCGTATTTAACAGCCCGGAAAAATTTTAGGCGATCGGGGTCCGGAACCACCTGGATGGGTGGGCAATAGCACACAAAAATATTGTAATCGGGCAGAATTCTAGTTTTTTGGCCGAAAAACGCAACAAATGAGGAATGATCATGGCTGGGCAGTGACTATGGTTCCTTTGGTCTTATTTGATAGTCCGGAAAAATATTAGGCGATAGGGGTCCGGAGGTCCCGGGACCACTCGGAAGGCGTGGGCTATAACACACTTAAATATGGGAATCGTGCGGAATTCTAGTTGTTTGGCCAAAAAACGCAAAAAATGAGGAACGATCATGGCGGGGTGGTTACTATGGTTCCTTAGGTCGTATTTGATGGCCCGAAAATTTTTTACGCGATCGGGGTTCGGGATTCCCGGGCCCCCTTGGAAGGCGTGGGCTAAAGCACACGAAAATATGGAAATCGTGCGGAATTCTAGTTTTTTGGCTGAAAAATGCAAAAGACTAGGAACTATCATGGCGGGACGGTGACTATGGTTCCTTGGGTCATATTTGATAGTCCGAAAAATATTTAGGCGATCCGGCTCCGGGGGGCCCGACCCAGTCGGAAGGCGTGGGCGATAGCACACAAAAATATGGGAATCGGGCGGAATTCTAGTTTTTTGGCCAAAAAATGCAAAAAATGAGGAACGATTACGGCGAGGCAGTGACTATGGTTCCTTAGGTCCTAATTGTTGGCCCGAAATATTTTTAGGCGATCCGAGTCCGTCGGCCCGGCCCACTCGGAAGGCGTGGGCACTAGCACACAAAAATATGGTAATCGAGCGGAATTCTAGTTTTTTGGCCGAAAAAAGCAATAAATGAGGAACGATCATGGCGGGGCGGTGACTATGGTTCCTTAGGTCGTATTTGATGGCCCGAAAAATTTTAGGCGATCGGGGTCCACGGCTCCCGGGACCACTCGGAAGGCGTAAGCTATAGCACACAAAAATATGCAAATCGCGCGGAGTTCTAGTTTTTTGGCCGAAAAATGAAAATCATTTGTAACGATCATGGTGGGGCGGTGACTATGGTACCTTAGGTCGTATTTGATAGTCCGGAAAAATTTTAGGCGATCGGGGTCTGCGGCTCCCCGGACCGCTTGGAAGGCCTGGGTATAGCACACGAAAATATGGGAATCGGGCGTAATTCTAGTTTTTTGGCCGAAAAATGCAAAAAATGAGAAACGATGATGGCGGGGCGGTTACTATGGTTCCTTAGGTCGTATTTGACGGCCCGGAAAAATTTTAGGCGATCGGGGTCCGGGGGTCCCGGAACCACTTGGAAGGGTGGGCAATAGCACACAAAAATATTGTAATCGGGCGGAATTCTAGTTTTTTGGCCGAAAAACGCAACAAATGAGGAATGATCATGGCTGGGCGGTGACTATGGTTCCTTTGGTCTTATTTGATAGTCCGGAAAAATATTAGGCGATAGGGGTCCGGAGGTCCCGGGACCACTCGGAAGGCGTGGGCTATAACACACAAAAATATGGGAATCGTGCGGAATTCTAGTTGTTTGGTCGAAAAATGCAAGAAATGAGGAACGATCATGGCGGGGTGGTTACTATTGTTCCTTAGGTCGTATTTGATGGCCCGGAAAATTTTTAGGCGATCGGGGTTCGGGGTTCCCGGGACCCCTTGGAAGGCGTGGGCTAAAGCACACGAAAATATGGAAATCGCGCAGAATTCTAGTTTTTTGGCTGAAAAACGCAAAAGACTAGGAACGATCATGGCGGGGCGGTGACTATGGTTCCTTAGGTCGTATTTGATAGTCCGGAAAATTTTTAGGCGATCCGGCTCGGGGGGCCCGACCCACTCGGAAGGCGTGGGCTATAGCACACAAAAATATGGGAATCGGGCGAAATTCTAGTTTTTTTGCCAAAAAATGCAAAAAATGAGGAACGATCATGGCGAGGCGGTGACTATGGTTCCTTAGGTCCTAATTGATGGCCCGTAAATTTTTTAGGCGATCCGAGTCCGGTGGCCCGGCCCACTCGGAAGGCGTGGGCAATAGCACACAAAAATATGATAATCGAGCGGAATTCTAGTTTTTTGGCCGAAAAACGCAATAAATGAGGAACGATCATGGCAGGGCAGTGACTATGGTTCCTTAGGTCGTATTTGATGGCCCGGAAAATTTTAGGCGATCGGGGTCCACGGCTCCCGGGACCACTCCGAAGGCGTAAGCTATAGCACATGAAAATATGCAAATCGCGCGGAGTTCTAGTTTTTTGGCCGAAAAATGCAAAGCATTTGGAACGATCATGGTGGGGCGGTGACTATGGTACCTTAGGTCGTATTTGATAGTCCGGAAAAATTTTAGGCAAACGGGGTCCGCGGCTCCCGGACCACTTGGAAGGCGTGGGTATAGCACACGAAAATATGGGAATCAGGCGTAATTCTAGTTTTGTGGCCGAAAAATGCAAAAAATGAGAAACGATGATGGCGGGGCGGTTACTATGGTTCCTTAGGTCGTATTTGACGGCCCGGAAAAATTTTAGGCGATCGAGGTCCGGGGGTCCCGGAACCACTTGGAAGGGTGGGCTATGCACACAAAACTATTGTAATCGGGCAGAATTCTAGTTTTTTGGCCGAAAAACGCAACAAATGAGGAATGATCATGGCTGGGCGGTGACTATGGTTCCTTTGGTCTTATTTGATAGTCCGGAAAAATATTAGGCGATAGGGGTCCGGAAGCCCCGGGACCCCTTGGAAGGCGTGGGCTAAAGCACACGAAAATATGGAAATCGTGCGGAATTCTAGTTTTTTGGCTGAAAAACGCAAAAGACTAGGAACGATCATGGCGGGCCGGTGACTATGGTTCCTTAGGTCGTATTTGATAGTCCGGAAAAATTTTAGGCGATCCGGCTCCTGGGGGCCTGACCCAGTCGTATTGTAATCGGGCGGAATTCTAGTTTTTTGGCCGAAAAACGCAACAAATGAGGAATGATCTTGGCTGGGCGGTGACTATGGTTCCTTTGGTCTTATTTGATAGTCCGGAAAAATATTAGGCGATAGGGGTCCGGAGGTCCCGGGACCCCTCGGAAGGCGTGGGCTATAACACACAAAAATATGGGAATCGCACAGAATTCTAGTTGTTTGGCCGAAAAATGCAAAAAATGAGGAACGATCATGGCGGGCCGGATACTATGGTTCCTTAGGTCGTATTTGATAGTTCGGAAAAATTTTAGGCGATAGGGGTCAGGAGGTCCCGGGACCACTCGGTAGGCGTGGGCTATAACACACAAAAATATAGGAATCGCACGGAATTCTAGTTTTTTGGCTGAAAAACGCAAAAGACTAGAAACTATCATGGCGGGGCAGTTACTATGGTTCCTTAGGTCGTATTTGATAGTCCGGAAAATTTTTAGGCGATCCGGCTCCGGGGGGCCTGACCCACTCGGAAGGCGTGGGCGATAGCACACAAAAATATGGGAATCGGGCGGAATTCTAGTTTTTTGGCCAAAAAATGCAAAAAAATGAGGAACGATCATGGCGAGGCGGTGACTATGGTTCCTTAGGTCCTAATTGATGGCCCGAAAATTTTTTAGGCGATCCGAGTCCGGTGGCCCGGCCCACTCGGAAGGCGTGGGCAATAGAACACAAAAATATGGTAATCGAGCGGAATTCTAGTTTTATGGCCGAAAAACGCAATAAATGAGGAACGATCATGGCGGGGCGGTGACTATGGTTCCTTAGGTCGTATTTGATGGCCCGAAAAATTTTAGGCGATCGGGGTCCACGGCTCCCGCGACCACTCCGAAGGCGTAAGCTATAGCACATGAAAATATGCAAATCGCGCGGAGTTCTAGTTTTTTGGCCGAAAAATGCAAAGCATTTGGAACGATCATGGTGGGGCGGTGACTATGGTACCTTAGGTCGTATTTGATAGTCCGGAAAAATTTTAGGCAAACAGGGTCCGCGGCTCCCCGGACCACTTGGAAGGCGTGGGTATAGCACACGAAAATATGGGAATCGGGCATAATTCTAGTTTTTTGGCCGAAAAATGCAAAAAATGAGAAACGATGATGGCGGGGCGGTTACTATGGTTCCTTAGGTCGTATTTGACGGCCCGGAAAAATTTTAGGCGATCGGGGTCCGGGGGTCCCGGAACCACTTGGAAGGGTGGGCAATAGCACACAAAAATATTGTAATCGCGCAGAATTCTAGTTGTTTGGCCGAAAAATGCAAAAAATGAGGAACGATCATGGCGGGCCGGATACTATGGTTTCTTAGGTCGTATTTGATAGTACGGAAAAATTTTAGGCGATAGGGGTCAGGAGGTCCCGGGACCACTCGGAAGGCGTGGGCTATTACACACAAAAATATGGAAATCCCGCGGAATTCTAGTTTTTTGGTTGAAAAACGCAAAAGACTAGGAACGATCATGGCGGGGCAGTGACTATGGTTCCTTAGGTCGTATTTGATAGTCCGGAAAATTTTTTGGCGATCCGGCTCCGGGGGGCCCGACCCACTCGCAAGGCGTGGGCGATAGCACACAAAAATATGGGAATCGGGCGGAATTCTAGTTTTTTGACTATAAAATGCAAAAAATGAGGAACGATCATAGCGAGGCAGTGACAATGGTTCCTTAGGTCCTAATTGATGGCCCGAAATATTTTTAGGCGATCCGAGTCCGGCGGCCCGGCCCACTCGGAAGGCGTGGGCAATAGCACACAAAAATATGGTAATCGAGCGGAATTCTAGTTTTTTGTCGAAAAACGCAATAAATGAGGA
Source organism: Nicotiana tomentosiformis (assembly GCF_000390325.3). Classification (NCBI taxonomy): domain Eukaryota; kingdom Viridiplantae; phylum Streptophyta; class Magnoliopsida; order Solanales; family Solanaceae; genus Nicotiana; species Nicotiana tomentosiformis. The sequence continues at coordinate 732,233 of NW_027174571.1, forward strand.
ACGATCATGGCGGGGCGGTGACTATGGTTCCTTAGGTCGGATTTTAATGGCCCGGAAAATTTTAGGCGATCGGGGTCCACAGCTCCCGGGACCACTCGGAAGGCGTAAGCTATAGCACACGAAAATATGCAAATCGCGCGGTGTTCTAGTTTTTTGGCCGAAAATTGAAAAGCATTTGGAACGATCATGGTGGGGCGGTGACTATGGTACCTTAGGTCGTATTTGATAGTCCGGAAAAATTTTAGGTGATCGGGGTCCGCGGCTCCCCGGACCACTTGGAAGGCGTGGGTATAGCACACGAAAATATGGGAATCGGGCGTAATTATAGTTTTTTGGCCGAAAAATGCAAAAAATGAGAAACGATGATGGCGGGGCGGTTACTATAGTTCCTTAGGTCGTATTTGATGGCCCGGAAAAATTTTAGGCGATCGGGGTCCGGGGGTCCCGGAACCACTTGGAAGGGTGGGCAATAGCACACAACAATATTGTAATCGGGCGGAATTCTAGTTTTTTGGCTGAAAAACGCAATAAATGAGGAACGATCATGGCGGGTCGGTGATTATGGTTCCTTAGGTCGTATTTGATGGCCCGGAAAATTTTAGGCGATCGGGGTCCACGGCTCCCGGGACCACTCGGAAGGCGTAAGCTATAGCACACGAAAATATGCAAATCGCGCGGAGTTCTAGTTTTTTGGCCGAAAAATGCAAAGCATTTGGAACGATCATGGTGGGGCGGTGACTATGGTACCTTAGGTCGTATTTGATAGTCCGGAAAAATTTTAGGCGATCGGGGTCCGCGGCTCCCCGGACCACTTGGAAGGCGTGGGTATAGCACACGAAAATATGGGAATCAGGCGTAATTCTAGTTTTTTGGCCGAAAAATGCAAAAAATGAGAAACGATGATGGCAGGGCGGTTACTATGGTTCCTTAGGTCGTATTTGACGGACCGGAAAAATTTTAGGCGATCGGGGTCCGGGGGTCCCGGAACCACTTGGAAGGGTGGGCAATAGCACACAACAATATTGTAATCGGGCGGAATTCTAGTTTTTTTGCCGAAAAATGCAACAAATGAGGAATGATCATGGCTGGGCGGTGACTATGGTTCCTTTGGTCTTATTTGATAGTCCGGGAAAATATTAGGCGATAGGGGTCCGGAGGTCCCGGGATCACTCGGAAGGCGTGGGCTATAACACACAAAAATATGGGTATCGCGCGGAATTCTAGTTGTTTGGTCGAAAAACGCAAAAAATGAGGAACGATCATGGCGGGGTGGTTACTATGGTTCATTAGGTCGTTTTTGATGGCCCGGAAAATTTTTTGGCGATCAAGGTTCGGGGTTCCCGGGACCCCTTGGAAGGTGTGGGCTAAAGCACATGAAAATATGGAAATCGCGCGGAATTCTAGTTTTTTGGCTGAAAAACGCAAAAGACTAGGAACGATCATGGCGGGGCGGTGACTATGGATCCTTAGTTCGTATTTGATATTCCAGAAAATTTTTAGGCGATCGGGGTTCGGGGTTCCCGGGACCCCTTGGAAGGCGTGGGCTAAAGCACACGAAAATATGGAAATCGCGCGGAATTCTAGTTTTTTGGATGAAAAATGCAAAAGACTAAGAACGATCATGGCGGGGCGGTGACTATGGTTCCTTAGGTCGTATTTGATAGTCTGGAAAATTTTTAGGCGATCCGGCTCCGGGGGGCCCGACCCACTCGGAAGGCGTGGGCGATAGCACACAAAAATATTGGAATCGGGCGGAATTCTAGTTTTTTGGTCAAAAAATGCAAAGAATGAGGAACGATCATGGCGAGGCGGGGACTATGGTTCCTTAGGTCCTAATTGATGGCCCGAAAAATTTTTAGGCGATCCGAGTCCGGCGGCCCCGCCCACTCGGAAGGCATGGGCAATAGCACACAAAAATATGGTGATCGAGCGGAATTCTAGTTTTTTGGCCGAAAAACGCAATAAATGAGGAACGATCATGGCGGGGCGGTGATTATGGTTCCTTAGGTCGTATTTGATGGCCCGGAAAATTTTAGGCGATCGGGGTCCACGGCTCCCGGGACCACTCGGAAGGCGTAAGCTATAGCACACGAAAATATGCAAATCGCGCGGAGTTCTAGTTTTTTGGCCGAAAAATGCAAAGCATTTGGAACGATCATGGTGGGGCGGTGACTATGGTACCTTAGGTCGTATTTGATAGTCCGGAAAATTTTAGGCGATCGGGGTCCGCGGCTACCCGGACCATTTGTAAGGCGTGGGTATAGCACACGAAAATTTGGGAATCTGGCGTAATTCTAGTTGTTTGGCCGAAAAATGCAAAAAATGAGAAACGATGATGGCGGGGCGGTTACTATGGTTCCTTAGGTAGTATTTGACGGCCCGGAAAAATTTTAGGCGATCGGGGTCCGGGGGTCCCGTAACCACTTGGAAGGGTGGGCAATAGCACACAAAAATATTGTAATCGGGCGGAATTCTAGTTTTTTGGTCGAAAAACGCAACAAATAAGGAATGATCATGGCTGGGCAGTGACTATGGTTCCTTTGGTCTTATTTGATAGTCCGGAAATATATTAGGCGATAGGGTTCCGGAGGTCCCGGGATCACTCGGAAGGCGTGGGCTATAACACACAAAAATATGGGAATCGCGCGGAATTCTAGTTGTTTGGTCGTAAAACGCAAAACACGAGAAACGATCATGGCGGGGTGGTTACTATGGTTCCTTAGGTCGTATTTGATGGCCCGGAAAATTTTTTGGCGATCGAGGTTCGGGGTTCCCGGGACCCCTTGGAAGGCGTGGGCTAAAGCACACGAAAATATGGAAATCGCGCGGAATTCTAGTTTTTTAGCTGAAAAACGCAAAAGACTAGGAACGATCATGGCGGGGCGGTGAATATGGATCCTTAGGTCGTATTTTATAGTCCGGAAAATTTTTAGGCAATTGGGGTTCGGGGTTCCCGGGACCCCTTGGAAGGCCTGGGCTAAAGCACACGAAAATCTGGAAATCGCGCGGAATTCTAGTTTTTTGGATGAAAAACGCAAAAGACTAGGAACGATCATGGCGGGGCGGTGACTATGGTTCCTTAGGTCGTATTTGATAGTCCGGAATATTTTTAGGCGATCCTGCTCCGGGGGGCTCGACCCACTCGGAAGGCGTGGGCGAAGCACACAAAAATATGGGAATCAGGCTGAATTCTAGTTTTTTGGCCAAAAAATGCAAAAAATGAGGAACGATCATGGCGAGGCGGGGACTATGGTTCTTAGGTCGTAATTGATGGCCCGAAAAATTTTTAGGCGATCCGAGTCCGGCGGCCCGGCCCATTCGGAAGGCATGGGCAATAGCACACAAAAATATGGTAATCGAGCGGAATTCTAGTTTTTTGGCCGAAAAACGCAATAAATGAGGTAATGATCATGGCGGGGCGGTGACTATGGTTCCTTAGGTCGTATTTGATGGCCCAGAAAATTTTAGGCGATCGGGGTCCACGGCTCCCGGGACCACTCGGAAGGCGTAAGCTATAGCACACGAAAATATGCAAATCGCGCGGAGTTCTAGTTTTTTGGCCGAAAAATGCAAAGCATTTGGAACGATCATGGTGGGGCGGTGACTATGGTACCTTAGGTCGTATTTGATAGTCCAGAAAAATTTTAGGCGATCGGGGTCCGCGGCTCCCCGGACAACTTGGAAGGCGTGGGTATAGCACACAAAAATATGGGAATCGGGCGTAATTTTAGTTTTTTGGCCGAAAAATGTAAAAAATGAGAAACGATGATGGCGGGGCGGTTACTATGGTTCCTTAGGTCGTATTTGACGGCCCGGAAAAATTTTAGGCGATCGGGGTCCGGTGGTCCCGGAACCACTTGGGAGGGTGGGCAATAGCACACAAAAATATTGTAATCAGGCGAAATTCTAGTTTTTTGGCAAAAAAACGCAACAAATGAGGAATGATCATGGATGGGCGGTGACTATGGTTCATTTGGTCTTATTTGATAGTCCGGAAAAATATTAGGCGATAGGGGTCCGGAGGTCCCGGGACCACTCGGAAGGCGTGGGCTATAACACACAAAAATATGGGAATCGCGCGGAATTCTAGTTGTTTGGTCGAAAACGCAAAAAATGAGGAACGATCATGGCGGGGTGGTTACTATGGTTCCTTAGGTCGTATTTGATGGCCCGGAAAATTTTTAGGCGATCGGGGTTCGGGGTTCCTGGGACCCCTTGGAAGGCGTGGGCTAAAGCACACGAAAATATGGAAATCGCGCGGAATTCTAGTTTTTTGGCTGAAAAATGCAAAAGACTAGGAACGATCATGGTGGGGCGGTGACTATGGTTCCTTAGGTCGTATTTGATCGTTCGGAAAATTTTTTGGCGATCGGGGTTCGGGGTTCCCGAGACCCCTTGGAAGGCGTGGGCTAAAGCACACTAAAATATGGAAATCGCGCGGAATTCTAGTTTTTTGGGTGAAAAACGCAAAAGACTAGGAATGATCATGGCGGGGCGGTGACTATGGTTCCTTAGGTCGTATTTGATAGTTCGGAAAATTTTTAGGTGATCCGGCTCCGGGGGCTCGACCCACTCGGAAGGCGTGGGCGATAGCACACAAAAATATGGGAATCGGGCGGAATTCTAGTTTTTTTGCCAAAAAATGAGGACTGATCATGGCGAGGCAGTGACTATGGTTCCTTAGGTCCTTATTGATGGCCCGAAAATTTTTTAGGCCATCCGAGTCCGGCGGTCGGCCCACTCGGAAGGCGCGGGCAATAGCACACAAAAATATGGTAATCGAGCGGAATTCTAGTTTTTTGGCCGAAAAACGCAATAAATGAGGAAAGATCATGGCAAGTGATGACTATGGTTCCTTAGGTCGTATTTGATGGCCCGGAAAAATTTAGGCCATCGGGGTCCACAGCTCCCGGGACCACTCGGAAGGCGTAAGCTATAGCACACGAAAATATGCAAATCGCGCGGAGTTCTAGTTTTTTGGCCGAAAAATGCAAAGCATTTGGAACGATCAGGGTGGAGCGGTGACTATGGTACCTTAGGTCGTATTTGATAGTCCGGAAAAATTTTAGGCGATCGGGGTCCGCGGCTACCCGGACCATTTGGAAGGCGTGGGTATAGCACACGAAAATATGGGAATCTGGCGTAATTCTAGTTTTTTGGCCGAAAAATGCAAAAAATGAGAAACGATGATGGCGGGGCGGTTACTATGGTTCCTTAGGTCGTATTTGACGGCCCGGAAAATTTTTAGGCGATCGGGGTCGGGGGGTCCCGGAACCACTTGGAAGGGTGGGCAGTAGCACACAAAAATATTGTAATCGGGCGGAATTCTAGTTTTTTGGCCGAAAAATGCAACAAATGAGGAATGATCATGGCTGGGCGGTGACTATGGTTCCTTCGGTCTTATTTAATAGTCCGGAAAAATATTAGGCGATAGGGGTCAGGAGGTTCCAGGACCACTCGGAAGGCGTGGGCTATGACACACAAAAATATGGGAATCGTGCGGAATTCTAGTTGTTTGGTCAAAAACGCAAAAAATGAGGAACGATCATGGCAGGGCGGTGACTATGGTTCCTTAGGTCGTATTTGATAGTCCGGAAAATTTTTTGGCGATAGGGATCCGGAGGTCCCGGGACCACTCGGAAGGCGTGGGCTATAACACACAAAAATATGGGAATCGCACGGAATTCTAGTTGTTTGGCCGAAAAATGCAAAAAATGAGGAACGATCATGGCGGGGCGGTGACTATGGTTCCTTAGGTCGTATTTGATGGCCCGGAAAATTTTTGGCGATCGGGGTCCACGGCTCCCGGGACCACTCGGAAGGCGTAAGCTATAGCACACGAAAATATGCAAATCGCGCGGAGTTCTAGTTTTTGGCCGAAAAATGCAAAGCATTTGGAACGATCATGGTGGGGCGGTGACTATGGTACCTTAGGTCGTATTTGATAGTCCGGAAAAATTTTAGGCGATCGGGGTCCGCGGCTCCCCGGACAACTTGGAAGGCGTGGGTATAGCACACGAAAATATGGGAATCGGGCATAATTCTAGTTTTTTGGCCGAAAAATGTAAAAAATGAGAAACGATGATGGCGGGGCGGTTACTATGGTTCCTTAGGTCGTATTTGACGGCCCGGAAAAATTTTAGGCGAACGGGGTTCCGGGGTCCCGGAACTACTTGGAAGGGTGGGCAATAGCACACAAAAATATTGTAATCGAGCGGAATTCTAGTTTTTTGGCCGAAAAACGCAACAAATGAGGAATGATCATGGCTGGGCGGTGACTATGGTTCCTTTGGTCTTATTTGATAGTCCGGAAAAATATTAGGCGATAGGGTTCCGGAGGTCCCGGGATCACTCGGAAGGCGTGGGCTATAACACACAAAAATATGGGAATCGCGCGGAATTCTAGTTGTTTGGTCGAAAAACGCAAAAAATGAGGAACAATCATGGCGGGGTGGTTACTATGGTTCCTTAAGTCGTATTTGATGGCCCGGAAAATTTTTAGGCGATCGAGGTTCGGGGTTCCCGGGACCCCTTGGAAGGCGTGGGCTAAAGCACACGAAAATATGGAAATCACGCGGAATTCTAGTTTTTTGGCTGAAAAACGCAAAAGACTAGGAACGATCATGGTGGGGCGGTGACTATGGATCCTTAGGTCGTATTTTACAGTCCGGAAAATTTTTAGGCGATCGGGGTTCGGGGTTCCCGAGACCCCTTGGAAGGCGTGGGCTAAAGCACACTAAAATATGGAAATCGCGCGGAATTCTAGTTTTTTGGGTGAAAAACGCAAAAGACTAGGAATGATCATGGCGGGGCGGTGACTATGGTTCCTTAGGTCGTATTTGATAGTTCGGAAAATTTTTAGGTGATCCGGCTCCGGGGGCTCGACCCACTCGGAAGGCGTGGGCGATAGCACACAAAAATATGGGAATCGGGCGGAATTCTAGTTTTTTGGCCAAAAAATGAGGACTGATCATGGCGAGGCAGTGACTATGGTTCCTTAGGTCCTTATTGATGGCCCGAAAATTTTTTAGGCCATCCGAGTCCGGCGGTCGGCCCACTCGGAAGGCGCGGGCAATAGCACACAAAAATATGGTAATCGAGCGGAATTCTAGTTTTTTGGCCGAAAAACGCAATAAATGAGGAAAGATCATGGCAAGCGATGACTATGGTTCCTTAGGTCGTATTTGATGGCCCGGAAAAATTTAGGCCATCGGGGTCCACAGCTCCCGGGACCACTCGGAAGGCGTAAGCTATAGCACACGAAAATATGCAAATCGCGCGGAGTTCTAGTTTTTTGGCCGAAAAATGCAAAGCATTTGGAACGATCAGGGTGGAGCGGTGACTATGGTACCTTAGGTCGTATTTGATAGTCCGGAAAAATTTTAGGCGATCGGGGTCCGCGGCTACCCGGACCATTTGGAAGGCGTGGGTATAGCACACGAAAATATGGGAATCTGGCGTAATTCTAGTTTTTTGGCCGAAAAATGCAAAAAATGAGAAACGATGATGGCGGGGCGGTTACTATGGTTCCTTAGGTCGTATTTGACGGCCCGGAAAATTTTTAGGCGATCGGGGTCGGGGGGTCCCGGAACCACTTGGAAGGGTGGGCAGTAGCACACAAAAATATTGTAATCGGGCGGAATTCTAGTTTTTTGGCCGAAAAATGCAACAAATGAGGAATGATCATGGCTGGGCGGTGACTATGGTTCCTTCGGTCTTATTTAATAGTCCGGAAAAATATTAGGCGATAGGGGTCAGGAGGTTCCAGGACCACTCGGAAGGCGTGGGCTATGACACACAAAAATATGGGAATCGTGCGGAATTCTAGTTGTTTGGTCAAAAACGCAAAAAATGAGGAACGATCATGGCAGGGCGGTGACTATGGTTCCTTAGGTCGTATTTGATAGTCCGGAAAATTTTTTGGCGATAGGGATCCGGAGGTCCCGGGACCACTCGGAAGGCGTGGGCTATAACACACAAAAATATGGGAATCGCACGGAATTCTAGTTGTTTGGCCGAAAAATGCAAAAAATGAGGAACGATCATGGCGGGGCGGTGACTATGGTTCCTTAGGTCGTATTTGATGGCCCGGAAAATTTTTGGCGATCGGGGTCCACGGCTCCCGGGACCACTCGGAAGGCGTAAGCTATAGCACACGAAAATATGCAAATCGCGCGGAGTTCTAGTTTTTTGGCCGAAAAATGCAAAGCATTTGGAACGATCATGGTGGGGCGGTGACTATGGTACCTTAGGTCGTATTTGATAGTCCGGAAAAATTTTAGGCGATCGGGGTCCGCGGCTCCCCGGACAACTTGGAAGGCGTGGGTATAGCACACGAAAATATGGGAATCGGGCATAATTCTAGTTTTTTGGCCGAAAAATGTAAAAAATGAGAAACGATGATGGCGGGGCGGTTACTATGGTTCCTTAGGTCGTATTTGACGGCCCGGAAAAATTTTAGGCGAACGGGGTTCCGGGGTCCCGGAACTACTTGGAAGGGTGGGCAATAGCACACAAAAATATTGTAATCGAGCGGAATTCTAGTTTTTTGGCCGAAAAACGCAACAAATGAGGAATGATCATGGCTGGGCGGTGACTATGGTTCCTTTGGTCTTATTTGATAGTCCGGAAAAATATTAGGCGATAGGGTTCCGGAGGTCCCGGGATCACTCGGAAGGCGTGGGCTATAACACACAAAAATATGGGAATCGCGCGGAATTCTAGTTGTTTGGTCGAAAAACGCAAAAAATGAGGAACAATCATGGCGGGGTGGTTACTATGGTTCCTTAAGTCGTATTTGATGGCCCGGAAAATTTTTAGGCGATCGAGGTTCGGGGTTCCCGGGACCCCTTGGAAGGCGTGGGCTAAAGCACACGAAAATATGGAAATCACGCGGAATTCTAGTTTTTTGGCTGAAAAACGCAAAAGACTAGGAACGATCATGGTGGGGCGGTGACTATGGATCCTTAGGTCGTATTTTACAGTCCGGAAAATATTTAGGCGATCGGGGTTCGGGGTTCCCGGGACCCCTTGGAAGGCGTGGGCTAAAGCACACGAAAATATGGAAATCGCGCGGAATTCTAGTTTTTTGGATGAAAAACGCAAAAGACTAGGAACGATCATGGCGGGGTGGTGACTATGGTTCCTTAGGTCGTATTTGATAGTCCGAAAAATTTTTAGGCGATCCGGCTCCGAGGGGCTCGACCCACTCGGAAGGCATGGGCAATAGCACACAAAAATATGGTAATCGAGGGGAATTCTAGTTTTTTGGCCGAAAAATGCAATAAATGAGGAACGATCATGGTACGGCGGTGACTATGGTTCCTTAGGTCGTATTTGATGGCCCGGAAAATTTTTGGCGATCGGGGTCCACGGCTCCCGGGACCACTCGGAAGGCGTAAGCTATAGCACACGAAAATATGCAAATCGCGCGGAGTTCTAGTTTTTTGGCCGAAAAATGCAAAGAATTTGGAACGATCATGGTAGCGCGGTGACTATGGTACCTTAGGTCGTATTTGATAGTCCGAAAAAATTTTAGGTGATCGGGGTCCGCGGCTCCCCGGACCACTTGGAAGGCGTGGGTATAGCACACGAAAATATGGGAATCGGGCGTAATTCTAGTTTTTTGGCCGAAAAATGCAAAAAATGAGAAACGATGATGGCAGGGCGGTTACTATGGTTCCTTAGGTCGTATTTGACGGACCGGAAAAATTTTAGGCGATCGGGGTCCGGGGGTCCCGGAACCACTTGGAAGGGTGGGCAATAGCACACAACAATATTGTAATCGGGCGGAATTCTAGTTTTTTTGCCGAAAAACGCAACAAATGAGGAATGATCATGGCTGGGCGGTGACTATGGTTCCTTTGGTCTTATTTGATAGTCCGGAAAAATATTAGGCGATAGGGGTCCGGAGGTCCCGGGATCACTCGGAAGGCGTGGGCTATAACACACAAAAATAAGGGAATCGCGCGGAATTCTAGTTGTTTGGTCAAAAAACGCATAAAATGAGGAACGATCATGGCGGGGTGGTTACTATGGTTCCTTAGGTCGTATTTGATGGCCCGGAAATTTTTTTGGCGATCGAGGTTCGGGGTTCCCGGGACCCCTTGGAAGGTGTGGGTTAAAGCACACGAAAATATGGAAATCGCGCGGAATTCTAGTTTTTTGGCTGAAAAACGCAAAAGACTAGGAACGATCATGGCGGGGCGGTGACTATGGATCCTTAGTTCGTATTTGATATTCCGGAAAAATTTTAGGCGATCGGGGTTCGGGGTTCCCGGGACCCCTGGAAGGCGTGGGCTAAAGCACACGAAAATATGGAAATCGAATTCTAGTTTTTTGGATGAAAAATGCAAAAGACTAAGAACGATCATGGCGGGGAGGTGACTATGGTTCCTTAGGTCGTATTTGATACTCTGGAAAATTTTTAGGCGATCCGGCTCCGGGGGGCCCGACCCACTCGGAAGGCGTGGGCGATAGCACACAAAAATATGGGAATCGGGCGGAATTCTAGTTTTTTGGCCAAAAAATGCAAAGAATGAGGAACGATCATGGCGAGGCGGGGACTATGGTTCCTTAGGTCCTAATTGATGGCCCGAAAATTTTTTAGGCGATCCGAGTCCGGCGGCCCCGCCCACTCGGAAGGCATGGGCAATAGCACACAAAAATATGGTAATCGAGCGGAATTCTAGTTTTTTGGCCGAAAAACGCAATAAATGAGGAACGATCATGGCGGGGCGGTGATTATGGTTCCTTAGGTCGTATTTGATGGCCTGGAAAATTTTAGGCGATCATGGTCGACGGCTCCCGGGACCACTCGGAAGGCGTAAGCTATAGCACACGAAAATATGCAAATCGCGCGGAGTTCTAATTTTTTGGCCGAAAAATGCAAAGCATTTGGAACGATCATGGTGGGGCGGTGACTATGGTACCTTAGGTCGTATTTGATAGTCCGAAAAAATTTTAGGCGATCGGGGTCCGCGGCTAGCCGGACCATTTGGAAGGCGTGGGTATAGCACACGAAAATATGGGAATCTGGCGTAATTCTAGTTGTTTGGCCGAAAAATGCCAAAAATGAGAAACGGTGATGGCGGGGCGGTTACTATGGTTCCTTAGGTCGTATTTGACGGCCCGGAAAAATTTGAGGCGATCGGGGTCCGGGGGTCCCGGAACCACTTTGGAAGGGTGGGCAATAGCACACAAAAATATTGTAATCGGGCGGAATTCTAGTTTTTTGGTCGAAAAATGCAACAAATGAGGAATGATCATGGCTGGGCGGTGACTATGGTTCCTTTGGTCTTATTTGATAGTCCGGAAAAATATTAGGCGATAGGGTTCTGGAGGTCCCGGGATCACTCGGAAGGCGTGGGCTATAACACACAAAAATATGGGAATCGCGCGGAATTCTAGTTGTTATGTCGAAAAACGCAAAACACGAGAAACGATCATGGCGGGGTGGTTACTATGGTTCCTTAGGTCGTATTTGATGGCCCGGAAAATTTTTTGGCGATCGAGGTTCGGGTTTTCTGGGACCCCTTGGAAGGCATGGGCTAAAGCACATGAAAATATGGAAATCGCGCGGAATTCTAGTTTTTTGGCTGAAAAACCCAAAAGACTAGGAACGATCATGGCGGGGCGGTGACTATGGATCCTTATGTCGTATTTTATAGTCCGAAAAATTTTTAGGCGATCGGGGTTCGGGGTTCCCGGGACCCCTTGGAAGGCGTGGGCAAAAGCACACGAAAATCTGGAAATCGCGCGGAATTCTAGTTTTTTGGATGAAAAACGCAAAAGACTAGGAATGATCATGGCGGGGCGGTGACTATGGTTCCTTAGGTCATATTTGATAGTCCGGAAAATTTTTAGGCGATCCTGCTCCGGGGGGCTCGACCCACTCGAAAGGCGTGGGCGATAGCACACAAAAATATGGGAATCGGGCTGAATTCTAGTTTTTTGGCCAAAAAATCCAAAAAATGAGGAACGATCATGGCGAGGCAGGGACTATGGTTCCTTAGGTCCTAATTGATGGCCCGAAAAATTTTTAGGCGATCCGAGTCCGGCGGCCCGGCCCACTCGGAAGGCGTGGGGCACACAAAAATATGGTAATCGAGCGGAATTCTAGTTTTTTGGCCGAAAAACGCAATAAATGAGGAACGATCATGGCGGGGCGGTGACTATGGTTCCTTAGGTCGTATTTGATGGCCCGGAAAATTTTAGGCGATCGGGGTCCACGGCTCCCGGGACCACTCGGAAGGCGTAAGCTATAGCACACGAAAATATGCAAATCGCGCGGAGTTCTAGTTTTTTGGCCGAAAAATGCAAAGCATTTGGAACGATCATGGTGGGGCGGTGACTATGGTACCTTAGGTCGTATTTGATAGTCCAGAAAAATTTTAGGCGATCGGGGTCCGCGGCTCCCCGGACAACTTGGAAGGCGTGGGTATAGCACACGAAAATATGGGAATCGGGCGTAATTCTAGTTTTTTGGCCGAAAAATATAAAAAATGAGAAACGATGATGGCGGGGCGGTTACTATGGTTCCTTAGGTCATATTTGACGGACCGGAAAAATTTTAGGCGATCGGGGTCCGGGGGTCCCGGAACCACTTGGAAGGGTGGGCAATAGCACACAACAATATTGTAATCGGGCGAAATTCTAGTTTTTTGGCAAAAAAACGCAACAAATGAGGAATGATCATGGCTGGGCGGTGACTATGGTTCCTTTGGTCTTATTTGATAGTACGGAAAAATATTAGGCGATAGGGGTCCGGAGGTCCCGGGACCACTCGGAAGGCGTGGGCTATAACACACAAAAATATGGGAATCGCGCGGAATTCTAGTTGTTTGGTCGAAAACGCAAAAAATGAGGAACGATCATGGCGGGGTGGTTACTATGGTTCCTTAGGTCGTATTTGATGGCCCGGAAAATTTTTAGGCGATCGGGGTTCGGGGTTCCTGGGACCCCTTGGAAGGCGTGGGCTAAAGCACACGAAAATATGTAAATCGCGCGGAATTCTAGTTTTTTGGCTGAAAAATGCAAAAGACTAGGAACGATCATGGCGGGGCGGTGACTATGGTTCCTTAGGTCGTATTTGATCATCCGGAAAATTTTTTGGCGATCGGGGTTCGGGGTTCCCGAGACCCCTTGGAAGGCGTGGGCTAAAGCACACTAAAATATGGAAATCGCGCGGAATTCTAGTTTTTTGGGTGAAAAACGCAAAAGACTAGGAATGATCATGGCGGGGCGGTGACTATGGTTCCTTAGGTCGTATTTGATAGTTCGGAAAATTTTTAGGTGATCCGGCTCCGGGGGCTCGACCCACTCGGAAGGCGTGGGCGATAGCACACAAAAATATGGGAATCGGGCGGAATTCTAGTTTTTTGGCCAAAAAATGAGGAACGATCATGGCGAGGCAGTGACTATGGTTCCTTAGGTCCTTATTGATGGCCCGAAAATTTTTTAGGCGATCCGAGTCCGGCGGCCCGGCCCACTCGGAAGGCGCGGGCAATAGCACACAAAAATATGGTAATCGAGCGGAATTCTAGTTTTTTGGCCGAAAAACGCAATAAATGAGGAACGATCATGGCGGGCGGTGACTATGGTTCCTTAGGTCGTATTTGATGGCCCGGAAAAATTTAGGCGATCGGGGTCCACAGCTCCCGGGACCACTCGGAAGGCGTAAGGTATAGCACACGAAAATATGCAAATCGCGCGGAGTTCTAGTTTTTTGGCCGAAAAATGCAAAGCATTTGGAACGATCATGGTGGAGCGGTGACTATGGTACCTTAGGTCGTATTTGGTAGTCCGGAAAAATTTTAGGCGATCGGGGTCCGCGGCTACCCGGACCATTTGGAAGGCGTGGGTATAGCACACGAAAATATGGGAATCTGGCGTAATTCTAGTTTTTTGGCCGAAAAATGCAAAAAATGAGAAACGATGATGGCGGGGCGGTTACTATGGTTCCTTAGGTCGTATTTGACGGCCCGGAAAATTTTTAGGCGATCGGGGTCGGGGGGTCCCGGAACCACTTGGAAGGGTGGGCAGTAGCACACAAAAATATTGTAATCGGGCGGAATTCTAGTTTTTTGGCCGAAAAACGCAACAAATGAGGAATGATCATGGCTGGGCGGTGACTATGGTTCCTTCGGTCTTATTTAATAGTCCGGAAAAATATTAGGCGATAGGGGTCAGGAGGTTCCAGGACCACTCGGAAGGCGTGGGCTATAACACACAAAAATATGGGAATCGTGCGGAATTCTAGTTGTTTGGTCAAAAACGCAAAAAATGAGGAACGATCATGGCAGGGCGGTGACTATGGTTCCTTAGGTCGTATTTGATAGTCCGGAAAATTTTTTGGCGATAGGGGTCCGGAGGTCCCGGGACCACTCGGAAGGCGTGGGCTATAACACACAAAAATATGGGAATCGCACGGAATTCTAGTTGTTTGGCCGAAAAATGCAAAAAATGAGGAACGATCATGGCGGGGCGGCGACTATGGTTCCTTAGGTCGTATTTGATGGCCCGGAAAATTTTTGGCGATCGAGGTTAGGAGGTCCCGGGACCACTCGGAAGGCGTGGGCTATAACACACAAAAATATGGGAATCGTACGGAATTCTAGTTGTTTGGCCGAAAAACGCAAAAAATGAGGAACGATCATGGCAGGGCGGATATTATGGTTCCTTAGGTCGTATTTTATAGTCCGGAAAAATTTTAGGCGATAGGGGTCAGGAGGTCCCGGGACCCCTTGGAAGGCGTGGGCTAAAGCACACGAAAATATGGAAATCGCGGAATTCTAGTTGTTTGGCTGAAAAACGCAAAAAATGAGGAACGATCATGGCGGGGTGGTTACTATGGTTCCTTAGGTCGTATTTGCTGGTCCGAAAAATTTTTAGACGATCCGGCTCCGGTGGGCCCGACACACTCGGAAGGCGTGGGAGATAGCACACAAAAATATGGGAATCGGGCGGAATTCTAATTTTTTGGCCAAAAAATGCAAAAATGAGGAACGAACATGGCGAGGCGGTGACTGTGGTTCCTTAGGTCCTTATTGATGGCCTGAAAATATTTTAAGCAATCCGAGTCCGGTGGCCCGGCCCACTCGGAAGGTGTGGGCAATAGCACACAAAAATATGGTAATCTTGCGGAATTCTAGTTTTTTGGCCGAAAAACGCAATAAATGAGGAACGATCATGGCGGGGCGGTGACTATGGTTCCTTAGGTCGTATTTGATGGCCCGGAAAATTTTAGGCGATCGGGGTCCACGGCTCCCGTGACCACTCGGAAGGCGTAAGCTATAGCACACGAAAGTATGCAAATCGCGCGGAGTTCTAGTTTTTTGGCCGAAAAATGCAAAGCATTTGGAACGATCATGGTGGGGCAGTGACTATGGTACCTTAGGTCGTATTTGATAGTCCGGAAAACTTTTAGGCGATCGGGGTCCTCGGTACCCCGGACCACTTGGAAGGCGTGGGTATAGCAAACGAAAATATGGGAATCGGGTGTAATTCTAGGTTTTTGGCCGGAAAATGCAAAAAATGAGAAACGATGATGGCGGGGCGGTTACTATGGTTCCTTTGGTCTTATTTGATTGTCCGGAAACATATTAGGAGATGGGGGTCCGGAGGTCCCGGGACCACTCGGAAGGCATGGGCTATAACACAAAAAAATATGGGAATCGCGCGGAATTCTAGTTGTTTGGCCGAAAAACGCAAAAAATGAGGAACGATCATGGCTGGGCGGTGACTATGGTTCCTTAGGTCGTACTGGATAGTCCAGAAAATTTATAGGCGATAGGGGTCTGGAGTTCCCGGTTTCACTTGGAAGGCATGGGCTATAGGACACGAAAATATGGCAACCGCGCGGAATTCTAATTTTTTGGCCGAAAAACGGAAAAAACTAGGAACGATCATGGCTGGGCGGTGAGTATGGTTCCTTAGGTCTTATTTGATAGTCCGGAAAAATTTTAGGCGATAGGGTTCCAGAGACCCGGGACCACTCGGAAGGTGTGGGCTATAACACACAAAAATATGGGAATCTTGGGGAATTCTAGTTGTTTGGCCGAAAAACGCAAAAAAATAAGGAACAATCATGGCGGGGCGGATACTATGGTTCCTTAGGTCGTATTTGATTGCCTGGAAAAATTTTAGGCGATCGGGGTCCGCGGCTCTTGGGACCACTCGGAATGCGTGGGTATAGCACACGAAAATATGGGAATCAGGCAAAATTCTAGGTCTTTTTCAGTAACATGCAAAAAATGTGGAAAGATCTTGGCAGGGCGGTGACTATGGTTCCTTTGGTCTTATTTGATTGTCCGGAAAAATATTAGGCGATGGGGGTCCGGAGGTCCCGGGACCACTCGGAAGGCGTGGGCTATAGCACACAAAAATATGGGAATCGCGCGGAATTTTAGTTGTTTGGCCGAAAAATGCAAAAAATGAGGAACGATCATGGCTGGGCGGTGACTATGGTTCCTTAGGTCGTATTTGATAGTCCAAAAAAATTTTAGGCGATAGGGGTCCGGAGTTCCCGGGTTCACTTGGAAGGCGTGGGCTATAGGACATGAAAAGATGGGAATCGCGCGGAATTCTAGTTTTTTGCCGAAAAACGAAAAAAACTAGTAACGATCATGGATGGGCGGTGACTATGGTTCCTTAGGTCTTATTTGATAGTCCGGAAAAATTTTAGGCTATAGGGGTCCGGAGACCCGGGACCACTCGGAAGGCGTGGGTTATAACACAAAAAAATATGGGATCGCGCGGAATTCTAGTTGTTTGGCGAAAAACGCAAAAAATGAGGAACGATCATGGCAGGAAGGCGCTGGGCGGTGACTATGGTTCCTTAGGTCTTATTTGATAGTCCGGAAAAATTTTAGGCGATAGGGGTCAGCGTCTCTTGGGACCACTCGGAATGCGTGGGTATAGCACACGAAAATATGGGAATCGGGCGAAATTCTAGTTGTTTGGCCGAAAAACGCAAAAAATGAGGAACGATCATAGCGGGGCGAATACTATGGTTCCTTAGGTCGTATTTGATAGTCCGGAAAAATTTTAGGCGATAGGGGCCAGGAGGTCCCGGGACCACTCGGAAGGCGTGGGCTATAACACACAAAAATATGGGAATCGGGCGGAATTCTAGTTGTTTGTCCGAAAAACGCAAAAAATAAGGAACGATCATGGCAGGGCGGATAATATGGTTCCTTAGGTCGTATTTGATTGCCCTGAAAAATTTTAGGCGATCGGGGTCCGCGGCTCTTGGGACCACTCGGAATGCGTGGGTATAGCACACGAAAATATGGGAATAGGGCAAAATTCTAGGTCTTTTTCAGTAACATGCAAAAAATGTGGAAAGATCTTGGCAGGGCGGTGACTATGGTTCCATTGGTCTTATTTGATAGTCCGGAAAAATATTAGGCGATAGGGGTCCGGAGGTCCCGGGACCACTCGTAAGGCGTGGGCTATAACACACAAAAATATGGGAATCGCGCGGAATTCTAGTTGTTTGGCCGAAAAACGCAAAAAAGGAGGAACGATCATGGCGGGGCGGATACTATGGTTCCTCAGGTCGTATTTGATAGTCCGGAAAAATTTTAGGCGATAAGGGTCAGGAGGTCCCGGGACCACTCGGAAGGCGTGGGCTATAACACACAAAAATATGGGAATCGCGCGGAATTCTAGTTGTTTGGCCGATAAACGCAAAAAATGAGGAACGCTCATGGCGGGGTGGTTACTATGGTTCCTTAGGTCGTATTTGATGGCCCGGAAAATTGTTAGGCGATCAGGGTTCGGGGTTCCCGGGACCCCTTGGAAGGCGTGGGCTAAAGCACACGAAAATATGGAAATCGCGCGGAATTCTAGTTTTTTGGCTGAAAAACACAAAAGACTAGGAACGATCATTGTGGGGCGGTGACTATGGTTCTTTAGGTCGTATTTGATAGTCCAGAAAATTTTTTGGTGATCCGGCTCCGGGGGGCCCGACCCACTCGGAAGGCGTGGGCGATAGCACACAAAAATATGGGAATCGGGCGGAATTCTAGTTTTTTGGCCAAAAAATGCAAAAAATGAGAAACGATCATGGCGAGGTGGTGACTATGGTTCCTTAGGTCCTAATTGATGGCCCGAAAATTTTTTAGGCGATCCGTGTCCGGCGGCCCGGCCCACTCGGAAGGCGTGGGCAATAGCACACAAAAATATGGTAATCGAGCGGAATTCTAGTTTTTTGGCCAAAAATGCAAAACATGAGGAACGATCATGGCGAGATGGTGACTATGGTTCCTTAGGTCGTAATTGATGGCCCGAAAAGTTTTTAGGCGATCCGAGTCCGGCGCCCTGGCCCACTCGGAAGGCGTGGGCAATAGCACACAAAAATATGGTAATCGAGCGAAATTCTAGTTTTTTGGCCGAAAAATGCAATAAATGAGGAACGATCATGGCGGGGCGGTGACTATGGTTCCTTAGGTCGTATTTGATGGCCTGGAAAATTTTAGGCGATCGGGGTCCACGGCTCCCGGGACCACTCAAAAGGCGTAAGCTATAGCACACGAAAATATGCAAATCGTGCGGAGTTCTAGTTTTTTGGCCGAAAAATGCAAAGCATTTGGAACGATCATGGTGGGGCGCTGACTATGGTACCTTAGGTCGTATTTGATAGTCCAAAAATTTTTTAGGCGATCGGGGTCCGCGGCTCCCCGGACCACTTGGAAGGCGTGGGTATAGCACACAAAAATATGGGAATCGGCCGTAATTCTAGTTTTTTGGCCGAAAAATGCAAAAAATGAGAAACGATGATCGCGGGGCGGTTACTATGGTTCCTTAGGTCGTATTTGACGGCCCAGAAAAATTTTAGGCGATCGGGGTCCGGTGGTCCCGGAACCACTTGGAAGGGTGGGCAATAGCACACAAAAATATTGTAATCGGGCGAAATTCTAGATTTTTGGCCGAAAAACGCAACAAATAAGGAATGATCATGGCTGGGCGGTGACTATTGTTCCTTAGGTCGTATTTGATAGTACGGAAAATTTTAGGCGATAGGGGTCCGGAGTTCCCGGGTTCACTTGGAAGGCATGGGCTATAGGAAACGAAAAGATGGGAATCACGCGGAATTCTAGTTTTTTGGCCGAAAAACGGAAAAAACTAGGAACGATCATGGCTGGGCGGTGACTATGGTTCCTTAGGTCTTATTTGATAGTCCGGAAAAATTTTAGGCGATCGGGGTCCGCGGCTCTTGGGACCACTCGGAATGCGTGGGTATAACATACGAAAATATGGGAATCGGGCGAAATTCTAGTTGTTTGGCCGAAAAACGCAAAAAATGAGGAACGATCATGGCGGGGTG
Organism: Nicotiana tomentosiformis; assembly: GCF_000390325.3. Lineage (NCBI taxonomy): Eukaryota > Viridiplantae > Streptophyta > Magnoliopsida > Solanales > Solanaceae > Nicotiana > Nicotiana tomentosiformis. The sequence goes on from NW_027174571.1 coordinate 751,563, forward strand.
GTTACTATGGTTCCTTAGGTCGTATTTGATGGCCCGGAAAATTTTTAGACGATCGGGGTTCGGGGTTCCCGGGACCCCTTTGAAGGCGTAGGCTAAAGCACACGAAAATATGGAAATCGCGCAAAATTCTAGTTTTTGGCTGAAAAACGCAAAAGACTAGGAACAATCATGGCGGGCGGTGACTATCGTTCCTTAGGTCGTATTTGATAGTCCGGAAATTTTTTAGGCGATCCGAGTCCGGCGGCCCGGCCCACTCGGAAGGCGTGGGGCACACAAAAATATGGTAATCGAGCGTAATTCTAGCTTTTTGGTTGAAAAATGCAATTAATGAGGAACGATCATAGCGGGGCGGTGACTATGGTTCCTTAGGTCATATTTGATGGCCCGGAAAATTTTAGGCGATCGGGGTCCATGGCTCCCGGGACCACCCGGAAGGCGTATGCTATAGCACACGAAAATATGCAAATCGCTCGGAGTTCTAGTTTTTTGGCTGAAAAATGCAAAGCATTTGGAACGATCATGGTGGGGCGGTGACTATGGTACCTTAGGTCGTATTTGATAGTCCGAAAAAATTTTGGGCGATCGAGGTCCGCGGCTCCCCGGACCACTTGGAAGGCGTGGGTATAGCACACGAAAATATGGGAATCGGGCGTAATTCTAGATTTTTGGCTGAAAAATGCAAAAAATGAGAAACGATGATCGCGGGGCGGTTACAATGGTTCCTTAGGTCGTATTTGACGGCCCGAAAATATTTTAGGCGATCGGGGTCCGGGGGTCCCGGAACCACTTGGAAGGGTGGGCAATAGCACACAAAAATATTGTAATCGGGCGGAATTCTAGTTTTTGGCCGAAAAACGCAACAAATGAGGAATGATCATGGCTGGGCGGTGACTATGGTTCCTTAGGTCGTATTTGATAGTCCGGAAAAATATTAGGCGATAGGGGTCCGGAGTTCCCGAGTTCACTTGGAAGGCGTGGGCTATAGGACACGAAAATATGGGAATCGCGCAGAATTCTAGTTTTTTGGCCGAAAAACGGAAAAAACTAGGAACGATCATGGCTGGGCGGTGACTATAGTTCCTTAGGTCTTGTTTGATAGTCCGGAAAAATTTTAGGCGATAGGGGTCCGCGTATCTTGGGACCACTCGGAATGCGTGGGTATAGCACACGAAAATATGGGAATCGGGCGAAATTCTAGGTCTTTTTCAGTAACATGCAAAAAATGTGGAAAGATCTTGGCAGGGCGGTGACTATGGTTCCTTTGGTCTTATTTGATAGTCTGGAAAATTTTTAGGCGATCGGGGTCCGGAGGTCCTGGGACCCCTCGGAAGGCGTGGGCTATAAAAAAACTAGAATTCCGCCCGATTACAATATTTTTGTGTGCTATTGCCCACCCTTCCAAGTGGTTCCGGGACCCACTGACCCCGATCGCCTAAAATTTTTCCAGGCCGTCAAATACGACCTAAGGAACCATAATAACCACCTCGCCATGATCGTTCCTCATTTTTTTGCATTTTTCGGCCAAACAACTAGAATTCCGCGCGATTCCCATATTTTTGTGTGCTATAGCCCACGCCTTCCGAGTGTACCCGGGACCTCCTGACCCCTATCGCCTAAAATTTTTCCGGACTATCAAATACGACCTAAGGAACCATAGTATCCGCCCCGCCATGATCGTTCCTCATTTTTTGCGTTTTTCGGCCAAACAACTAGAATTCCGCGCGATTCCCATATTTTTGTGTGTTATAGCCCACGCCTTCCGAGTGGTCCCGGGACCTCCGGACCCCTATCGCCTAATATTTTTCCGGACTATCAAATAAGACCAAAGGAACCATAGTCACCGCCCTACCAAGATCTTTCCAAATTATCTGCATGTTACTGAAAAAGACCTAGAATTTCGCCCGATTCCCATATTTTCGTGTGCTATACCCACGCATTCCGAGTGGTCCCAAGAGCCGCGGACCCCAATCGCCTATAATTTTTCCGGGCAATAAAATACGACCTAAGGAACCATAGTATCCGCCCCGCCATGATTGTTCCTTATTTTTTGCGATTTTCGGCCAAACAACTAGAATTCCGCGCGATTCCCATATTTTTGTGTGTTATAGCCCACACCTTCCGAGTGGTCCCGGGACCTCCGGATCCCTATCTTCTAAAATTTTTCCGGACTATCAAATAAGACCTAAGGAACCATAGTATCCACTCCGCCATGATCGTTCCTCATTTTTTGTGTTTTTCGGCCAAACAACTAGAATTCCGTGCGATTCCCATATTTTTGTGTGTTATAGCCCACGCCTTCCGAGTGGTCCCGGGACCTCCGGACCCCTATCGCCTAATATTTTTCCGGACTATCAAATAAGACCAAAGGAACCATAGTTACCGCCCTGCCAAGATCTTTCCAAATTATTTGCATGTTACTGAAAAAGACCTAGAATTTCGCCCGATTCCCATATTTACGTGTGCTATACCCACGCATTCCGAGTGGTCCCAAGAGCCGCGGACCCCAATCGCCTAAAAATTTTCCGGGCAATAAAATATGACCTAAGGAACCATAGTATCCGCCCCGCCATGATCGTTCCTTATGTTTTGCGATTTTCGGCCAAACAACTAGAATTCCGCGCGATTCCCATATTTTTGTGTGTCATAGCCCACACCTTCCGAGTGGTCCCGGGACCTCCGGATCCCTATCGCCTAAAATTTTTCCGGACTATCAAATAAGACCTAAGGAACCATAGACACTGCCCTGTCAAGATCTTTCCACATTTTTTGCATGTTACTGAAAAAGACCTAGAATTTCGCCCGATTCCCATATTTTCGTGTGCTATTGCCCACGCCTTCCGAGTGGTCCCAAGAGCCGCGGACCCCGACCGCCTAAAATTTTTCCGGGCAATCAAATACGACCTAAGGAACCATAGTATCTGCCACGCCATGATCGTTCCTTATTTTTTGCATTTTTCGGCCAAACAACTAGAATTCCGCGCGATTCCCATATTTTTGTGTGTTATAGCCCACACCTTCCGAGTGGTCCCGGGACCTCCGGACCCCTATCGCCTAAAAATTTTCCGGAATATCAAATACGACCTAAGGAACCATATTATCCGCCCCGCCATGATCGTTCCTCATTTTTTGTGTTTTTCGGCCAAACAACTAGAATTCCGCGCGATCCCATATTTTTTGTGTGTTATATAGCCCACGCCTTCCGAGTGGTCCTGGGTCTCCGGACCCCTATCGCCTAAAATTTTTCCAGACTATCAAATAAGACCTAAGGAACCATAGTCAGCGCCCAGCCATGATCGTTCCTAGTTTTTTCTGTTTTTCGGCCAAAAAACTAGAATTCCGCGCGATTCCCATATTTTCGTGTCCTATAGCCCACGCCTTCCAAGTGAACCCGGGAACTCCGGACCCCTATCGCCTAAAAATTTTCGGTACTATCAAATACGACTTAAGGAACCATAGTCACCTCCCAGCCATGATCATTCCTCATTTGTTGCGTTTTTCGGCCAAAAAACTAGAATTCCGCCCGATTACAATATTTTTGTGTGCTATTGCCCACCCTTCCAAGTGGTTCCGGGACCCACTGACCCCGATCGCCTAAAATTTTTCCGGGCCGTCAAATACGACCTAAGGAACCATAGTAACCACCTCGCCATGATCGTTCCTCATTTTTTGCATTTTTCGGCCAAACAACTAGAATTCCACGCGATTCCCATATTTTTGTGTGCTATAGCCCACGCCTTCCGAGTGTACCCGGGACCTCCTGACCCCTATCGCCTAAAATTTTTCCGGACTATCAAATACGACCTAAGGAACCATAGTATCCGCCCCGCCATGATCGTTCCTCATTTTTTGCGTTTTTTGGCCAAACAACTAGAATTCCGCGCGATTCCCATATTTTTGTGTGTTATATCCCACGCCTTCCGAGTGGTCCCGGGACCTCCGGACCCCTATCGCCTAATATTTTTCCGGACTATCAAATAAGACCAAAGGAACCATAGTCACCGCCCTACCAAGAGCTTTCCAAATTATTTGCATGTTACTGAAAAAGACCTAGAATTTTGCCCGATTCCCATATTTTCGTGTGCTATACCCACGCATTCCGAGTGGTCCCAAGAGCCGCGGACCCCAATCGCCTATAATTTTTCCGGGCAATAAAATATGACCTAAGGAACCATAGTATCCGCCCCGCCATGATTGTTCCTTATTTTTTGCGATTTTCGGCCAAACAACTAGAATTCCGCGCGATTCCCATATTTTTGTGTGTTATAGCCCACACCTTCCGAGTGGTCCCGGGACCTCCGGATCCCTATCTCCTAAAATTTTTCCGGACTATCAAATAAGACCTAAGGAACCATAGTATCCACTCTGCCATGATCGTTCCACATTTTTTGTGTTTTTCGGCCAAACAACTAGAATTCCGTGCGATTCCCATATTTTTGTGTGTTATAGCCCACGCCTTCCGAGTGGTCCCGGGACCTCCGGACCCCTATCGCCTAATATTTTTCCGGACTATCAAATAAGACCAAAGGAACCATAGTTACCGCCCTACCAAGATATTTCCAAATTATTTGCATGTTACTGAAAAAGACCTAGAATTTCGCCCGATTCCCATATTTACGTGTGCTATACCCACGCATTCCGAGTGGTCCCAAGAGCCGCGGACCCCAATCGCCTAAAAATTTTCCAGGCAATAAAATATGACCTAAGGAACCATAGTATCCGCCCCGCCATGATCGTTCCTTATGTTTTGCTATTTTCGGCCAAACAACTAGAATTCCGCGCGATTCCCATATTTTTTTGTGTCATAGCCCACACCTTCTGAGTGATCCCGGGACCTCCGGATCCCTATCGCCTAAAATTTTTCCGGACTATCAAATAAGACCTAAGGAACCATAGACACTGCCCTGTCAAGATCTTTCCACATTTTTTGCATGTTACTGAAAAAGACCTAGAATTTCGCCCGATTCCCATATTTTCGTGTGCTATTGCCCACGCCTTCCGAGTGGTCCCAAGAGCCGCGGACCCCGACCGCCTAAAATTTTTCCGGGCAATCAAATACGACCTAAGGAACCATAGTATCTGCCACGCCATGATCGTTCCTTATTTTTTGCATTTTTCGGCCAAACAACTAGAATTCCGCGCGATTCCCATATTTTTGTGTGTTATAGCCCACACCTTCCGAGTGGTCCCGGGACCTCCGGACCCCTATCGCCTAAAAATTTTCCGGAATATCAAATACGACCTAAGGAACCATAGTATCCGCCCCGCCATGATCGTTCCTCATTTTTTGTGTTTTTCGGCCAAACAACTAGAATTCCGCGCGATCCCATATTTTTGTGTGTTATATAGCCCACGCCTTCCGAGTGGTCCTGGGTCTCCGGACCCCTATCGCCTAAAATTTTTCCAGACTATCAAATAAGACCTAAGGAACCATAGTCACCGCCCAGCCATGATCGTTCCTAGTTTTTTCTGTTTTTCGGCCAAAAAACTAGAATTCCGCGCGATTCCCATATTTTCGTGTCCTATAGCCCACGCCTTCCAAGTGAACCCGGGAACTCCGGACCCCTATCGCCTAAAATTTTTCGGTACTATCAAATAGGACTTAAGGAACCATAGTCACCTCCCAGCCATGATCATTCCTCATTTGTTGCGTTTTTCGGCCAAAAAACTAGAATTTCGCCCGATTATAATATTTTTGTGTGCTATTGCCCACCCTTCCAAGTGGTTCCGGGACCCACTGACCCCGATCGCCTAAAATTTTTCAGGGCCGTCAAATACGACCAGGAACCATAGTAACCACCTCGCCATGATCGTTCCTCATTTTTTGCATTTTTCGGCCAAACAACTAGAATTCCGCGCGATTCCCATATTTTTGTGTGCTATAGCCCACGCCTTCCGAGTGTACCCGGGACCTCCTGACCCCTATCGCCTAAAATTTTTCCGGACTATCAAATACGACATAAGGAACCATAGTATCCGCCCCGCCATGATCGTTCCTCATTTTTTGCGTTTTTCGGCCTAACAACTAGAATTCCGCGCGATTCCCATATTTTTGTGTGTTATAGCCCACGCCTTCCGAGTGGTCACGGGACCTCCGGACCCCTATCGCCTAATATTTTTCCGGACTATCAAATAAGACCAAAGGAACCATAGTCACCGCCCTGTCATGATCTTTCCACATTTTTTGCATGTTACTTAAAAAGACCTAGAATTTTGCCCGATTCCCATATTTTCGTGTGCTATACCCACGCATTCCGAGTGGTCCCAAGAGCCGCGGACCCCGATCGCCTAAAAATTTTTCGGGCAATCAAATACAACCTAAGGAACCATAGAATCCGCCCCGCCATGATCGTTCCTTATTTTTTGCGATTTTCGGCCAAACAACTAGAATTCCGCGCGATTACCATATTTTTGTGTGTTATAGCCCACACCTTCCGAGTGGTCCCGGGACCTCCGGACCCCTATCGCCTAAAATTTTTCCGGACTATCAAATACGACCTATGGAACCATAGTATCCACCCCGCCATGATCGTTCCTCATTTTTTGTGTTTTTCGGCCAAATAACTAGAATTCCGTGCGATCCCATATTTTTGTGTGTTATAGCCCACGCCTTCCGAGTGGTCCCGGGTCTCTGGATCCCTATCGCCTAAAATTTTTCTGGACTATCAAAAAAGACCTAACGAACCATAGTCACCGCCCAGCCATGATCATTCCTAGTTTTTTCTATTTTTCGGCCAAAAAACTAGAATTCCGCGCGATTCCCATATTTTCGTGTCCTATATCACACGCCTTCCAAGTGAACCCGGGAACTCCGGACCCCTATCGCCTAAAATTTTTCCGGACTATCAAATACGACCTAAGGAACCATAGTATCCGCCCCGCCATGATCGTTCATCATTTTTTGCGTTTTTCGGCCAAACAACTAGAATTTCGCGCGATTCCCATATTTTTGTGTGTTATAGCCCACGCCTTTCGAGTTGTCCCGGGACCTCCGGACCCCTATCGCCTAATATTTTTCCGGACTATCAAATAAGACCTAAGGAACCATAGTCACCTCCCTGTCAAGATCTTTCCACATTTTTTGCATGTTACTGAAAAAGACCTAGAGTTTCGCCCGATTCCCATATTTTCGTGTGCTATTGCCTACGCCTTCCGAGTGGTCCCAAGAGCCGCGGACCCCGATCGCCTAAAATTTTTCCGGGCAATCAAATATGACCTAAGGAACCATAGTATCCGCCACGCCATGATCGTTCCTTATTTTTTGCATTTTTCGGCCAAAAAACTAGAATTCCGCGCGATTCCCATATTTTCGTGTCCTATATCACACGCCTTCCAAGTGAACCCGGGAACTCCGGACCCCTATCGCCTAAAATTTTTCCAGACTATCAAATACGACCTAAGGAACCATAGTATCCGCCCCGCCATGATCGTTCCTCATTTTTTGCGTTTTTCGGCCAAACAACTAGAATTTCGCGCGATTCCCATATTTTTGTGTGTTATAGCCCACGCCTTCCGAGTTGTCCCGGGACCTCTGGACCCCTATCGCCTAATATTTTTCCGGACTATCGAATAAGACCTAAGGAACCATAGTCACCTCCCTGTCAAGATCTTTCCACATTTTTTGCATGTTACTGAAAAAGACCTAGCGTTTCGCCCGATTCCCATATTATCGTGTGCTATTGCCCACGCCTTCCGAGTGGTCCCAAGAGCCGCGGACCCCGATCGCCTAAAATTTTTCCGGGCAATCAAATACGACCTAAGGAACCATAGTATCTGCCACGCCATGATCGTTCCTTATCTTTTGCATTTTTCGGCCAAACAACTAGAATTCCGCGCGATTCCCATATTTTTGCGTGTTATAGCCCACACCTTACGAGTGGTCCCGGGACCTCCGGACCCCTATCGCCTAAAATTTTTTCGGACTATCAAATACGACCTAAGGAACCATAATATCCGCCCCGCCATGATCGTTCCTCATTTTTTGTGTTTTTCGGCCAAACAACTAGAATTCCGCGCGATCCCATATTTTTGTGTGTTATATAGCCCACGCCTTCCGAGTGGTCCTGGGTCTCCGGAACACTATCGCCTAAAATTTTTCTACATTTTTCAGTATAATACTAATGATTTATCTATATTTCTATCGTTTATTGCTATTGAATAATTGGCACTTATTATGAATTTAAATTTTTGGTATATGAGATTTCCTTTTATTGCACTTATTATGCTTTTTTCTATAGGTTGGATTATTCTATCATCTGCTAAATATATTTCTATAGGGGTATCTATTCCTTCTCTAAAACATGCTTTTATTAGTATTTCAGTTCCTCCTAGGTGTACATATTTAATTGAGTTTTTTGCCTTTATATCTTGTATTTCTTTATTTATTATTCTTTTATTTATTATTGGTATTTTAGATTTTCCTTTTGTATATTTACAGTCAATTATATGTTCTTTTTGGCTAACTACGTAGTATTCTTCTCTTTGTCTTTTAAACCAATTTTTTATTGTAGGTGCTTCAAATATTTTTTCGACACATATTTTTGTGTGTTATAGCCCACGCCTTCCGAGTGGTCCCGGGACCTCCGGACCCCTATCGTCTAATATTTTTCCGGACTATCAAATAAGACCTAAGGAACCATAGTCACCGCCCTGTCAAGATCTTTCCACATTTTTTGCATGTTACTGAAAAAGACCTAGAATTTCGCCCGATCGCCTAAAATTTTTTCCGGCAATCAAATACGACCTAAGGAACCATAGTATCCACCACGCCATGATCGTTCCTTATTTTTTGCATTTTTCGGCAAATAACTAGAATTCCGCGCGATTCCCATATTTTTGTTTTTTATAGCCCACACATTCCGAGTGGTCCCGGGACCTCCGGACCCCTATCACCTAAAATTTTTCCGGACAATCAAATATGACCTAAGGAACCATATATCCGCCCCGCCATGATCGTTCCTCATTTTTTGTATTTTTTGGCCAAACAACTAGAATTCCGCGCGATCCCATATTTTTGTGTGTTATAGCCCACGCCTTCCGAGTGGTCCCGGGTCTCCGGACCCCTATCGCCTAAAATTTTTCCGGACTATCAAATAAGACCTAAGGAACCATAGTCACCGCCCAGCCATGATCGTTCCTAGTTTTTTCCGTTTTTCGGCCAAAAAACTAGAATTCCGCGCGATTCCCATATTTTCGTGTCCTATAGCCCACGCCTTCCAAGTGAACCCGGGAACTCCGGACCCCTATCGCCTAAAATTTTTCCGGACTATCAAATACGACCTAAGGAACCATAGTCACCGCCCAGCCATGATCATTCCTCATTTGTTGCGTTTTTCGGCCAAAAAACTAGAATTCCGCCCGATTACAATATTTTTGTGTGCTATTGCCCACCCTTCCAAGTGGTTCCGGGACCCACTAACCCCGATCGCCTAAAATTTTTTCGGGCCGTCAAATACGACCTAAGGAACCATAGTAACCACCTCGCTATGATCGTTCCTCATTTTTTTGCATTTTTCGGCCAAACAACTAGAATTCCGCGCGATTCCCATATTTTTGTGTGTTATAGCCCACGCCTTCCGAGTCGTCCCGGGACCTCCTGACCCCTATCGCCTAAAAATTTTCCGGACTATCAAATATGACCTAAGGAACCATAGTATCCGCCCCGCCATGATCGTTCCTCAGTTTTTGCATTTTTCGGCCAAACAACTAGAATTTCGCGCGATTCCCATATTTTTGTGTGTTATATCCCACGCCTTCCGAGTGGTCCCGGGACCTCCGGACCCCTATCGCCTAATATTTTTTCGGACTATCAAATAAGACCAAAGGAACTATAGTCACCCCCCTGCCAAGATCTTTCCAAATTTTTTGCATGTTACTGAAAAAGACCTAGAATTTCACCCGATTCCAATATTTTCGTGTGCTATACCCACGCATTCCGAGTGGTCCCAAGAGCAGCGGACCCCGATCGCCTAAAATTTTTCTGGGCAATCAAATACGACCTAAGGATCCATAGTATCCGCCCCGCCATGACCGTTCCTTATTTTTTGCATTTTTCGGCCAAACAACTAGAGTTCCGCGCGATTCCCATATTTTTGTGTGTTATAGACCTCACCTTCTGAGTGGTCCCGGGACCTCCGGACCCCCCATATTTTCCCACGCCTTCCGAGTTGTCTCGGGTCTCCGGACCCCTATCGCCTAAAATTTTTCCGGACTATCAAATAAGACCTAAGGAACCATAGTCACCGCCCAGCCATGATCATTCCTCATTTGTTGCGTTTTTCGGCCAAAACACTAGAATTCCGCCTGATTACAATGATTTTGTGTGCTATTGCCCACCTTTCCAAGGGGTTCTGGTACCCCCGGACCCCGATCACCTAAAATTTTTTCGGGCCGTCAAATACGACCTAAGGAACCATAGTAACCGCCCCGCCATCATCGTTTCTCATTTTTTGCATTTTTCGGCCAAAAAACTAGAATTACGCCCGACTCCCATATTTTCGTGTGCTATACCCACGCCTTCCAAGTGGTCCGGGGAGCCGCGGACCCCGATCGCCTAAAATTTTTCCGGACTATCAAATACGACCTAAGGTACCATAGTCACCGCCCCACCATGATCGTTCCAAATACTTTGCATTTTTCGGCCAAAAAACTAGAATTCCACGCGATTTCCATATTTTCGTGTGCTTTAGCCCACGCCTTCCAAGGGGTCCTAGGAACCCCGAACCCCGATCGCCTAAAAATTTTTTGGGCCATAAAATACGACCTAAGGAACCATAGTAACCACCCCACCATGATTGTTCCTCATTTTTTGCATTTTTTGGCCAAAGAACTATAATTCCGCGCGATCCCATATTTTTGTGTGTTATAGCCCACGCCTTCCGAGTGGTCCCGGGACCTCCTGACCCCTATCGCCTAAAATTTTTCCGGACTATCAAATACGACCTAAGGAACCATAGTATCCTCCCCGCCATGATCGTTTCTCATTTTTTGTGTTTTTCGGCAAAAGAACTAGAATTCCGCGCGATCCCATATTTTTGTGTGTTATAGCCCACGCCTTCGAGTGGTCCCGGGTCTCCGGACCCCTATCGCCTAAAATTTTTCCGGACTATCAAATAAGACCTAAGGAACCATAGTCACAGCCCAGCCATGATCATTCCTCATTTGTTGCGTTTTTCGGCCAAAAAACTAGAATTACGCTCGATTACCATATTTTTGTGTGCTATTGCCCATGCCTTCCGAGTGGGTCGGGCCCCCCGGAGCCGGATCGCCTAGAAATTTTCCAGACTATCAAATACGACCTAAGGAACCATAGTCACCGCCCCGCCACGATCGTTCCTAGTCTTTTGCATTTTTCAGCCAAAAACCTAGAATTTCGGGCGATTTCCATATTTTCGTGTGCTAAAGCCCACGCCTTCCAAGGGGTCCTGGGAACCCCGAACCCCGAACCCCGATCGCCTAAAAATTTTCCAGGCCATCAAATATGACCTAAGGAACCATAGTAACCACCCCGACATGATCGTTCCTCATTTTTTGCGTTTTTCGGCCAAACAGGTAGAATTCCGCGCGATTCCCATATTTTTGTGTGTTATAGCCCACGCCTTCCGAGTGGTCACGGGACCTCCGGACCCCTATCGCCTAATATTTTTCCGAACTATCAAATAAGACCAAAGGAACCATAGTCACCGCCCTGTCAAGATCTTTCAACATTTTTTGCATGTTACTAAAAAAGACCTAGAATTTCGCCCGATTCCCATATTTTCGTGTGCTATACCCACGCATTCTGAGTGGTCCCAAGTGCCGTGGACCCCGATCACCTAAAAATTTTCCGGGCAATCAAATACGACCTAAGGAACCATAGTATCCGCCCCGCCATGATCGTTCCTTATTTTTTGCGTTTTTCGGCCAAACAACTAGAATACCGCGTGATTCCCATATTTTTGTATGTTATAGCCCACACCTTCCGAGTGGTCCCGGGACCTCCGGACCCCTATCGCCTAAAATTTTTCTGCACTATCAAATAAGACCTAAGGAACCATAGTCACCACCCAGCCATGATCGTTCCTAGTTTTTTCTGTTTTTCGGCAAAAAAACTAGAATTCCGCGCGATTCCCATATTTTCCTGTCCTATAGCCCACGCCTTCCAAGTGAACCCGGGAACTCCGGACCCCTATCGCCTAAAATTTTTCCAGACTATCAAATAAAACCTAAGGAACCATAGTCACCGCCCAGCCATGATCGTTCCTTAGTTTTTGCGTTTTTCGGCCAAACAACTAGAATTCCGCGCGATTCCCATATTTTTGTGTGTTATAGCCCACACCTTCCGAGTGGTCTCGGGACCTCAGGACCCCTATCGCCTAAAATTTTTCTGGACTATCAAATATGACCTAAGGTACCATAGTCACCGCCCCACCATGATCGTTCCAAATGCTTTGCATTTTTCGGCCAAAAAACTAGAATTCCGCGCGATTTGCATATTTTAGTGTGCTATAGCTTACGCCTTCTGAGTGGTCCCGGGAGCCGTGGACCCCGATCGCCTAAAATTTTCCGGGCCATCAAATATGACCTAAGGAACCATAGTCACCGCCCCGCCATGATCGTTCCTCATTTATTTCGTTTTTCGGCTAAAAAACTAGAATTTTGCCTGATTCCCATATTTTTATGTGCTATCGCCCACGCCTTCCGAGTGGGTCGGGCCCCCCGGAGCCGGATCGCCTAAAAATTTTCCAGACTATCAAATACTACCTAAGGAACCATAGTCACCGCCCCGCCATGATCGTTCCTAGTCTTTTGCATTTTTCAGCCAAAAAACTAGAATTTCGGGCGATTTCCATATTTTCATGTGCTAAAGCCCACGCCTTCACAGGGGTCCTGGGAACCCCGAACCCCGAACACCGATCGCCTAAAAATTTTCCGGGCCATCAAATACGACCTAAGGAACCATAGTAACCACCCCGCCATGATCGTTCCTCATTTTTTGCGTTTTTCGGCCAAACAGGTAGAATTCCGTGCGATTCCCATATTTTTGTGTGTTATAAGCCACGCCTTCCGAGGGGTCCCGGGACCTCCTGACCCCTATCGCCTAAAATTTTTTCAGACTATCATATACGACCTAAGGAACCATAGTATCCGCCCCGCCATGATCGTTCCTCATTTTTTGCGTTTTTCGGCCAAACAAATAGAATTCCGCGCGATTTCCATATTTTTGTGTGTTTTAGCCCACGCCTTCCGAGTGGTCCCGGGACCTCCGGACCCCTTTAGCCAAATATTTTTCCGGACTATCAAATACGACCTAAGGAACCATAGTATCCGCCCCGCCATGATCGTTCCTCATTTTTTGCATTTTTCGGCCAAACAACTAGAATTCCGCGCGATTCCCATATTTTTGTGTGTTATAGCCCACGCCTTCCGAGTGGTCCCGGGACCTCCGGACCCCTATCGCCTAATATTTTTCCGGACTATCAAATAAGACCAAAGGAACCATAGTCACCGCCCTGTCAAGATCTTTCCACATTTTTTGCATGTTACTGAAAAAGACCTAGAATTTCGCCCGATTCCCATATTTTCATGGGCTATACCCACGCATTCTGAGTGGTCCCAAGAGCCGCGGACCCCGATCGCCTAAAATATTTCCGGGCAATCAAATACGACCTAAGGAACCATAGTATCCGCCCTGCCATGATCGTTCCTTATTTTTTGCGTTTTTCGGCCAAACAACTAGAATACCGCGCGATTCCCATATTTTTGTGTGTTATAGCCCACACCTTCCGAATGGTCCCGGGACCTCCGGACCCCTATCGCCTAAAATTTTTCCGGACTATCAAATACGACCTAAGGAACCATAGTATCCGCCCCGCCATGATCGTTCCTCATTTTTTGTGTTTTTCGGCCAAAGAACTAGAATTTCGCACGATCCCATATTTTTGTGTGTTATAGACCATGCCTTCGAGTGGTCCCGGGTCTCCTGACCCCTATCACCTAAAATATTTTCGGACTATCAAATAAGACCTAAGGAACCATAGTCATCGCCCAGCCATGATCGTTCCTAGTTTTTTCTGTTTTTCGGCCAAAAAACTAGAATTCCGCGTGATTCCCATATTTTCGTGTCCAATAGCCCACGCCTTCCAAGTGAACCCGGGATCTCCGGACCCCTATCGCCTAAAAATTTTCCGGACTATCAAATAAGACATAAGGAACCATAGACAACTTCCCGCCATGATCGTTTCTCATTTTTTGCATTTTTCGGCCAAACAACTAGAATTCTTCCCGATTCCCATATTGTTTTGTGCTATACCCACGCCTTACAAGTGGTCCCGGGTCTCCGGACCCCCATCGCCTAAAAATTTTCCGGACTATCAAATAAAACCTAAGGAACCATAGTCATCGCCCAGCCATGATCGTTCCTTAGTGTTTGCGTTTTTCGGCCAAACAACTAGAATTCCGCGCGATTCCCATATTTTTGTGTGTTATAGCCCACACCTTCCGAGTGGTCCCGGGACCTCAGGACCCCTATCGCCTAAAATTTTTCCGGACTAACAAATACGACCTAAGGTACCATAGTCACCGCCCCACCATGAACGTTCCAAATGCTTTGCATTTTTCGGCCAAAAAACTAGAACTCCACGCGATTTGCATATTTTAGTGTGCTATAGCTTACGCCTTCCGAGTGGTCCCGAGAGCCGTGGACCCCGATCGCCTAAAATTTTCCGGGCCATCAAATACAACCTAAGGAACCATAGTCACCGCCCCGCCATGATCGTTCCTCATTTATTGCATTTTTTGGCCAAAAAACTAGAATTCCGCTCGATTACCATATTTTTGTGTGCTATTGCCCACGCCTTCCGAGTGGGCCGGGGCGCCGGACTCGGATCGCCTAAAAACTTTTTGGGCCATCAATTAGGACCTAAGGAACCATAGTCACCGCCTCGCCATGATCGTTCCTCATTTTTTGCATTTTTTGGCCAAAAAACTAGAATTCCGCCCGATTCCCATATTTTTGTGTGCTATCGCCCACGCCTTCCGAGTGGGTCGGGCCCCCCGGAGCCGGATCGCCTAAAAATTTTCCGGACTATCAAATACGACCTAAGGAACCATAGTCACCGCCCCGCCATGATCGTTCCTAGTCTTTTGCGTTTTTCAGCCAAAAAACTAGAATTCCGCGCGATTTCCATATTTTCGTGTGCTTTAGCCCACGCCTTCCAAGGGGTCCCGGGAACCCCGAACCCCGATCGCCTAAAAATTTTCTGGGCCATCAAATACGACCTAAGGAACCATAGTAACCACCCCGCCATGATCGTTCCTCATTTATTGCATTTTTTGGCCAAAAAACTAGAATTCCGCTCGATTACCATATTTTTGTGTGCTATTGCCCACGCCTTCCGAGTGGGCCGGGGCGCCGGACTCGGATCGCCTAAAAACTTTTTGGGCCATCAATTAGGACCTAAGGAACCATAGTCACCGCCTCGCCATGATCGTTCCTCATTTTTTGCATTTTTTGGCCAAAAAACTAGAATTCCGCCCGATTCCCATATTTTTGTGTGCTATCGCCCACGCCTTCCGAGTGGGTCGGGCCCCCCGGAGCCGGATCGCCTAAAAATTTTCCGGACTATCAAATACGACCTAAGGAACCATAGTCACAACCCCGCCATGATCGTTCCTAGTCTTTTGCGTTTTTCAGCCAAAAAACTAGAATTCCGCGCGATTTCCATATTTTCGTGTGCTTTAGCCCACGCCTTCCAAGGGGTCCCGGGAACCCCGAACCCCGATCGCCTAAAAATTTTCCGGGCCATCAAATACGACCTAAGGAACCATAGTAACCACCCCGCCATGATCGTTCCTCATTTTTTGCGTTTTTCGGCCAAACAACTAGAATTCCGCGCGATTCCCATATTTTTGTGTGTTATAGCCCACGCCTTCCGAGTGGTCCCGGGACCTCCTGACCCCTATCGCCTAAAATTTTTCCGGACTATCAAATATGACCTAAGGAACCATAGTATCCGCCCCGCCATGATCGTTTCTCATTTTTTGCATTTTTCGGCCAAACAACTAGAATTTCGCCCGATTCCCATATTTTCGTGTGCTATACCCACGCTTTACAAGTGGTCCCGGGTCTCAGGACCCCTATCGCCAAAAACCTTTCCGGACTATCAAATAAGACCTAAGGAACCATAGTCACCGCCCAGCCATGATCGTTCCTTATTTTTTGTGTTTTTCGGCCAAACAACTAGAATTCCGCGCGATTCCTATATTTTTGTGTGTTATAGCCCACACCTTCCGAGTGGTCCCGGGACCTCAGGACCCCTATCGCCTATAATTTTTCCGGACTATCAAATACGACCTAAGGAACCATAGTCACCGCCCAGCCATGATCATTCCTCATTTGTTGCGTTTTTCGGCCAAAAAACTAGAATTCCGCCCGATTACAATATTTTTGTGTGCTATTGCCCACCCTTCCCAGTGGTTCCGGGACTCCCGGACCCCGATCGCCTAAATATTTTTTTCCGGGTCGTCAAATACGACCTAAGGAACCATAGTAACTGCCCCGCCTTCATCGTTTCTCATTTTTTGCATTTTTCGGCCAAAAAACTAGAATTACGCCCGATTCACATATTTTCGTGTGCGTATGCCTTCCAAGTGGTCCGGGGAGCCGCGGACCCCGATCGCCTAAACTTTTTCTAGACTATCAAATACGACCTAAGGTACCATAGTCACCGCCCCACCATGATCGTTCCAAATGCTTTGCATTTTTCGGCCAAAAAATTAGAACTCCACGCGATTTGCATATTTTCGTGTGCTATAGCTTACGCTTTCCGAGTGGTCCCGGGAGCCGTGGACCGCAATCGCCTAAAATTTTCCGGGCCATCAAATACAACCTAAGGAACCATAGTCACCGCCCGCCATGATCGTTCCTCATTTATTGCGTTTTTCGGCTAAAAATCTAGAATTCCGCTCGATTATCATATTTTTGTGTGCTATTGCCCACGCCTTCCGAGTGGACCGGGCCGCCGGACTCGGATCGCCTAAAAAATTCGGGCCATCAATTAGGACCTAAGGAAACATAGTCACCGCCTCGCCATGATCGTTCCTCATCTTTTGCATTTTTTCGCCAATAAACTAGAATTCCGCCCGATTCTCATATTTTTGTGTGCTATCGCCCACGCCTTCCGAGTGGGTCGGGCCCCCCGGAGCCGGATCGCCTAAAAATTTTCCGGACTATCAAATACGACCTAAGGAACCATAGTCACCGCCCCACCATGATCGTTCCTAGTCTTTTGCATTCTTCAGCGAAAAAACTAGAACTCCGCGCGATTTCCATATTTTTGTGTGCCCACGCCTTCAAAGGGGTCCCAAGAACCCCGAACCCCGATCGCCTAACCACCCCACCATTATCGTTCCTCATTTTTTGCATTTTTCGTCCAAACAACTAGAATTCCGTGCGATTCCCATATTTTTGTGTGTTATAACCCACGCCTTCCGAGTGGTCCCGGGACCTCTTCACCCCTATCGCCTAAAAATTTTCCGGACGATCAAATACGACCTAAGGAACCATAGTATCCACCCGCCATGATCGTTCCTCATTTTTTGCATTTCTCGGCCAATCAACTAGAATTCCGCGCGATTCCCATATTTTTGTGTGTTATAGCCCACGCCTTCCGAGTGGTCCCGGGACCTCCGGACCCCTATCGCCTAATATTTTTCCGGACTATCAAATAAGACCAAAGGAACAATAGTCACCGCCCTGCCAAGATCTTTCCACATTTTTTGCGTTTTTCGGCCAAACCACTAGAATTCCACGCGATTCCTATATTTTCGTGTCCTATAGCCCACGCCTTCCAAGTGAACCCGGGAACTCCGGACCCCTATCGCCTAAAAATTTTCCGGACTATCAAATACGACCTAAGGAACAATAGTAACCGCCCAGCCATGATCATTCCACATTTGTTGCATTTTTCGGCCAAAAAACTAGAATTCTGCCCGATTACAATATTTTGTGTGCTATTGCCCACCCTTTCAAATTGGTTCCGGGACCCCCGGACCCCGATCGCCTAAAATTTTTCCGGGCCGTCAAATACGACCTAAGGAACCATAGTAACCGCCCCGCCATCATCGTTTCTCATTTTTTGCATTTTTCGGCCAAAAAACTAGAATTACGCCCGATTCACATATTTTCGTATGATATACCCACGCCTTACAAGTGGTCCCGGGTCTCAGGACCCCTATCGCCTAAAACTTTTCCGGACTATCAAATAAGACCTATGGAACCATAGTCACCGCCTAGCCATGATCGTTCCTTATTTTTGGCATTTGGCCAAACAACTAGAATTCTGCGCGATTCCCATATTTTTGTGTGTTATAGCCCACACCTTTCGAGTGGTCACGGGACCTCAGGACCCCTATCGCCTAAAATTTTTCTGGACTATCAAATACGACCTAAGGAACCATAGTCACCGCCCTGCCATGATCATTCCACATTTGTTGCGTTTTTCGGCCAAAAAACTAGAATTCCGCCCGATTACAATATTTTTGTGTGCTATTTATTGCCCACCCTTCCCAGTGGTTCCGGGACCCCCGGACCCCGATCGCCTAAAATTTTTCCGGGCCGTCAAATACGACCTAAGGAACCATAGTAACCGCCCCGCCATCATCATTTCTCATTTTTTGCATTTTTCGGCCAAACAACTAGCATTACGCCCGATTCCCATATTTTCGTGTGTTATACCCACGCCTTCCAAGTGGTCCGGGGAGCCGCGGACCCCGATCGCCTAAAAATTTTCCAGACTATCAAATGCGACCTAAGGTACCATAGTCACTGCCCCACCATGATCGTTCCAAATGCTTTGCATTTTTCGGCCATAAAACTAGAACTCCGCGCGATTTGCATATTTTAGTGCGCTATAGCTTACGCCTTCCGAGTGGTCCCGGGAGCCGTGGACCCCGATCGCCTAAAATTTTCCGGGCCATCAAATATGACCTAAGGAACCATAGTCATCGCCCCGCCATGACCGTTCATCATTTATTGCATTTTTTGGCCAAAAAACAAGAATTTCGCTCGATTACCATATTTTTGTGTGTTATAGCTTACGCCTTCCGAGTGGTCCCGGGAGCCGTGGACCCCGATCGCCTAAAATTTTCCGGGCCATCAAATACGACCTAAGGAACCGTAGTCACCGCCCCACCATGATCGTTCCAAATGATTTGCATTTTTCGGCCAAAAAACTAGAACTCCGTGCGATTTGCATATTTTCGTGTGCTATAGCTTACGCCTTCCGAGTGGTCCCAGGAGCCGTGGACCCCGATCGCCTAAAATTTTCCGGGCCATCAAATACGACCTAAGGAACCATAGTCACCGCCCCGCCATGATCGTTCCTCATTTATTGCGTTTTTCGGCCAAAAAACTAGAATTCCGCTCGATTACCATATTTTTGTGTGCTATTGCCCACGCCTTCCGAGTGGGCCGGGCCGCCGGACTCGGATCGCCTAAAAAGTTTTCGGGCCATCAATTAATACCTAAGGAACCTTAGTCACCGCCTCGCCATGATCGTTCCTCATTTTTTGCATTGTTTGGCCAAAATACTAGAATTCCTCCCGATTGCCATATTTTTGTGTGCTATCGCCTACGCCTTCCGAGTGGGCCGGGCCGCCGGACTCGGATCGCCTAAAAATTTTTTGGCCATCAATTAGGACCTAAGGAACCATATTCACCGCCTCGCCATGATCGTTCCTCATTTTTTGCGTTTTTCGGCCAAAAAACTAGAATTCCGCGCGATCCCATATTTTTGTGTGTTATAACCCACGCCTTCCGAGTGGTCCCGGATCTCCGGAACCCTATCGCCTAAAATTTTTCCGGACTATCAAATAAGACCTAAGGAACCATAGTCACCGCCCAGCCAGGATCGTTCCTAGTTTTTTCCGTTTTTCGGCCAAAAAACTAGAATTCCGCCCGATTCCCATATTTTTGTGTGCTATCGCCCACGCCTTCCGAGTGGGTCGGGCCCCCCGGAGCCGGATCGCCTAAAAATTTTCCGGACTATCAAATACGACCTAAGGAACCATAGTCACCGCCCCGCCATGATCGTTCCTAGTCTTTTGCGTTTTTCAGCCAAAAAACTAGAATTCCGCGCGATTTCCATATTTTCGTGTGCTTTAGCCCACGCCTTCCAAGGGGTCCCGGGAACCCCGAACCCCGATCGCCTAAAAATTTTCCGGGCCATCAAATACAACCTAAGGAACCATAGTAACCACCCCGCCATGATCGTTCCTCATTTTTTGCGTTTTTCGGCCAAACAACTAGAATTCCGCGCGATCCCATATTTTTGTGTGTTATAACCCACGCCTTCCGAGTGGTCCCGGGTCTCCGGAACCCTATCGCCTAAAATTTTTCCGGACTATCCAATACGACCTAAGGAACCATAGTCACCGCCCAACCATGATCATTCCTCATTTGTTGCGTTTTTCGGCCAAAAAACTAGAATTTCGCCCGATTACAATATTTTTGTGTGTTATTAGCCACGCCTTCCGAATGGTCCCGGGACCTCCTGACCCCTATCGCCTAAAATTTTTCCGGACTATCATATACGACCTAAGGAACTATAGTAACCGCCCCGCCATCATCATTTCTCATTTTTCGGCCAAAAAACTAGAATTATGCCCGATTCCCATATTTTCGTGTGCTATACCCACGCCTTCCAAGTGGTCCGGGGAGCCGCTGACCCCGATCGCCTAAAGATTTTCCGGACTATCAAATATGACCTAAGGTACCATAGTCACCGCCCCACCATGATCGTTCCAAATGCTTTGCATTTTTTGGCCAAAAAATTAGAACTCCGCGCGATTTGCATATTTTAGTGTGCTATAGCTTACGCCTTCCGAGTGGTCCCGGGAGCCATGGACCCCGATCGCCTAAAATTTTCCGGGCCATCAAATACGACCTAAGGAACCATAGTCACCGCCCCGCCATGGTTGTTCCTCATTTATTGCGTTTTTCGGCCAAAAAAACTAGAATTCCGCTCGATTACCATATTTTTGTGTGCTATTGCCCACGCCTTCCGAGTGGATCGGGCCCCCCGGAGCCGGATCGCCTAAAAATTTTCCGGACTATCATATACGACATAAGGAACCATAGTCACCGCCCCACCATGATTGTTCCTAGTCTTTTGCATTTTTCAGCCAAAAAACTAGAATTCCGCGCGGTTTCCATATTTTCGTGTGCTTTAGCCCACGCCTTCCAAGGGTCCCGGGAACCCCGAACCCCGATCGCCTAAAAATTTTCCGGGCCATCAAATACCACCTAAGGAACCATAGTAACCAACCCGCCATGAGCGTTCCTCATTTTTTGCGTTTTTCGGCCAAACAACTAGAATTTCGCCCAATTACAATATTTTTGTGTGCTATTGCCCACCCTTCCAAGTGGTTCCGGGACCCCCGGACCCCGATCGCCTAAAATTTTTCCGGGCCGCAAATACGACCTAAGGAACCATAGTAACAGCCCCGCCATCATCGTTTCTCATTTTTTGCATTTTTCGGCCAAAAACCTAGAATTACGCCCGATTCCCATATTTTCGTGTGCTATACCCACGCCTTCCAAGTGGTCCGGGGAGCCGCGGATCCCGATCGCCTAAAAATTTTCCGGACTATCAAATACGACCTAAGATCCATAGTCACCGCCCCACCATGATCGTTCCAAATGCTTTGCATTTTTCGGCCAAAAAACTAGAACTCCGCGCGATTTGCATATTTTAGTGTGCTATAGCTTACGCCTTCCGAGTGGTCCCGGGAGCTGTGGACCCCGATCGCCTAAAATTTCCGGGCCATCAAATACGACCTAAGGAACCATAGTCACCGCCCCGCCATGATCGTTCCTTATTTATTGCGTTTTTCGGCCAAAAAACTAGAATTCCGCTCGATTACCATATTTTTGTGTGCTATTGCCCACCCTTCCAAGTGGTTTCGGGACCCCCGGACCCCGATCGCCTAAAATTTTTCCGGGCCGTCAAATATGACCTAAGGAACCATAGTAACAGCCCCGCCATCATCGTTTCTCATTTTTTGCATTTTTTGGCCAAAAAACTAGAATTAAGCCCGATTTCCATATTTTCGTGTGCTATACCCACGCCTTCCAAGTGGTCCGGGGAGCCGCGGATCCCGATCGCCTAAAAAATTTCCGGACTATCAAATACGACCTAAGGTACCATAGTCACCGCCCCACCATGATCGTTCCAAATGCTTTGCATTTTTCGGCCTATAAACTAGAACTCCGCGCGATTTGCATATTTTAGTGTGCTATATCTTACGCATTCCGAGTGGTCTCGGGAGCCGTGGACCCCAATCGCCTAAAATTTTCCGGGCCATCAAATACGACCTAAGGAACCATAGTCACTGCCCCGCCATGGTCGTTCCTCATTTATTGCGTTTTTCGGCCAAAAAACTAGAATTCCGCTCGTTTACCATATTTTTATGTGCTATTGCCCACGCCTTCCGAGTGGGCCGGGCCCCCCGGAGCCGGATCGCCTAAAATTTTTTCGGACTATTATATACGACCTAAGGAACCATAGTCACCGCCCCACCATGATCGTTCCTGGTCTTTTGCATTTTTCAGCCAAAAAACTAGAATTCCGCGCGGTTTCCAAATTTTCGTGTGCTTTAGCCCATGCCTTCCAAGGGGTCCACGGAACCCCGAACCCCGATAGCCTAAAATTTTTCCAGACTATCAAATAAGACCTAAGGAACCATAGTCACTGCCCAGCCATGATCGTTCCTAGTTTTTTCCGTTTATGGCCAAAAAACTAGAATTCCGCGCGATTCCCATATTTTCGTGTCCTATAGCCCACGCCTTCAAAGTGAACCCGGGAACTCCGGACCCCTATCGCCTAAAAATTTTCCGAACTATCAAATACGACCTAAGGAACCATAGTCACCGCCCAGTCATGATCATTCCTCATTTGTTGCGTTTTTCGGCCAAAAAACTAGAATTCCGCCCGATTACAATATTTTTGTGTGCTATTGCCCACCCTTCCAAGTGGTTCCGGGACCCCCGGACCCCGATCGACTAAAATATTTCCGGGCCGTCAAATACGTCCTAAGGAACCATAGTAACTGCCCCGCCATCATCGTTTCTCATTTTTTGCATTTTTCGGCCAAAAAACTAGAATTACGCCCGATTCCCATATTTTCGTGTGCTATACCCACGCCTTCCAAGTGGTCCGGGGAGCCGCGGATCCCGATCGCCTAAAAATTTTCCGGACTATCAAATACGACCTAAGATCCATAGTCACCGCCCCAACATGATCGTTCCAAATGCTTTGCATTTTTCGGCCAAAAAACTAGAACTCCGCGCGATTTGCATATTTTAGTGTGCTATAGCTTACGCCTTCCGAGTGGTCCCGGGAGCTGTGGACCCCGATCGCCTAAAATTTCCGGGCCATCAAATACGACCTAAGGAACCATAGTCACCGCCCCGCCATGATCGTTCCTTATTTATTGCGTTTTTCGGCCAAAAAACTAGAATTCCGCTCGATTACCATATTTTTGTGTGCTATTGCCCACCCTTCCAAGTGGTTTCGGGACCCCCGGACCCCGATCGCCTAAAATTTTTCCGGGCCGTCAAATATGACCTAAGGAACCATAGTAACAGCCCCGCCATCATCGTTTCTCATGTTTTGCATTTTTTGGCCAAAAAACTAGAATTACGCCCGATTTCCATATTTTCGTGTGCTATACCCACGCCTTCCAAGTGGTCCGGGGAGCCGCGGATCCCGATCGCCTAAAAATTTTCCGGACTATCAAATACGACCTAAGGTACCATAGTCACCGCCCCACTATGATCGTTCCAAATGCTTTGCATTTTTCGGCCTAAAAACTAGAACTCCGCGTGATTTGCATATTTTAGTGTGCTATAGCTTATGCATTCCGAGTCGTCCCGGGAGCCGTGGACCCCAATCGCCTAAAATTTTACGGGCCATCAAATACGACCTAAGAAACCATAGTCACTGCCCCGCCATGGTCGTTCCTCATTTATTGCGTTTTTCGGCCAAAAAACTAGAATTCCGCTCGTTTACCATATTTTTATGTGCTATTTCCCACGCCTTCCGAGTGTGCCGGGCCCCCCGGAGCCGGATCGCCTAAAAAATTTTCGGACTATCATATACGACCTAAGGAACCATAGTCACCGCCCCACCATGATCGCTCCTAGTCTTTTGCATTTTTCAGCCAAAAAACTAGAATTCCGCGCGGTTTCCATATTTTCGTGTTAGCCCACGCCTTCCAAGGGGTCCCGGGAACCCCGAACCCCGATCGCCTAAAAATTTTCCGGGCCATCAAATACCACCTAAGGAACCATAGTAACCAACCCGCCATGAGCGTTCCTCATTTTTTGCGTTTTTCGGCCAAACAACTAGAATTTCGCCCAATTACAATATTTTTGTGTGCTATTGCCCACCCTTCCAAGTGGTTCCGGGACCCCCGGACCCCGATCGCCTAAAATTTTTCCGGGCCGCAAATACGACCTAAGGAACCATAGTAACAGCCCCGCCATCATCGTTTCTCATTTTTTGCATTTTTCGGCCAAAAACCTAGAATTACGCCCGATTCCCATATTTTCGTGTGCTATACCCACGCCTTCCAAGTGGTCCGGGGAGCCGCGGACCCCGATCGCCTAAAAATTTTCCGGACTATCAAATACGACCTAAGGTACCATAGTCACCGCCCCACCATGATCGTTCCAAATGCTTTGCATTTTTCGGCCAAAAAACTAGAACTCCGCGCGATTTGCATATTTTAGTGTGCTATAGCTTACGCCTTCCGAGTGGTCCCGGGAGCTGTGGACCCCGATCGCCTAAAATTTCCGGGCCATCAAATACGACCTAAGGAACCATAGTCACCGCCCCGCCATGATCGTTCCTTATTTATTGCGTTTTTCGGCCAAAAAACTAGAATTCCGCTCGATTACCATATTTTTGTGTGCTATTGCCCACCCTTCCAAGTGGTTTCGGGACCCCCGGACCCCGATCGCCTAAAATTTTTCCGGGCCGTCAAATATGACCTAAGGAACCATAGTAACAGCCCCGCCATCATCGTTTCTCATTTTTTGCATTTTTTGGCCAAAAAACTAGAATTACGCCCGATTTCCATATTTTCGTGTGCTATACCCACGCCTTCCAAGTGGTCCGGGGAGCCGCGGATCCCGATCGCCTAAAAAATTTCCGGACTATCAAATACGACCTAAGGTACCATAGTCACCGCCCCACCATGATCGTTCCAAATGCTTTGCATTTTTCGGCCTAAAAACTAGAACTCCGCGCGATTTGCATATTTTAGTGTGCTATAGCTTACGCATTCCGAGTGGTCCCGGGAGCCGTGGACCCCAATCGCCTAAAATTTTCCGGGCCATCAAATACGACCTAAGGAACCATAGTCACTGCCCCGCCATGGTCGTTCCTCATTTATTGCGTTTTTCGGCCAAAAAACTAGAATTCCGCTCGTTTACCATATTTTTATGTGCTATTGCCCACGCCTTCCGAGTGGGCCGGGCCCCCCGGAGCCGGATCGCCTAAAAAATTTTCGGACTATCATATACGACCTAAGGAACCATAGTCACCGCCCCACCATGATCGTTCCTGGTCTTTTGCATTTTTCAGCCAAAAAACTAGAATTCCGCGCGGTTTCCATATTTTCGTGTGCTTTAGCCCACGCCTTCCAAGGGGTCCCGGGAACCCCGAACCCCGATCGCCTAAAAATTTTCCGGGCCATCAAATACCACCTAAGGAACCATAGTCACCGCCCCACCATGATCGTTCCTAGTCTTTTGCATTTTTCAGCCAAAAAACAAGAATTCCGCGCGGTTTTCATATTTTCGTGTGCTTTAACCCACGCCTTCCAAGGGGTCCCGGGAACCCCGAACCCCGATCGCCTAAAAATTTTCCGGGCCATCAAATACCACCTAAGGAACCATAGTAACCAACCCGCCATGAGCGTTCCTCATTTTTTGCGTTTTTCGGCCAAACAACTAGAATTTCGCCCAATTACAATATTTTTGTGTGCTATTGCCCACCCTTCCAAGTGGTTCCGGGACCCCCGGACCCCGATCGCCTAAAATTTTTTCGGGCCGCAAATACGACCTAAGGAACCATAGTAACAGCCCCGCCATCATCGTTTCTCATTTTTTGCATTTTTCGGCCAAAAACCTAGAATTACGCCCGATTCCCATATTTTCGTGTGCTATACCCACGCCTTCCAAGTGGTCCGGGGAGCCGCGGACCCCGATCGCCTAAAAATTTTCCGGACTATCAAATACGACCTAAGGTACCATAGTCACCGCCCCACCATGATCGTTCCAAATGCTTTGCATTTTTCGGCCAAAAAACTAGAACTCCGCGCGATTTGCATATTTTAGTGTGCTATAGCTTACGCCTTCCGAGTGGTCCCGGGAGCCGTGGACCCCGATTGCCTAAAATTTCCGGGCCATCAAATACGACTAAGGAACCATAGTCACCGCCCCGCCATGGTTGTTCCTCATTTATTGCGTTTTTCGGCCAAAAAACTAGAATTCCGCTCGATTACCATATTTTTGTGTGCTATTGCCCACGCCTTCCGAGTGGGCCGGGCCCCCCGGAGCCGGATCGCCTAAAAATTTTCCGGACTATCATATACGACATAAGGAACCATAGTCACCGCCCCACCATGATCGTTCCTAGTCTTTTGCATTTTTCAGCCAAAAAACTAGAATTCCGCGCGGTTTCCATATTTTCGTGTGCTTTAGCCCACGCCTTCCAAGGGGTCCCGGGAACCCCGAACCCCGATCGCCTAAAAATTTTCCGGGCCATCAAATACCACCTAAGGAACCATAGTAACCAACCCGCCATGAGCGTTCCTCATTTTTTGCGTTTTTCGGCCAAACAACTAGAATTTCGCCCAATTACAATATTTTTGTGTGCTATTGCCCACCCTTCCAAGTGGTTCCGGGACCCCCGGACCCCGATCGCCTAAAATTTTTCCGGGCCGCAAATACGACCTAAGGAACCATAGTAACAGCCCCGCCATCATCGTTTCTCATTTTTTGCATTTTTCGGCCAAAAACCTAGAATTACGCCCGATTCCCATATTTTCGTGTGCTATACCCACGCCTTCCAAGTGGTCCGGGGAGCCGCGGACCCCGATCGCCTAAAAATTTTCCGGACTATCAAATACGACCTAAGGTACCATAGTCACCGCCCCACCATGATCGTTCCAAATGCTTTGCATTTTTGGCCAAAAAACTAGAACTCCGCGCGATTTGCATATTTTAGTGTGCTATAGCTTACGCCTTCCGAGTGGTCCCGGGAGCTGTGGACCCCGATCGCCTAAAATTTCCGGGCCATCAAATACGACCTAAGGAACCATAGTCACCACCCCGCCATGATCGTTCCTTATTTATTGCGTTTTTCGGCCAAAAAACTAGAATTCCGCTCGATTACCATATTTTTGTGTGCTATTGCCCACCCTTCCAAGTGGTTTCGGGACCCCCGGACCCCGATCGCCTAAAATTTTTCCGGGCCGTCAAATATGACCTAAGGAACCATAGTAACAGCCCCGCCATCATCGTTTCTCATTTTTTGCATTTTTTGGCCAAAAAACTAGAATTACGCCCGATTTCCATATTTTCGTGTGCTATACCCACGCCTTCCAAGTGGTCCGGGGAGCCGCGGATCCCGATCGCCTAAAAATTTTCCGGACTATCAAATACGACCTAAGGTACCATAGTCACCGCCCCACCATGATCATTCCAAATGCTTTGCATTTTTCGGCCAAAAAACTAGAACTCCGCGCGATTTGCATATTTTAGTGTGCTATAGCTTACGCATTCCGAGTGGTCCCGGGAGTCGTGGACCCCAATCGCCTAAAATTTTCTGGGCCATCAAATACGACCTAAGGAACCATAGTCACTGCCCCACCATGGTCGTTCCTCATTTATTGCGTTTTTCGGCCAAAAAACTAGAATTCCGCTCGATTACCATATTTTTGTGTCCTATTGCCCACGCCTTACGAGTGGGCCGGGCCCCCCGGAGCCGGATCGCCTAAAAAATTTTCGGACAATCATATACGACCTAAGGAACCATAGTCACCGCCCCACATGATCGTTCCTAGTCTTTTGCATTTTTCAGCCAAAAAACTAGAATTCCGCGCGGTTTCCATATTTTCGTGTGCTTTAGCCCACGCCTTCCAAGGGGTCCCGGGAACCCCGAACCCCGATCGCCTAAAAATTTTCCGGGCCATCAAATACCACCTAAGGAACCATAGTAACCACCCCGCCATGAGCGTTCCTCATTTTTTGCGTTTTTCGGCCAAACAACTAGAATTTCGCCCAATTATAATATTTTTGTGTGCTATTGCCCACCCTTCCAAGTGGTTCCGGGACCCCCGGACCCCGATCGCCTAAAATTTTTCCGGGCCACAAATACGACCTAAGGAACCATAGTAACAGCCCCGCCATCATCGTTTCTCATTTTTTGCATCTTTCGGCCAAAAAACTAGAATTACGCCCGATTCCCATATTTTCGTGTGCTATACCCACGCCTTCCAAGTGGTCCGGGGAGCCGCGGACCCCGATCGCCTAAAAATTTTCCGGACTATCAAATACGACCTAAGGTACCATAGTCACCGCCCCACCATGATCGTTCCAAATGCTTTGCATTTTTCGGCCAAAAAACTAGAACTCCGCGCGATTTGCATATTTTAGTGTGCTATAGCTTACGCCTTCCGAGTGGTCCCGGGAGCTGTGGACCCCGATCGCCTAAAATTTCCGGGCCACAAATACGACCTAAGGAACCATAGTCACCGCCCCGCCATGATCGTTCCTTATTTATTGCGTTTTTCGGCCTAAAAACTAGAATTCCGCTCGATTACCATATTTTTGTGTGCTATTGCCCACCCTTCCAAGTGGTTTCGGGACCCCCGGACCCCGATCGCCTAAAATTTTTCCGGGCCGTCAAATATGACCTAAGGAACCATAGTAACAGCCCCGCCATCTTCGTTTCTCATTTTTTGCATTTTTTGGCCAAAAAACTAGAATTACGCCCGATTTCCATATTTTCGTGTGCTATACCCACGCCTTCCAAGTGGTCCGGGGAGCCGCGGATCCCGATCGCCTAAAAAAATTCCGGACTATCAAATATGACCTAAGGTACCATAGTCACCGCCCCACCATGATCGTTCCAAATGCTTTGCATTTTTCGGCCAAAAAACTAGAACTCCGCGCGATTTGCATATTTTAGTGTGCTATAGCTTACGCATTCCGAGTGGTCCCGGGAGCCGTGGACCCCAATCGCCTAAAATTTTCTGGGCCATCAAATACGACCTAAGGAACCATAGTCACTGCCCCACCATGGTCGTTCCTCATTTATTGCGTTTTTCGGCCAAAAAACTAGAATTCCGCTCGATTACCATATTTTTGTGTCCTATTGCCCACGCCTTCCGAGTGGGCCGGGCCCCCCGGAGCCGGATCGCCTAAAAAATTTTCGGACTATCATATACGACCTAAGGAACCATAGTCACCGCCCCACATGATCGTTCCTAGTCTTTTGCATTTTTCAGCCAAAAAACTAGAATTCCGCGCGGTTTCCATATTTTCGTGTGCTTTAGCCCACGCCTTCCAAGGGGTCCCGGGAACCCCGAACCCCGATCGCCTAAAAATTTTCCGGGCCATCAAATACCACCTAAGGAACCATAGTAACCACCCCGCCATGAGCGTTCCTCATTTTTTGCGTTTTTCGGCCAAACAACTAGAATTTCGCCCAATTATAATATTTTTGTGTGCTATTGCCCACCCTTCCAAGTGGTTCCGGGACCCCCGGACCCCGATCGCCTAAAATTTTTCCGGGCCGCAAATACGACCTAAGGAACCATAGTAACAGCCCCGCCATCATCGTTTCTCATTTTTTGCATCTTTCGGCCAAAAAACTAGAATTACGCCCGATTCCCATATTTTCGTGTGCTATACCCACGCCTTCCAAGTGGTCCGGGGAGCCGCGGACCCCGATCGCCTAAAAATTTTCCGGACTATCAAATACGACCTAAGGTACCATAGTCACCGCCCCACCATGATCGTTCCAAATGCTTTGCATTTTTCGGCCAAAAAACTAGAACTCCGCGCGATTTGCATATTTTAGTGTGCTATAGCTTACGCCTTCCGAGTGGTCCCGGGAGCCGTGGACCCCGATCACCTAAAATTTCCGGGCCATCAAATATGACCTAAGGAACCATAGTCACCGCCCCGCCATGATCGTTCCTTATTTATTGCGTTTTTCGGCCAAAAAACTAGAATTCCGCTCGATTACCATATTTTTGTGTGCTATTGCCCACCCTTCCAAGTGGTTTCGGGACCCCCGGACCCCGATCGCCTAAACTTTTTCCGGGCCGTCAAATACGACCTAAGGAACCATAGTAACAGCCCCACCATCATCGTTTCTCATTTTTTGCATTTTTTGGCCAAAAAACTAGAATTACGCCCGATTTCTATATTTTCGTGT
Source organism: Nicotiana tomentosiformis (assembly GCF_000390325.3). Classification (NCBI taxonomy): domain Eukaryota; kingdom Viridiplantae; phylum Streptophyta; class Magnoliopsida; order Solanales; family Solanaceae; genus Nicotiana; species Nicotiana tomentosiformis. Next base: position 782,054 of record NW_027174571.1, read on the forward strand.
GCTATACCCACGCCTTCCAAGTGGTCCGGGGAGCCGCGGATCCCGATCGCCTAAAAAAATTCCGGACTATCAAATACGACCTAAGGTACCATAGTCACCGCCCCACCATGATCGTTCCAAATGCTTTGCATGTTTCGGCCAAAAAACTAGAACTCCGCTCGATTACCATATTTTTGTGTGTTATTGCCCACGCCTTCCGAGTGGGCCAGGCCGCCGGACTCGGATCGCCTAAAAAACTTTTTGGGCCATCAATTAGGACATAAGGAACCATATTCACCGCCTCGCCATGATCGTTCCTCATTTTTGGCATTTCTTGGCAAAAAAACTAGAATTCCGCCCGATTCCCATATTTTTGTATGCTATCGCCCACGCCTTCCGAGTGGGTCGGGCCCCCCGGAGCCGGATCGCCTAAAAATTTTCCTGACTATCAAATATGACCTAAGGAACCATAGTCACCACCCCGCTATGATCGTTCCTAGTCTTTTGCGTTGTTCAGCCAAAAAACTAGAATTCCGCGCGATTTCCATATTTTCGTGTGCTTTAGCCCACGCCTTCCAAGGGGTCCCCGGAACCCTGAACCCCGATCGCCTAAAAAATTTCCGGGCCATCAAATACGACCTAAGGAACCATAGTAACCACCCCGCCATGATCGTTCCTCATTTTTTGCGTTTTTCGGCAAAACAACTAGAATTCCGCGCGATCCCATATTTTTGTGTGTTATAGCCCACGCCTTCCGAGTGGTCCCGGGTCTCCGGACCCCTATCGCCTAAAATTTTTCCGGACTATCAAATAAGACCTAAGGAACCATAGTCACCGCCCAGCCATGATCGTTCCTAGTTTTTTCCGTTTTTCGGCCAAAAAACTAGAATTCCGCGCGATTCCCATATTTTCGTGTCCTATAGCCCACGCCTTCCAAGTGAACCCGGGAACTCCGGACCCCTATCGCCTAAAATTTTTCTAGACTATCAAATAAGACATAAGGAACCATAGTCACCGCCCATCCATGATCGTTCCTCATTTATTGCATTTTTCAGCCAAAAAACTAGAATTCCGCTCGATTACCATATTTTTTTGTGCTATTGCCCACGCCTTCCGAGTGGGCCGGGCCGCCGGACTCGGTTCGCCTAAAAATATTTCGGGCCATCAATTAGGACCTAAGGAACCATAGTCACCACCTCGCCATGATCGTTCCTCATTTTTTGTATTTCTTGGCCAAAAAACTAGAATTCCGCCCGATTCCCATATTTTTGTGTGCTATCGCCCACACCTTCCGAGTGGGTCGGCCCCCCCGGAGCCGGATCGCCTAAAAAATTTTCGGACTATCAAATACGACCTAAGGAACCATAGTCACCACCCTGCCATGATCGTTCCCAGTCTTTTGCGTTTTTCAGCCAAAAAACTAGAATTCCGCGCGATTTCCATATTTTCGTGTGCTTTAGCCCACGCCTTCCAAGGGGTCCCGGGAAACCCGGACCCCGATCGCCTAAAATTTTTCCGGGCCGTCAAATACGACCTAAGGAACCATAGTAACAGCCCCGCCATCATCGTTTCTCATTTTTTGCATTTTTCGGCCAAAAAACTAGAATTATGCCCGATTCCCATATTTTCGTGTGCTATACCCATGACTTCCAAGTGGTCCGGGGAGCCGCGGACCCCGATCGCCTAAAAAATTTTCCGGACTATCAAATACGACCTAAGGTACCATAGTCACTGCTCCACCATGATCGTTCCAAATGCTTTGCATTTTTCGGCCAAAAAACTAGAACTCCGCGCGATTTGCATATTTTAGTGTGCTATAGCTTACGTCTTCCGAGTGGTCCCGGAAGCCGTGGACCCCAATCGCCTAAAATTTCCTGGGACATCAAATGCGACCTAAGGAACCATAGTCACCGCCCCGCCATGATCGTTCCTCATTTATTGCATTTTTCGGCCAAAAAACTAGAATTCCGCTCGATTACCATATTTTTGTGTGCTATAGCTTACGCCTTCCGAGTAGTCCCGGGAGCTGTGGACCCCGATCGTCTAAAATTTTCGGGGCCATCAAATACGACCTAAGAAACCATAGTCACCGCCCCGCCATGATCGTTCCTCATTTATTGCGTTTTTCGGCCAAAAAACTAGAATTCCGCCCGATTACAATATTTTTGTGTGCTATTGCCCACCCTTCCAAGTGGTTCCGGGACCCCCGGACCCCGATCGCCTAAATTTTTCCGGGCCGTCAAATACGACCTAAGGAACCATAGTAACAGCCCCGCCATCATCGTTTCTCATTTTTTGCATTTTTCGGCCAAAAAACTAGAATTACGCCCGATTCCCATATTTTCGTGTGCTATACCCACGACTTCCAAGTGGTCCGGGGAGCCGCGGACCCCGATCGCCTAAAAAATTTTCCGGACTATCAAATACGACCTAAGGTACCATAGTCACTGCCCCACCATGATCGTTCCAAATGCTTTGCATTTTTCCGCCAAAAAACTATAACTCCGCGCGATTTGCATATTTTAGTGTGCTATAGCTTACGCCTTCCGAGTGGTCCCGGGAGCCGTGGACCCCGATCGCCTAAAATTTTCCGGGCCATCAAATATGACCTAAGGAACCATAGTCATCGCCCCGCCATGATCGTTCCTCATTTATTGCGTTTTTCGGCCAAAAAACTAGAATTTCGCTCGATTACCATATTTTTGTGTGCTATAGCTTACGCCTTCCGAGTGGTCCCGGGAGCCGTGGACCCCGATCGCCTAAAATTTTCCGGGCCATCAAATATGACCTAAGGAACCATAGTCACCGCCCCGCCATTATCGTTCCTCATTTATTGCGTTTTTCAGCCAAAAAACTAGAATTCCGCTCGATTACCATATTTTTGTGTGCTATTGCCCACGCCTTCCGAGTGGGCAGGGCCGCCGGACTCGGATCGCCTAAAAACTTTTCGTGTCATCAATTAGGACCTAAGGAACCATAGTCACTGCCTTGCCATGATCGTTCCTCATTTTTTGCATTTCTTGGCAAAAAAACTAGAATTTCGCCCGATTCCCATATTTTTGTGTGCTATCGCCCACGCCTTCCGAGTGGGTCGGGCCCCCGGAGCCAGATCGCCTAAAACTTTTCCGGACTATCAAATACGACCTAAGGAACCATATTCACCGCCCCGCCATGATCGTTCCTAGTCTTTTGCGTTTTTCAGCCAAAAAACTAGAATTCCGCGCGATTTCCAAGGGGTCCAAGTGTCTCCGGACCCCTATCGCCTAAAAATTTTCCGGGCCATCAAATACGACCTAAGGAACCATAGTAACCACCTAGCCATGATCATTCCTAGTTTTTTCCGTTTTTCGGCCAAACAACTAGAATTCCGCGCGATTCTTATATTTTCGTGTCCTATAGCCCACGCCTTCCGATTGGTCCCGGGTCTCCGGACCCCTATCGCCTAAAATTTTTCCGGACTATCAAATAAGACCTAAGGAACCATAGTCACCGCCCATCCATGATCATTCCTCATTTGTTGCATTTTTCGGCCAAAAAACTAGAATTCCGCCCGATTACAATATTTTTGTGTGCTATTGCCCACCCTTCAAAGTGGTTCCGGGACCCCCGGACCCCGATCGCCTAAAGATTTTCCGGACTATCAAATACAACCTAAGGTACCATAGTCACCGCCCCACCATGATCGTTCCAAATGCTTTGCATTTTTCGGCCAAAAAATTAGAACTCCGCACGATTTGCATATTTTAGTGTGCTATAGCTTACGCCTTCCGAGTGGTCCCGAGAGCCGTGCACCCCAATCGCCTAAAATTTTCCGGGCCATCAAATACGACCCAAGGAACCATAGTCATCGCCCCGCCATGATCGTTCCTCATTTATTGCATTTTTCGGCCAAAAAACTAGAATTCCGCTCGATTACCATATTTTTGTGTGCTATTGCCCACGCCTTCCGAGTGGGCCGGGCCGCCGGACTCGGATCGCCTAAAATCTTTTCGTGCCATCGATTAGGACCTAAGGAACCATAGTCACCTCCTCGCCATGATCATTCCTCATTTTTTGCATTTTTTTGCCAAAAAGATAGAATTTCGCTCGATTACCATATTTTTGTGTGCTATTGCCCACACCTTCCAAGTGGGCCGGGCCGCCGGACTCGGATCGTCTAAAAAAATTTCGGGCCATCAATTAGGACCTAAGGAACCATAGTCACCGCCTCGCCATGATCGCTCCTCATGTTTTGTATTTTTTGGCCAAAAAACTAGAATTCTGCCCGATTCCCATATTTTTGTGTGCTATCGCCCACGCCTTCCGAGTGGGTTGGGCTCCCCGGAGCCGGATCACCTAAAAATTTTCCGGACTACCAAATACAACCTAAGGAACCATAGTCACCGCCCCGCCATGATCGTTCCTAGTCTTTTGCGTTTTTCAGCCAAAAAACTAGAATTCCGCGCGATTTCCATATTTTCGTGTGCTTTAGCCCACGCCTTCCAAGGGGTCCTGGGAACCCCGATCGCCTAAAAATTTTTTGGGCCATCAAATACGACCTAGGGAACCATAGTAACCACCCCGCCATGATCATTCCTCATTTTTTGCGTTTTTCGGCCAAACAATTAGAATTCCGCGCGATTCCCATATTTTTGTGTGTTATAGCCCACGCCTTCCGAGTGGTCCCGGGACCTCCTGACCCCTATCGCCTAAAATTTTTCTGGACTATCAAATACGACCTAAGGAACCATAGTATCCGCCCCGCCATCATCGTTTCTCATTTTTTGCATTTTTCGGCCAAAAAACTATAATTACGCCCGATTCCCATATTTTCGTGTGCTATACCCATGCCTTCCAAGTGGTCCGGGGAGCCGCGGACACCGATCGCCTAAAAATTTTCCGGTCTATCAAATACGACCTAAGGTACCATAGTCACCGCCCCACCATGATCGTTCCAAATGCTTTGCATGTTTCGGCCAAAAAACTAGAACTCCGCGCGATTTGCATATTTTAGTGTGCTATAGCTTACGCCTTCCGAGTGGTCCCAGGAGCCGTGGGCCCCGATCGCCTAAATTTTCCTGGCCATCAAATACGACCTAAGGAACCATAGTCACCTCCCCGCCATGATCGTTCCTCATTTATTGCGTTTTTCGGCCAAAAAACTAGAATTCCGCTCGATTACCATATTTTTGTGTGCTATTGCCCACGCCTTCCGAGTGGGCCGGGCCGCCGGACTCGGATCGCCTTAAAACTTTTTGGGCCATCAATTAGGACCTAAGGAACCTTAGTCACCGCCTCGCCATGATCGTTCCTCATTTTTTTGCATTTTTTGGCCAAAAAACTAGAATTCCGCCCGATTCCCATATTTTTGTGTGCTATCGCCCACGCCTTCCGAGTGGGTCAGGCCCCCCGGAGCCGGATCGCCTAAAAATTTTCCGGACTATCAAATACGACCTAAGGAACCATAGTCACCACCCCGCCATGATCGTTCCTAGTCTTTTGCGTTTTTCAGCCAAAAAACTAGAATTCCGCACGATTTCCATATTTTCGTGTGCTTTAGCCCACGCCTTCCAAGAGGTCCTGGGAACCCCGAACCCCGATCGCCTAAAAATTTTCCGGGCCATCAAATACCACCTAAGGAACAATAGTAACCACCCCACCATGATCGTTCCTCATTTATTGCATTTTTCGGCCAAACAACTAGAATTCCGCGCGATTCCCTTATTTTTGTGTGTTATAGCCCACGCCTTCCGAGTGGTCCCGGGACCTCCTGACCCCTATCGCCTAAAATTTTTTCGGACTATCAAATACGACCTAAGGAACCATAGTAACCGCCCCGCCATCATCGTTTCTCATTTTTTGCATTTTTCGGCCAAAAAACTAGAATTACGCCCGATTCCCATATTTTCGTGTGCTATACCCACGCCTTCCAAGTGGTCCGGGGAGCCGCGGACCCCGATCGCCTAAAATTTTTCCGGACTATCAAATACGACCTAAGGTACCATAGTCACCGCCCCACCATGATCGTTCCAAATGCTTTGCATTTTTCGGCCAAAAAACTAGAACTCCGCGCGATTTGCATATTTTAGTGTGCTATAGCTTACGCCTTCCGAGTGGTCCCGGGAGCCGTGGACCCCGATCGCCTAAAATTTTTCGGGCCATCAAATACGACCTAAGGAACCATAGTCACCGCCCCGCCATGATCGATCCTCATTTATTGCGTTTTTCGGCCAAAAAACTAAAATTCCGCTCGATTACCATATTTTTGTGTGCTATTGCCCACGCCTTCCGAGTGGGCTGGGCCGCCGGACTCGGATCCCCTAAAAACTTTTCGGGCCATCAATTAGGACCTAAGGAACCATAGTCACCGCCTCGCCATGATCGTTGCTCATTTTTTTGCATTTTTTGGCCAAAAAATTAGAATTCCGCCCGATTCAAATATTTTTGTGTGCTATCGCCCACGCCTTCCGAGTGGGTCGGGCCCCCAGGAGCCGGATCGCCTAAAAATTTTCCGGACTATCAAATACGACCTAAGGAACCATAGTCACCGCCCCGCCATGATCATTCCTAGTCTTTTGCGTTTTTCAGCCAAAAAACTAGAATTTCGCACGATTTCCATATTTTCGTGTGCTTTAGCCCACGCCTTCCAAGGGGTCCCGGGAACCCCGAACCCTGATCGCCTAAAAATTTTCCGGGCCATCAAATACGACCTAAGGAACAATATTAACCACCCCGCCATGATCGTTCCTCATTTTTTGCGTTTTTCGGCGAAACAACTAGAATTCCGCGCGATTCCCTTATTTTTGTGTGTGCCCACGCCTTCCGAGTGGTCCCAGGACCTCCTGACTCCTATCGCCTAAAATTTTTCCGTACTATCAAATACGACCTAAGGAACTATAGTATCCACCCCGCCATCATCGTTTCTCATTTTTTGTATTTTTCGGCCAAAAAACTAGAATTACGCTCGATTCACATATTTTCGTGTGCTATTCCCACGCCTTCCAAGAGGTCAGGGGAGCCGCGGACCCCGATAGCCTAAAAATTTCCTGGTCTATCAAATATGACCTAAGGTACCATAGTCACCGCCCCACCATGATCGTTCCAAATGCTTTGCATTTTTCAGCCAAAAAACTAGAACTCCGCGCGATTTGCATATTTTAGTGTGCTATAGCTTACGCCTTCCGAGTGGTCCCGGGAGCCGTAGACACCGATCGCCTAAAATTTTCCGGGCCATCAAATACGACCTAAGGTACCATAGTCACCGCCCCGCCATGATCGTTCCTCATTTATTGCGTTTTTCGGCCAAAAAACTAGAATTCCGCTCGATTATCATATTTTTGTGTGCTATTGCCCACGCCTTCCGAGTGGGCCGGGCCGCCGGACTCAGATCGCCTAAAAACTTTTTGGGCCATCAATTAGGACCTAAGGAACCATAGTCACCGCCTCGCCATGATCGTTCCTCATTTTTTGCATTTTTTGGCCAAAAAAATAGAATTTCGCTCGATTACCATATTTTTGTGTGCTATTGCCCACGCTTTCCGAGTGGGCCGGGCCGCCGGACTCGGATCGCCTAAAAACATTTCGGGCGATCAATTAGGAACTAAGGAACCATAGGTACCGCCTCGCCATGATCGTTCCTCATTTATTGCATTTTTCATCCAAAAAACTAGAATTCCGCTCGATTATCATATTTTTGTGTGCTATTGCCCACGCCTTCCGAGTGGGCCGGGCCGCCGAACTCGGATCGCCTAAAAACTTTTCGAGCCATCAATTAGGACCTAAGGAACCATAGTCACCGCTTCGCCATGATCGTTCCTCATTTTTTGCATTTTTTGGCCAAAAAAATAGAATTCCGCTCGATTACCATATTTTTGTGTGCTATTGCCCACGCCTTCCGAGTGGGCCGGGCCGCCGGACTCGGATCGCCTAAAAATATTTTGGGCCATCAATTAGGAACTAAGGAACCATAGGTACCGCCTCGCCATGATATTTCCTCATTTATTGCATTTTTCATCCAAAAAACTAGAATGCCGCTCGCTTATCATATTTTTGTGTGCTATTGCCCACGCCTTCAGAGTGGGCCGGGCCGCAGGACTCGGATCGCCTAAAAACTTTTCGGGCCATCAATTAGGACCTAAGGAACCATAGTCACCGCCTCGCCATGAACGTACCTCATTCTTTGCATTTTTCAGCCAAACAACTAGAATTTCGCGCGATTTCCATATTTTCGTGTGCTTTAGCCCACGCCTTCCAAGGGGTCCCGGGAACCCCGAACCCCGATCGCCTAAAAATTTCCGGGCCATCAAATACCACCCAAGGAACCATAGTAACCACCCCGCCATGATCGTTCCTCCTATTTTGCGTTTTTCGGCCAAATAACTAGAATTACACGCGATTCCCATATTTTTGTGTGTTATAGCCCACGCCTTCCGAGTGGTCCCGGGACCTCCGGACCCCTATCGCCTAAAATTTTTCCGGACTATGAAATACGACATAAGGAACCATAGTATCCGCCCCGCCATCATGGTTTCTCATTTTTTGCATTTTTCATCCAAAAAACTAGAATTACGCCCGATTCCCATATTTTCGTGTGCTATACCCATGCCTTCCAAGTGGTCCGGGGAGCCGCGGACACCGATCGCCTAAATATTTTTCGGTCTATCAAATACGACCTAAGGTACCATAGTCACCGCCCCACCATGATCGTTCCAAATGCTTTGCATGTTTCGGCCAAAAAACTAGAACTCCGCGCGATTTACATATTTTAGTGTGCTATAGCTTACGCCTTCCGAGTGGTCCCGGGAGCCGTGGGCCCCGATCGCCTAAAATTTTCCGGGCCATCAAATACGACCTAAGGAACCATAGTCACCTCTCCGCCATGATCGTTCCTCATTTATTGCGTTTTTCGGCCAAAAAACTAGAATTCCGCTCGATTATCATATTTTTGTGTGTTATTGCCCACGCCTTCCGAGTGGGCCGGGCCGCCGGACTCAGATCGCCTAAAAACTTTTCGGGCCTTCAATTAGGGCCTAAGGAACCATAGTCACCGCCTCGCCATGATCGTTCCTCATTTATTGCATTTTTCATCCAAAAAACTAGAATTCCGCTCGATTATCATATTTTTGTGTGTTATTGCCCACGCCTTCCGAGTGGGCCGGGCCGCCGGACTCGGATCGCCTAAAAACTTTTCGGGCCATCAATTAGGACCTAAGGAACCATAGTCACCGCCTCGCCATGATCGTTCCTCATTTTTTGCATTTTTCAGCCAAAAACTAGGATTCCGCGCGATTTCCATATTTTCGTGTGCTTTAGCCCACGCCTTCCAAGGGGACCCGGGAACCCCGAACCCCGATCGCCTAAAAAATTTTCGGGCCATCAAATACCACCTAAGGAACCATAGTAACTACCCCGCCATGATCGTTCCTCATATTTTGCGTTTTTCGGCCAAACAACTAGAATTACACGCGATTCCCATATTTTTGTGTGTTATAGCCCACGCCTTCCGAGTGGTCCCGGGACCTCCTGACCCCTATCGCCTAAAAATTTTCCGGACTATCAAATACGACCTAAGGAACCATAGTATCCGCCCCGCCATGATCGTTCCTTATTTTTTGCGTTTTTCGGCCAAACAACTAGAATTCCGCGCGATTCCCATATTTTTGTGTGTTATAGCCCACACCTTCCGAGTGGTCCCGGGACCTCCGGACCCCTATCGCCTAAAATTTTTCCGGACTATAAAATACGACATAAGGAACCATAGTATCTGCCCCGCCATCATGGTTTCTCATTTTTTGCAATTTTCATCCAAAAAACTAGAATTACGCCCGATTCCCATATTTTCGTGTGCTATACCCATGCCTTCCAAGTGGTCCGGGGAGCCGCGGACACCGATCGCCTAAAAATTTTCTGGTCTATCAAATACGACCTAAGGTACCATAGTCACCGCCCCACCATGATCGTTCCAAATGCTTTGCATGTTTCGGCCAAAAAACTAGAACTCCGCGCGATTTGCATATTTTAGTGTGCTATAGCTTACGCCTTCCGAGTGGTCCCAGGAGCCGTGGGCCCCGATCGCCTAAGAAACCATAGTCACCTCCCCGCCATGATCGTTCCTCATTTATTGCGTTTTTCGGCCAAAAAACTAGAATTCCGCTCGATTACCATATTTTTGTGTGCTATTGCCCACGCCTTCCGAGTGGGCTGGGCCGCCGGACTCGGATCCCCTAAAAACTTTTCGGGCCATCAATTAGGACCTAAGGAACCATAGTCACCGCCTCGCCATGATCGTTGCTCATTTTTTTTCATTTTTTGGCCAAAAAATTAGAATTCCGCCCGATTCCCATATTTTTGTGTGCTATCGCCCACGCCTTCCGAGTGGGCCGGGCCACCGGACTCGGATCGCCTTAAAACTTTTCGGGCCATCAATTAGGACCTAAGGAACCATAGTCACCGCCTCGCCATGATCGTTCCTCATTTTTTGCATTTTTTGGCCAAAAAACTAGAATTCCGCCCGATTCCCATATTTTTGTGTACTATCGCCCACGCCTTCCGAGTGGGTCGGTCCCCCCGGAGCCGGATTGCCTAAAAATTTTCTGGACTATCAAATACGACCTAAGGAACCATAGTCACCGCCTCGCCATGATCGTTCCTCATTTTTTGCATTTTTTGGCCAAAAAAATATAATTCCGCTCGATTAGCATATTTTTGTGTGCTATTGCCCACGCCTTCCGAGTGGGCCGGGCCACCGGACTCGGGTCGCCTAAAAAATTTTCGGGCCATCAATTAGGACCTAAGGAACCATAGTCACTGCCTCGCCATGATCGTTCCTCATTTTTTGCATTTTTTGGCCAAAAAACTAGAATTCCGCCCGATTCCCATATTTTTGTGTGCTATCGCCCACGCCTTCCAAGTGGGTCGGGCCCCCCGGATCCGGATCGCCTAAAAATTTTCCGGACTATCAAATATGACCTAAGGAACCATATTCACTGCCCCGCCATGATCGTTCCTAGTCTTTTGCGTTTTTCAGCCAAAAAACTAGAATTCCGCACGATTTCCATATTTTCGTATGCTTTAGCCCACGCCTTCCAAGGGGTCCCGGGAACCCCGAACCCCGATCGCCTAAAAATTTTCCGGTCCATCAAATACCACCTAAGGAACAATATTAACCACCCCGCCATGATCGTTCCTCATTTTTTGCGTTTTTCGGCCAAACAACTAGAATTCCGCGCGATTCCCTTATTTTTGTGTGTTATAGCCCACGCCTTCCGAGTGGTCCCGGGACCTCCTGACTCCTATCGCCTAAAATTTTTTCGTACTATCAAATATGACCTAAGGAACTATAGTATCCGCCCCGCCATCATCGTTTCTCATTTTTTGCATTTTTCGGCCAAAAAACTAGAATTACGCCCGATTCCCATATTTTCATGTGCTATACCCACGCCTTCCAAGAGGTCAGGGGAGCCGCGGACCCCGATCGCCTAAAAATTTCCTGGTCTATCAAATATGACCTAAGGTACGATAGTCACCGCCCCACCATGATCGTTCCAAATGCTTTGCATTTTTCGGCCAAAAAACTAGAACTCCGCGCGATTTGCATATTTTAGTGTGCTATTGCCCACGCCTTCCGAGTGGGCCGGGCCGCCGGACTCGGATCGCCTTAAAACTTTTCGGGCCATCAATTAGGACCTAAGGAACCATAGTCACCTCCTCGCCATGATCGTTCCTCATTTTTTGCATTTTTTGGCCAAAAAACTAGAATTCCGCCCGATTCCCATATTTTTGTGTGCTATCGCCCATGCCTTCCGAGTGGGTCAGGCCCCCCGGAGCCGGATTGCCTAAAAATTTTCTGGACTATCAAATATGAACTAAGGAACCATAGTCACCGCCTCGCCATGATCGTTACTCATTTTTTGCATTTTTTGGCCAAAAAAATAGAATTCCGCTCGATTACCATATTTTTATGTGCTATTGCCCACGCCTTCCGAGTGGGCCGGGCCGCCGGACTCGGATCGCCTTAAAACTTTTTGGGCCATCAATTAGGACCTAAGGAACCATAGTCACCGCCTCGCCATGATCGTTCCTCATTTTTTGCATTTTTTGGCCAAAAAACTAGAATTCCGCCCGATTCCCATATTTTTGTGTGCTATCGCCCACGCCTTCCGAGTGGGTCGGGCCCCCCGGAGCCGGATTGCCTAAAAATTTCCCGGACTATCAAATACGACCTAAGGAACAATAGTCACCGCCCCGACATGATCGTTCCTAGTCTTTTGCGTTTTTCAGCCAAAAAACTAGAATTCCGCGCGATTTCCATATTTTCGTGTGCTTTAGCCCACGCTTACCAAGGGGTCCCGGGAACCCCGAACCCCGATCGCCTAAAAATTTTCCGTGCCATCAAATACGACCTAAGGAACCATAGTAACCACCCCGCCATGATCGTTCCTCATTTTTTGCGTTTTTCGGCCAAACAACTAGAATTCCGCGCGATCCCATATTTTTTTGTGATATAGCCCACGCCTTCCGAGTGGTCCCGGGTCTCCGGACCCCTATCGCCTAAAATTTTTCCGGTCTATCAAATAAGACCTAAGGAACCATAGTCACCGCCCATCCATGATCGTTCCTAGTTTTTTCCGCTTTTCGGCCAAAAACTAGAATTCCGCGCGATTCCCATATTTTCGTGTCCTATAGCCCACGCCTTCCAAGTGAACCCGGGAACTCCGGACCCCTATCGCCTAAAATTTTTCCGGACTATCAAATACGACCTAAGGAACCATAGTCACCGCCCAGCCATGATCATTCCTCATTTGTTGCGTTTTTCGGCCAAAAAACTAGAATTCCGCCCGATTACAATATTTTTGTGTGCTATTGCCCACCCTTCCAAGTGGGCCGTCAAATACGACCTAAGGAACCATAGTAACCGCCCCGCCATCATCGTTTCTCATTTTTTGCATTTTGCGGCCAAAAAACTAGAATTACGCCCGATTCCCATATTTTCGTGTGCTATACCCATGCCTTCCAAGTGGTCCAGGGAGCCGCGGACCACGATCGCCTAAAAATTTTCCGGACTATCAAATACGACCTAAGGTACCATAGTCACCTCCCCACCATGATCGTTCCAAATGCTTTGCATTTTTCGGCCAAAAACTAGAACTCCGCGCGATTTGCATATTTTAGTGTGCTATAGCTTACGCCTTCCGAGTGGTCCCGGGAGCCGTGGACCCCGATCGCCTAAAATTTGTCGGGCCATCAAATACGACCTAAGGAACCATAGTCACCGCCCCGCCATGATCGTTACTCATTTATTGCGTTTTTCGGCCAAAAAACTAGAATTCCGCTCGATTACCATATTTTTGTGTGCTATTGCCCACGCCTTCCGAGTGGGCCGGGCCGTCGGACTCGGATAGCCTAAAAACTTTTCGGGCCATCAATTAGGACCTAAGGAACCATAGTCACCGCCTCGCCATGATCGTTCCTCATTTTTTGCATTTTTTGGCAAAAAAATAGAATTCCGCTCGATTACCATATTTTTATGTGCTATTGCCCACGCATTCCGAGTGGGCCGGGCCGCCGGACTCGGATCGCCTAAAAAGTTTTCGGGCCATCAATTAGGACCTAAGGAACCATAGTCACCGCCTCACCATGATCGTTCCTCATTTTTTGCATTTTTGGCCAAAAACTAGAATTCCGCCCGATTCCCATATTTTTGTGTGCTATCGCCCACGCCTTCCGAGTGGGTCGGGCCCCCGGAGCCGGATAGCCTAAACATTTTCCGGACTATCAAATACGACCTAAGGAACCATAGTCACCGCCCAGCCATGATCGTTCCTAGTCTTTTGCATTTTTCAGCCAAAAAACTAGAATTCCGCGCGATTTCCATATTTTATGTGCTTTAGCCCACGCCTTCCATGGGGTCCAGGGAACCCCGAACCCCGATCGCCTAAAAATTTTCCGGGCCATCAAATACGACCTAAGGAACCATAGTAACCACCCCGCCATGATCGTTCCTCATTTTTTGCATTTTTCGGCCAAACAACTAGAATTCCGCGCGATTCCCATATTTTTGTGTGTTATAGCCCACGCCTTCCGAGTGGTCCCGTGACCTCCTGACCCCTATGGCCTAAAATTTTACCGGACTATAAAATAAGACCTAAGGAACCATAGTATCCTCCCCTCCATGATCGTTCCTCATTTTTTGCATTTTTCGGCCAAACAACTAGAATTTCGCGCGATTCCCATATTTTTGTGTGTTATAGCCCACGCCTTCTGAGTGGTCCCGGGACCTCCGGACCCCTATCGCCTAATATTTTTCCGGACTATCAAATAAGACCGAAGGAACCATAGTCACCGCCCTGCCAAGATCTTTCCACATTTTTTGCATGTTACTGTAAAAGACCTAGAATTTCACCCGATTCCCATATTTTCGTGTGCTATACGTACGCATTCCGAGTGGTCCCAAGAGCCGCGGACCCCAATCGCCTAAAATTTTTCCGGACTATCAATAAAGACCTAAGGAACCATAGTCACCGCCCCGCCATGATTGTTCCTCATGTTTTGCATTTTTCGGCCAAACAACTAGAATTCCGCACGATTCCCATATTTTTGTGTGTTATAGCCCACGCCTTTCGAGTGGTCCCGGGACCTCCTGACCCTTATCGCCTAAAATTTTTTCGGGCAATCAAATACGACCTAAGGAACCATAGTATCCGCCCCGCCATGATCGTTCCTTATTTTTTGCATTTTTCGGCCAAACAACTAGAATTCCGCGCGATTCCCATATTTTTGTGTGTTATAGCCCACACCTTCCGAGTGGTCCGGGGACCTCCGGACCCCTATCGCCTAAAATTTTTCCGGACTATGAAATACGACCCAAGGAACCATAGTATCCGCCCCGCCATGGTCGTTCCTCATTTTTTGCATTTTTCGGCCAAACAACTAGAATTCCGCGCGATTCCCATATTTTTGTGTGTTATAGCCCACGCCTTCCGAGTGGTCCCGGGACCTCCGGACCCCTATCGCCTAATATTTTTCCAGACTATCAAATAAGACCAAAGGAACCATAGTCACCGCCCTACCAAGATCTTTCCACATTTTTTGCATGTTACTGAAAAAGACCTAGAATTTCGCCCGATTCCCATATTTTCGTGTGCTATACCCACGCATTCCGAGTGGTCCCAAGAGCCGCAGACCCCGATCGCCTAAAATTTTTCCGGACTATCAAATAAGACCTATGGAACCATAGTATCCGCCTAGCCATGATCGTTCCTAGTTTATTCCGTTTTTCGGCCAAAAAACTAGAATTCCGCGCAATTCCCATATTTTTGTGTGTTATAGCCCACGCCTTCCGAGTGGTCCCGGGACCTCCTGACCCCTATCGCCTAAAATTTTACCGGACTATCAAATACGACCTAAGGAACCATAGTATCCGCCCCGCCATGATTGTTCCTCATTTTTTGCATTTTTCGGCCAAACAACTAGAATTCCGCACGATTCCCATATTTTTGTGTGTTATAGCCCACGCCTTCCGAGTGGTCCCAGGACCTCCGGACCCCTATCGCCTAATATTTTTCCGGACTATCAAATAAGATCGAAGGAACCATAGTCACCACCCTGCCAAGATCTTTCCACATTTTTTGCATGTTACTGAAAAATACCTAGAATTTCGCCCGATTCCCATATTTTCGTGTTCTATACCCACGCATTCCGAGTGGTCCCAAGAGCCGCAGACCCCGATCACCTAAAATTTTTCCGGACTATCAAATAAGACCTATGGAACCATAGTATCCGCCTAGCCATGATCGTTCCTAGTTTTTTCCGTTTTTCGGCTAAAAAACTAGAATTCCGTGCGATTCCCATATTTTTGTGTGTTATAGCCCACACCTTCCGAGTGGTCCCGGGTCTCCGGACCCCTATCGCCTAATATTTTTCCGGACTATCAAATAAGACCTAAGGAACCATAGTCACCGCCCAGCCATGATCGTTCCTATTTTTGTCCGTTTTTCGGGCAAAAAACTAGAATTCCGTGCTATTCCCATATTTTCGTGTCCTATAGCCCACACCTTCCAAGTGAACCCGGGAACTCCGGACCCCTATCGCCTAAAATTTTTTCGGACTATCAAATACGAACTAAGGTACCATAGTCACCTCCCAGCCATGATCGTTCCTCATTTTTTGCGTTTTTCGGCCAAACAACTAGAATTTCGCGCGATCCCATATTTTTGTGTGTTGTAGCCCACCCCTTCCGAGTGGTCCCGGGTCTCCGGACCTCTATCGCCTAAAATTTTTCCGGACTATCAAATAAGACCTAAGGAACCATAGTCATCGCCCAGCCATGATCGTTCCTAGTTTTTTCCGTTTTTCGGCAAAACAAACTAGAATTCCGCGCGATTCCCATATTTTTGTGTGTTATAGCCCACGCCTTCCGAGTGGTCGCGGGACATCCGGACCCCCATCGCCTAATATTTTTCTGACAATCAAATAAGAGCAAAGGAACCATGGTCACCGCCCTGCCAAGATCTTTCCACATTTTTTGCATGTTACTGAAAAAGACCTAGAATTTCGCCCGATTCCCATATTTTCGTGTGCTATACCCACGCATTCCGAGTGGTCCAAAGAGTCGCGGACCCCGATCGCCTAAAATTTTTTCGGGCAATCAAATACGACCTAAGGAACCATAGTATCCGCCCCGCCATGGTCGTTCCTCATTTTTTGCATTTTTCGGCCAAACAACTAGAATTCCGCGCGATTCCCATATTTTTGTGTGTTATAGCCCACGCCTTCCGAGTGGTCCCGGGACCTCCGGACCCCTATCGCCTAATATTTTTCCGGACTATCAAATAAGACCAAAGGAACCATAGTCACCGCCCTGCCAAGATCTTTCCACATTTTTTGCATGTTACTGAAAAAGACCTAGAATTTCGCCCGATTCCCATATTTTCATGTGCTATACCCATGCATTTCGAGTGGTCCCAAGAGCCGCGGACCCCGATCGCCTAAAATTTTTCCGGACTATCAAATAAGACCTATGGAACCATAGTATCCGCCTAGCCATGATCGTTCCTAGTTTTTTCCGTTTTTCGGCCAAAAAACTAGAATTCCGCGCGATTCCCATATTTTTGTGTGTTATAGCCCACACCTTCCGAGTGGTCCCGGGTCTCCGGACCCCTGTCGCCTAAAATTTTTCCGGACTATCAAATAAGACCTAAGGAACCATAGTCACCGCCCAGCAATGATCATTCCTCATTTTTTGCATTTTTCGACCAAACAACTAGAATTTCGCGCGATCCCATATTTTTGTGTGTTATAGCCCACGCCTTCCGAGTGGTCCCGGGACCTCCGGACCCCTATCGCCTAATATTTTTCCGGACTATCAAATAAGACCGAAAGAACCATAGTCACCGCCCTGCCAAGATCTTTCCACATTTTTTGCATGTTACTGAGAAAGACCTAGAATTTCGCCCGATTCCCATATTTTCGTGTGCTATACCCACGCATTCCGAGTGGTCCCAAGAGCCGCGGACCCCGATCGCCTAAAAATTTTTCGGACTATAAAATAATACCTAAGGAACCATAGTCACCGCCTAGCCATGATCCTTCCTAGTTTTTTTCCGTTTTTCGGCCAAAAAATTAGAATTCCGTGCGATTCCCATATTTTTGTATGTTATAGCCCACGCCTTCCTAGTGGTCCCGTGACCTCCGGACCCCTATCGCCTAATATTTTTCTGGACTATCAAATAAGACCAAAGGTACCATAGTCACCGCCCCGCAATGATCATTCCTAATCTTTTGCATTTTTCAGCTAAAAAACTAGAATTCCGTGCGATTTCCATATTTTTATGTGCTTTAGCCCACGCCTTCCGAGTGGTCCCAAGAGCCGCGGACCCCGATCGCCTTAAAATTTTCCGGGCCATCAAATACGACCTAAGGAACCATAGTAACCACCCCGCCATGATCGTTCCTCATTTTTTGCGTTTTTCGGCCAAACAACTAGAATTCCGCGTGATTCCCATATTTTTGTGTGTTATAGCCCACACCTTCCGAGTGGTCCCGGGACCTCCAGACCCCTATCGGCTAAAATTTTTCCGGACTATCAGATACGAACTAAGGAACCATAGTATCCGCCCCGCCATGATCGTTCCTCATTTTTTTTCGTTTTTCGGCCAAACAACTAGAATTCCGCGCGATTTCCATATTTTTGTGTGTTATAGCCCACGCCTTTCGAGTGGTCCCGGGACCTCCGGACCCCTATCGCCTAATATTTTTCCGGACTATCAAATAAGACCGAAGGAACCATAGTCACCGCCCTGCCAAGATCTTTCCACATTTTTTGCATGTTACTGAAAAAGACCTAGAATTTCGCTCGATTCCCATATTTTCGTGTGCTATACCCACGCATTCCGAGTGGTCCCAAGAGCCGGGGACCCTGATCGCCTAAAATTTTTCCGGGAAATCAAGTACGACCTAAGGAACCATAGTATCCGCCCCGCCATGATCGTTCCTTATTTTTTGTGTTTTTCGGCCAAACAACTAGAATTCCGCGCGATTCCCTTATTTTTGTGTGTTATAGCCCACACCTTCCGAGTTATCCCGGGACCTTCGGACGCCTATCGCCTAAAATTTTTCCGGACTATGAAATACGACCTAAGGACCATAGTATCCCCCAGCCATGATCGTTCCTAGTTTTTTCCGTTTTTCGGGAAAAAAACTAGAATTCCGCTCGATTCCCATATTTTTGTGTGTTATAGCCCACGCCTTCCGAGTAGTCCCGGGACCTCCGGACCCCTATCTCCTAATATTTTTTCGGACTATCAAATAAGACCAAAGGAACCATAGTCACCTCCCAGCCATGATCTTTCCACATTTTTTGCGTTTTTCGGCCAAACAACTAGAATTCCGCGCGATCACATATTTTTGTGTGTTATAGCCCACACCTTCCGATTGGTCCCGGGTCTCCGGACGCCTATCGCCTAAAATTTTTCCGGACTGTCAAATAAGACCTAAGGATCCATGGTCACCGCCCAGCCATGATCGTTCCTAGTTTTTTCCGTTTTTCGGCCAAAAAACTAGAATTCCGCGCGATTCCCATATTTTCGTGTCCTATAGCCCACGCCTTCCAAGTGAACCCGGGAACTCCGGACCCCTATCGCCTAAAATTTTTCCGGACTATCAAATACGACCTAAGGAACCATAGTCACCGCCCAGCCATGATCATTCCTCATTTGTTGCGTTTTTCGGCCAAAAAACTAGAATTCCACGCGATTCCCATATTTTTGTGTGTTATAGCCCACGCCTTCCGAGTGGTCCCGGGACCTCCGGACCCCCATCGCCTAATATTTTTCCGGACAATCAAATAAGACCAAAGGAACCATAGTCACCGCCCTGCCAAGATCTTTCCACATTTTTTGCATGTTACTGAAAAAGACCTAGAATTTCGCCCGATTCCCATATTTTCGTGTGCTATACCCACGCATTCCGAGTGGGCCCAAGAGCCGCGGACCCCGATCGCCTAAAAATTTTCGGGCAATCAAATACGACCTAAGGAACCATAGTATCCGCCCCGCCATGATCATTCCTTATTTTTTGCATTTTTCGGCCAAACAACTAGAATTCCGCGCGATTCCCATATTTTTGTGTGTTATAGCCCACACCTTCCGAGTGGTCCCGGGACCTCCGGACTCCTATCGCCTAAAATTTTTCCGGACTATGAAATACGACCTAAGGAACCATAGTATCTGCCCCGCCATGATCGTTCCTCATTTTTTGCATTTTTCGGCCAAACAACTAGAATTCCGCGCGATTCCCATATTTTTGTGTGTTATAGCCCACGCCTTCCGAGTGGTCCCGGGACCTCCGGACCCCTATCGTCTAATATTTTTCCGGACTATCAAATAAGACCAAATGAACCATAGTCACGGCCCTGCCAAGATCTTTCCACATTTTTTGCATGTTACTGAAAAAGACCTAGAATTTCGCCCGAAATTCCCATATTTTCGTGTGCTATACCCACGCATTCCGAGTGGGCCCAAGAGCCGCGGACCCCGATCGCCTAAAAATTTTTCGGGCAATCAAATACGACCTAAGGAACCATAGTATCCGCCCCGCCATGATCATTCCTTATTTTTTGCGTTCGGCCAAACAACTAGAATTCCGCGCGATTCCCATATTTTTGTGTGTTATAGCCCAGACCTTCCGAGTGGTCCCAGGACCTCCGGACTCCTATCGTCTAAAATTTTTCCGGACTATGAAATACGACCTAAGGAACCATAGTATCCGCCCCGCCATGATTGTTCCTCATTTTTTGCATTTTTCTGCCAAACAACTAGTATTCCGCGCGATTCCCATATTTTTGTGTGTTATAGCCCACGCCTTCCGAGTGGTCCCGGGACCTCCGGACCCCTATCGCCTAATATTTTTCCAGACTATCAAATAAGACCAAAGGAACCATAGTCACCGCCCTGCCAAGATCTTTCCACATTTTTTGCATGTTACTGAAAAAGACCTAGAATTTCGCCTGATTCTCATATTTTCGTGTGCTATACCCACGCATTCCGAGTGGTCCCAAGTGCCGCGGACCCCGATCGCCTAAAATTTTTCCGGGCATTCAAATACGACCTAAGGAACCATAGTATCCGCCCCGCCATGATCGTTCCTTATTTTTTGCGTTTTTCGGCCAAACAACTAGAATTCCGCGCGATTCCTATATTTTGGTGTGTTATAGCCCACACCTTCCGAGTGGTCCCGGGACCTCCGGACCCCTATCGCCTAAAATTTTTCCGGACTACCAAATACGACCAAAGGAACCATAGTCACTGCCCAGCCATGATCGTTCCTCATTTTTTGCGTTTTTCGGCCAAACAACTAGAATTATGCGCGATCTCATATTTTTGTGTGTTATAGTCCACGCCTTCCGAGTGGTCCCCGGTCTCCGGACCCCTATAGCCTGAAATTTTGTTGGACTATCAAATAAGACCTAAGGAACCATAGTCACCGCCCATCCATGATCGTTCCTAGTTTTTTTCATTTTTCGGCAAAAAACTAGAATTTCGCGCGATTCCCATCTTTTCATGTCTTATAGCCCACGCCTTACAAGTGAACCCGGGAACTCCGGACCCCTATCGCCTAAAATTTTTTCGGACTATCAAATACGACCTAAGGAACCATAGTCACCGCCCAGCCATGATCGTTCCTCATTTTTTGCATTTTTCGGCCAAACAACTAGAATTCCGCGCGATTCCCATATTTTTGTGTGTTATAGCCCACGCCTTCCGAGTGGTCCCGGGACCTCCGTACCCCCATCGCCTAAAATTTTTCCGGACTATCAAATACGACCTAAGGTACCATAGTCACCGCCCCACCATGATCGTTCCAAATACTTTGCATTTTTCGGCCAAAAAACTAGAATTCCACGCGATTTCCATATTTTCGTGTGCTTTAGCCCACGCCTTCCAAGGGGTCCTGGGAACCCCGAACCCCGATCGCCTAAAAATTTTCCGGGCCATAAAATACGACCTAAGGAACCATAGTAACCACCCCACCATGATCGTTCCTCATTTTTTGCATTTTTCGGCCAAACAACTAGAATTCCACGCGATTCCCATATTTTTGTGTGTTATAGCCCACGCCTTCCGAGTGGTCCCGGGACCTCCGGACCCCCATCGCCTAATATTTTTCCGGACAATCAAATAAGACCAAAGGAACCATAGTCACCGCCCTGCCAAGATCTTTCCACATTTTTTGCATGTTACTGAAAAAGACCTAGAATTTCGCCTGATTCCCATATTTTCGAGTGCTATACCCACGCATTCCGAGTGGTCCCAAGAGCCGCGGACCCCGATCACATAAAATTTTTCCGGGCAATCAAATACGACCTAAGGAACCATAGTATCCGCCCCGCCATGATCGTTCCTTATTTTTTTGCGTTTTTCGGCCAAACAACTAGAATTTTGGAAGATTCCCATATTTTTGTGTGTTATAGCCCACACCTTCCGAGTGGTCCCGGGTCTCCGTACCCCTATCGCCTAAAATTTTTCCGGACTATCAAATAAGACCTAAGGAACCATACTCACCGCCCAGCCATGATCGTTCCTAGTTTTTTCCGTTTTTCGGCCAAAACACTAGAATTTCCGCGCGATTGCCATATTTTCGTGTCCTATAGCCCACGCCTTCCAAGTGAACCCGGGAACTCCGGACCCCTATCGCCTAAAATTTTTCCGGACTATCCAATACGACTTAAGGAACCATAGTCACCGCCCAGCCATGATCGTTCCTCATTTTTTGTGTTTTTCGGCCAAACAACTAGAATTCCGCGCGATTCCCATATTTATGTGTGTTATAGCCCAGGCCTTCCGAGTGGTCCCGGGACCTCCGGACCCCCACCGCCTAATATTTTTCCGGACAATCAAATAAGACCAAAGGAACCATAGTCACCGCCCTGCCAAGATCTTTCCACATTTTTTGCATGTTACTGAAAAAGACCAAGAATTTCGCCCGATTCCCATATTTTCGTGTGCTATACCCACGCATTCCGAGTGGTCCCAAGAGCCGCGGACCCTGATCGCCTAAAATTTTTCCGGGAAATCAAATACGACCTAAGGAACCATAGTATCTACCCCGCCATGATCGTTCCTTATTTTTTTGCGTTTTTCGGCCAAACAACTAGAATTCTGCAAGATTCCCATATTTTTGTGTGTTATAGCCCACACCTTCCGAGTGGTCCCGGGTCTCCGTACCCCTATCGCCTAAAATTTTTCCGGACTATCAAATAAGACCTAAGGAACCATACTCACCGCCCAGCCATGATCGTTCCTAGTTTTTTCCGTTTTTCGGCCAAAAAACTAGAATTCCGCGCGATTGCCATATTTTCGTGTACTATAGCCCACGCCTTCCAAGTGAACCCGGGAACTCCGGACCCCTATCGCCTAAAATTTTTCCGGACTATCCAATAAGACTTAAGGAACCATAGTCACCGCCCAGCCATGATCGTTCCTCATTTTTTGCGTATTTCGGCCAAACAACTAGAATTCCTCGCGATTCCCATATTTTTGTGTGTTATAGCCCACGCCTTCCGAGTGGTCCCGGGACCTCCGGACCCCTATCTCCTAATATTTTTCCGGACAATCAAATAAGACCAAAGGAACCATAGTCACCGCCCTGCCAAGATCTTTCCATATTTTTTGCATGTTACTGAAAAAGACCTAGAATTTCGCCCGATTCCCATATTTTCGTGTGCTATACCCACGCATTCCGAGTGGTCCCAAGAGCCGGGGACCCTGATCGCCTAAAATTTTTCCGGGAAATCAAGTACGACCTAAGGAACCATAGTATCCGCCCCGCCATGATCGTTCCTTATTTTTTGCGTTTTTCGGCCAAACAACTAGAATTCCGCGCGATTCCCTTATTTTTTTGTGTTATAGCCCACACCTTCCGAGTGGTCCCGGGACCTCCGGACCCCTATCGCCTAAAATATTTCCGGACTATCAAATAAGACCTAAGGAACCATACTCACCGCCCAGCCATGATCGTTCCTAGTTTTTTTCGTTTTTCGGCCAAAAAATTAGAATTCCGCCCGATTCCCATATTTTTGTGTGCTATCATTCACGCCTTCCGAGGGGGTCGGGCCCCCCGGAGCCGGATCGCCTAAAGGTTTTCTGGACTATTAAATACGACCTAAGAAACCATAGTCACCGCCCCGCCATGATCGTTCCTCATTTTTTGCGTTTTTCGGCCAAACAACTAGAATTCCGCGCAATTCCCATATTTTTGTGTGTTATAGACCACGCCTTCCGAGTGGTCCCGGGACCTCCGGACCCCTATCGCCTAATATTTTTCCGGACTATCAAATAAAACCAAAGAAACCATAGTCACCGCCCTGCCAAGATGTTTCCACATTTTTTGCGTTTTTCGTCCAAACAACTAGAATTCCGCGCGATTCCCATATTTTTGTGTGTTATAGCCCACGCCTTCCGAGTGGTCCCGGGACCTCCGGACCCCCATCGCCTAATAATTTTCCGGACAATCAAATAAGACCAAAGGAACCATAGTCACCGCCCTGCCAAGATCTTTCCACATTTTTTGCATGTTACTGAAAAAGACCTAGAATTTCGCCTGATTCCCATATTTTCGTGTGCTATACCCACGCATTCCGAGTGGTCCCAAGAGCCGCGGACCCCGATCGCCTAAAATTTTTCCGGGCAATCAAATACGACCTAAGGAACCATAGTATCCGCCCCGCCTTGATCGTTCCTTATTCTTTTGCGTTTTTCGGCCAAACAACTAGAATTCTGCAAGATTCCCATATTTTTGTGTGTTATAGCCCACACCTTCCGAGTGGTCCCGGGTCTTCGGACCCCTATCGCCTAAAATTTTTCCGGACTATCAAATAAGACCTAAGGAACCATACTCACCGCCCAGCCACGATCGTTCCTAGATTTTTCCGTTTTTCGACCAAAACACTAGAATTCCGCGCGATTGCCATATTTTCGTGTCCTATAGCCCACGCCTTCCAAGTGAACCCGGGAACTCCGGACCCCTATCGCCTAAAATTTTTTCGGACTATCCAATACGACTTAAGGAACCATAGTCACCGCCCAGCCATGATCGTTCCTCATTTTTTGTGTTTTTCGGCCAAACAACTAGAATTCCGCGCGATTCCCATATTTTTGTGTGTTATAGCCCAGGCCTTCCGAGTGGTCCCGGGACCTCCGGACCCCCATCGCCTAATATTTTTCCGGACAATCAAATAAGACCAAATGAACCATAGTCACCGCCCTGCCAAGATCTTTCCACATTTTTTGCATGTTACTGAAAAAGACATAGAATTTCGCCCGATTCCTATATTTTCGTGTGCTATACCCACGCATTCCGAGTGGTCCCAAGAGCCGCGGACCCCGATCGCCTAAAATTTTTCCGGGAAATCAAATACGACCTAAGGAACCATAGTATCCGCCCCGCCATGATCGTTCCTTATTTTTTTGCGTTTTTCGGCCAAACAACTAGAATTCTGCAAGATTCCCATATTTTTGTGTGTTATAGCCCACACCTTCCGAGTGGTCCCGGGTCTCCGGACCCCTATCGCCTAAAATTTTTCCGGACTATCAAATAAGACCTAAGGAACCATACTCACCGCCCAACCATGATCGTTCCTAGTTTTTTCCATTTTTCGGCCAAAAAACTAGAATTCCGCGCGATTGCCATATTTTCGTGTCCTATAGCCCACGCCTTCCAAGTGAACCCGGGAACTCCGGACCCCTATCGCCTAAAATTTTTTCGGACTATCCAATACGACTTAAGGAACCATAGTCACCGCCCAGCCATGATCGTTCCTCATTTTTTGCATTTTTCGGCCAAACAACTAGAATTCCTAGAGATTCCCATATTTTTGTGTGTTATAGCCCACGCCTTCCGAGTGGTCCCGGGACCTCCGGACCCCTATCTCCTAATATTTTTCCGGACAATCAAATAAGACCAAAGGAACCATAGTCACCGCCCTGCCAAGATCTTTCCATATTTTTTGCATGTTACTGAAAAAGACCTAGAATTTCGCCCGATTCCCATATTTTCGTGTGCTATACCCACGCATTCCGAGTGGTCCCAAGAGCCGCGGACCCCGATCGCCTAAAATTTTTCCGGGAAATCAAATACGACCTAAGGAACCATAGTATCCGCCCCGCCATGATCGTTCCTTATTTTTTGCGTTTTTCGGCCAAACAACTAGAATTCCGCGCGATTCCCTTATTTTTTTGTGTTATAGCCCACAGCTTCCGAGTGGTCCCGGGACCTCCGGACCCCTATCGCCTAAAATTTTTCCGGACTATCAAATAAGACCTAAGGAACCATACTCACCGCCCAGCCATGATCATTCGTAGTTTTTTCCGTTTTTCGGCCAAAAAACTAGAATTCCGCGTGATTGCCATATTTTCGTGTCCTATAGCCCACGCCTTCCAAGTGAACCCGGAAACTCCGGACCCCTATCGCCTAAAATTTTTCCGGACTATCCAATACGACTTAAGGAACCATAGTCACCACCCAGCCATGATCGTTCCTCATTTTTTGTGTTTTTCGGCCAAACAACTAGAATTCCGCGCGATTCCCATATTTTTGTGTGTTATAGCCCACGCCTTCCGAGTGGTCTCGGGACCTCCGGACCCCCATCTCCTAATATTTTTCCGGATAATCAAATAAGACGAAAGGAACCATAGTCACCGCCCTGCCAAGATCTTTCCATATTTTTTGCATGTTACTGAAAAAGACCTAGAATTTCGCCCGATTCCCATATTTTCATGTGCTATACCCACGCATTCCGAGTGGTCCCAAGAGCCGCGGACCCCGA
This sequence comes from Nicotiana tomentosiformis, assembly GCF_000390325.3. Lineage (NCBI taxonomy): Eukaryota > Viridiplantae > Streptophyta > Magnoliopsida > Solanales > Solanaceae > Nicotiana > Nicotiana tomentosiformis. The sequence goes on from NW_027174571.1 coordinate 808,332, forward strand.
TCGCCTAAAAATTTTCCAGGCCAGCAAATACGACCTAAGGAACCATAGTATCCGCCCCGCCATGATCATTCCTTATTTTTTGCGTTTTTCGGCCAAACAACTAGAATTCCGCGCGATTCCCTTATTGTTTTGTGTTATAGCCCACACCTTCCGAGTGGTCCCGGGACCTCCGGACCCCTATCGCCTAAAATTTATCCGAACTATCAAATAAGACCTAAGGAACCATAGCATCCGCCCCGCCATGATCGTTCCTCATTTTTTGCGTTTCTCGGCCAACCAACTAGAATTCCACGCGATCCCATATTTTTGTGTGTTATAGCCCACGCCTTCCGAGTGGTCCTGGGTCTCCGGACCCTTATCGCCCAAAATTTTTCCGGACTATCAAATAAGACCTAAGGAACCATAGTCACCACCCATCCATGATAATTCCTAGTTTTTTCCGTTTTTCGGCCAAAAAACTAGAATTTCGCGCGATTCCCATATTTTCGTGTCCTATAGCCCACGCTTTCCAAGTGAACCCGGGAACTCCGGACCCCTATCGCCTAAAATTTTTCCGGACTATCAAATACGACCTAAGGAACCATAGTCACCGCCCAGCCATGATCATTCCTCATTTGTTGCGTTTTTTGGCCAAAAAACTAGAATTCCGCCCGATTACAATATTTTTGTGTGCTATTGCCCACCCTTCCAAGTGGTTCCGGGACCCCCGGACCCCGATCGCCTAAAATTTTTCCAGGCCGTCAAATACGACCTAAGGAACCATAGTAACAGCCCCGCCATTATCATTTCTTTTTTGCATTTTTAGGCCAAAAAACTAGAATTACGCCCGATTCCCATATTTTCGTGTGCTATACCCATTCCTTCCAAGTGGTCCGGGGAGCCGCGGACCCCGATCGCCTATAAATTTTCTGGATTATCAAATACGACCTAAGGTACCATAGTCACCGCCCCACCATGATCGTTCCAAATGCTTTTCATTTTTCGGCCAAAAAACTAGAACTCCGCGCGATTTGCATATTTTAGTGTGCTATAGCTTACGCCTTCCGAGTGGTCCCGGGAGCCGTGGACCCCGATCGTCTAAAATTTTCCGGGCCATGAAATACGACCTAAGGAACCATAGTCACCGCCCCGCCATGATCGTTCCTCATTTATTGCTTTTTCGAACAAAATACTAGAATTCCGCTCGATTACCATATTTTTGTGTGCTATTGCCCACGCCTTCCGAGTGGGCCGGGCCGCCGGACTCGGATCGCCAAAAGAATTTTCGGACCATCAATTAGGACCTAAGGAACCATAGTCACCGCCTCGCCATGATCGTTCCTCATTTTTTGCACTTTTTGGCCAAAAAACTAGAATTCCGCCCGATTCCCATATTTTTGTGTGCTATCGCCCACGCCTTCCTAGTGGGTCGGGCCCCCCGGAGCCGGATCGCCTAAAAATTTTCTGGACTATCAAATACGACCTAAGGAACCATAGTCACCGCCCCGCCATGATCGTTCCTAGTCTTTTGCGTTATTCAGCCAAAAAACTAGAATTCTGCGCGATTCCCATATCTTTGTGTGTTATAGCCCATGCCTTCCGAGTGGTCCCGGGACCTCCTGACCCCTATCGCCTAAAATTTTTTCCGGACTATCAAATACAACCTAAGGAACCATATTATCCGTCACGCCATGATCGTTCCTCATTTTTTGCGTTTTTCGGCCAAACAACTAGAATTCTGCGCGATTCCCATATTTTTGTGTGTTATAGACCACGCCTTCCGAGTGGTCCCGGGACCTCCGGACCCCTATCGCCTAATATTTTTCCGGACTATCAAATAAGACCAAAGGAACCATAGTCACCACCCAGCCACAATCATTCCTCATTCTTTGCGTTTTTCGGCCAAAAAACTAGAATTCCGCCCGATTACAATATTTTTGTGTGCTATTGCCCACCCTTCCAAGTGGTTCCGGGACCCCCGGACCCCGATCGCCTAAAATTTTTCCGGGCAGTCAAATACGACCTAAGGAACCATAGTAACTGCCCCTCCATCATCGTTTCTCATTTTTTGCATTTTTCGGCCAAAAACCTAGAATTATGCCTGATTCCCATATTTTCGTGTGCTATACCCACGCCTTCCAAGTGGTCCGGGGTACTGAGGACCCCGATCGCCTAAAAGTTTTCCGGACTATCAAATACGACCTAAGGTACCATAGTCATCACCCCACCATGATCGTTCCAAATGCTTTGCATTTTTCGGCCAAAAAACTAGAACTCCGCGCGATTTGCATATTTTTGTGTGCTATAGCTTACGCCTTCCTAGTGGTCCCGGGAGCCATGGACCCCGATCGCCTAAAATTTTCCGGGCAATCAAATACGACCTAAGGAACCATAGTCACCGCCCCGCCATGATAGTTCCTCATTTATTGCATTTTTCGGCCAAAAAACTAGAAATCCGCTAGATTACCATATTTTTGTGTGCTATTGCCCACGCCTTCCGAGTGGGCCGGGCCGCCGGACTCGGATCGCCTAAAATATTTTCGGGCCATCAATAAGGACCTAAGGAACCACAGTCACCGTCTCGCCATGATCGTTCCTCATTTTTTGCATTTTTTTGGCCAAAAAACTAGAATTCCGCCCGATTCCCATATTTTTGTGTGCTATCGCCCACGCCTTCCGAGTGGGTCGGGTCCCCCGGAGCCGGATCGCCTAAAAATTTTCCGGGCCATCAAATACGACCTAAGGAACCATAGTAACCACCCCGCCATGATCGTTCCTCATGTTTTGCGTTTTTCAGCCAAACAACTAGAATTCCGCGATTTCCATATTTTCGTGTGCTTTAGCCCACGCCTTCCAAGGGGTCCCGGGACCTCCTGACCCCTATCGCCTAAAATTTTTCTGGACTATAAAATATGACCTAAGGAACCATAGTATCCGCCCTGCCTTGATCGTTCCTCATTTTTAGCGTTTTTCGGCCAAACAACTAGAATTCCGCGTGATTCCCATATTATTGTGTGTTATAGGCCACGCCTTCCGAGTGGTCCCGGGACCTCCTAACCCCTGTCGCCTAAAATTTTTCCGGACTATCAAATACGACCTAAGGAACCATAGTATCCGCCTCGCCATGATCGTTCCTCATTTTTTGCATTTTTCGGCCAAAAAACTAGAATTCCGCCCGATTACAATATTTTTGTGTGGTATTGCCCACCCTTCCAAGTGGTTCCGGGACCCCCGGACCCCGATCGCCTAAAATTTTTCCGGGCAGTCAAATACGACCTAAGGAACCATAGTAACCGCCCCGCCATCATCGTTTCTCATTTTTTGCGTTTTTCGGCCAAAAACCTAGAATTACACCCGATTCCCATATTTTCGTTTGCTATACCCACGCCTTCCAAGTGGTCCGGGGTACCGAGGACCCCGATCGCCTAAAAGTTTTCCGGACTATCAAATACGACCTAAGGTACCATAGTCATTGCCCCACCATGATCGTTCCAAATGCTTTGCATTTTTCGGCCAAAAAACTAGAACTCCGCGCGATTTGCATATTTTCGTGTGCTATAGCTTACGCCTTCCGAGTGATCCCGGGAGCCGTGGACCCCGATCGCCTAAAATTTTCCGGGCCATCAAATACGACCTAAGGAACCATAGTCACCGCCCCGCCATGATAGTTCCTCATTTATTGCGTTTTTCGGCCAAAAAACTAGAAATCCGCTAGATTACCATATTTTTGTGTGCTATTGCCCACGCCTTCCGAGTGGGCCGGGCCGCCGGACTCGGATCGCCTAAAATATTTTTGGGCCATCAATAAGGACCTAAGGAACCAAAGTCACCGCCTCGCCATGATCGTTCCTCATTTTTTGCATTTTTTTGGCCAAAAAACTAGAATTCCGCCCGATTCCTATATTTTTGTGTGCTATCGCCCACGCCTTCCGAGTGGGTCGGGTCCCCCGGAGCCGGATCGCCTAAAAATTTTCCGGGCCATCAAATATGACATAAGGAACCATAGTAACCACCCCGCCATGATCTTTCCTCATTTTTTACGTTTTTCAGCCAAACAACTAGAATTCCGCAATTTCCATATTTTCGTATGCTTTAGCCCACGCCTTCCAATGGGGTCCCGGGACCTCCTGACCCCTATCGCCTAAAATTTTTCCGGACTATAAAATATGACCTAAGGAACCATAGTATCCGCCCCGCCTTGATCGTTCCTCATTTTTAGCGTTTTTCGGCCAAACAACTAGAATTCCGCGCGATTCCCATATTTTTGTGTGTTATAGCCCACGCCTTCCGAGTGGTCCCGGGACCTCCTAACCCCTATCGCCTAAAATTTTTCCGGACTATCAAATATGACCTAAGGAACCATAGTATCCGCCTCGCCATGATCGTTCCTCATTTTTTGCATTTTTCGGCCAAACAACTAGAATTCCGTGCGATTCCCATATTTTTGTGTGTTATAGCCCATGCCTTCCGAGTGGTCCCAGGACCTCCGGACCCCTATCGCCTAATATTTTTCCGGACTATCAAATAAGACCAAAGGAACCATAGTCACCGCCCAGCCATGATCATTCCTCATTTATTGCGTTTTTCGGCCAAAAAACTAGAATTCCGCCCGATTCCCATATTTTCATGTGCTATTGCCCACCCTTCCAAGTGGTTCCGGGACCCACGGACCCCGATCGCCTAAAATTTTTCCGGGCCGTCAAATACGACCTAAGGAACCATAGTAACCACCCCACCATGATCGTTCCTCATTTTTTGCATTTTTCGGCCAAACAACTAGAATTCCGCACGATTCCCACATTTTTGTGTGTTATAGCCCACGCCTTCCGAGTGGTCCCGGGACCTCCTGACCCCTATTGCCTAATATTTTTCCGGACTATTAAATAAGACCGAAGGAACCATAGTCACTGCCCAGCCATGATCATTCCTCATTTGTTGCGTTTTTCGGCCAAAAAACTAGAATTCCGCCCGATTACAATATTTTTGTGTGCTATTGCCCACCCTTCCAAGTGGTTCCGAGACCCCCGGACCCCGATCGCCTAAAATTTTACCAGGCCGTCAAATACGACCTAAGGAACCATAGTAACCGCTCCGCCATCATCGTTTCTCATGTTTTGCATTTTTCGGCCAAAAAACTAGAATTATGCCAGATTCCCATATTTTCGTGTGCTATACCCACGCCTTCCAAATGGTCCGGGTAGCCGCGGACCCCGATCGCCTAAAATTTTTCCGGACTATCAAATACGACCTAAGGTACCATAGTCACCGCTCCACCATGATCGTTCCAAATGCTTTGCATTTTTTGGCCAAAAAACTAGAACTCAGCATGATTTGCATATTTTCGTGTGCTATAGCTTACGCCTTCCGAGTGGTCCCGGGAGCCGTGGACCCCGATCGCCTAAAATTTTCCGGGCCATCAAATACGACCTAAGGAACCATAGTCACCGCCCGCCATGATCGTTCCTCATTTATTGCATTTTTCGGCCAAAAAACTAGAATTCCGCTCGATTACCATATTTTTGTGTGATATTGCCAATGCCTTACGAGTGGGCCGGGCCGCCGGACTCGGATCGCCTAAAAACGTTTCGGGCCATTAATTAGGACCTAAGGAACCATAGTCCCCGCCTCGCCATGATCGTTCCTCATTTTTTGCATTTTTTGGCCAAAAAACTAGAATTCCGCCCGATTCCCATATTTTTGTGTGCTATCGCCCACGCCTTCCGAGTGGGTCGAGCCCCCGGAGCCGGATCACCTAAAAATTTTCCGAACTATCAAATACGACCTAAGGAACCATAGTCACCGCCCCGCCATGATCGTTCCAAGTCTTTTGCGTTTTTCAGCCAAAAAACTTGAATTCCGCGCGATTTCCATATTTTAGTGTGCTTTAGCCCACGCCTTACAAGGGGTCTCGGGAACCCCGAACCCCGATCGCCTAAAAATTTTCCGGACTATCAAATACGACCTAAGGAACCATAGTCACCGCCCCGCCATGATCGTTCCTAGTCTTTTGCATTTTTCAGCCAAAAACCTAGAATTCCGCGCGATTTCCATATTTTCGTGTGCTTTAGCCCACGCCTTCCAAGGAGTCCCGGGAACCCCGAACCCCGATCGCCTAAAAATTTTCCGAACTATCAAATACGACCTAAGGATCCATAGTCACTGCCCCACCATGATCGTTCCTAGTCTTTCGCTTTTTTCAGCCAAAAAACTAGAATTCCGCGCGATTTCCATATTTTCGTGTGCTTTAGCCCACGCCTTCCAAGGGGTCCCGGGAACCCCGAACCTCGATCGCCTAAAAATTTTCCGGGCCATCAAATACAACCTAAGGAACCATAGTAACCACCCCGCCATGATCGTTCCTCATTTTTTGTGTTTTTCGACCAAACAACTAGAATTCCGCGCGATTCCCATATTTTTGTGTGTTATAGCCCACGTCTTCCGAGTGGTCCCGGGACCTCCGGACCCCTATCGCCTAATATTTTTCCGGACTATCAAATAAGACCAAAGGAACCATAGTCACCGCCCAGCCATGATCATTCCTCATTTGTTGCGTTTTTCGGCCAAAAAACTAGAATTCCGCCCGATTACAATATTGTTGTGTGCTATTGCCCACCCTTCCAAGTGGTTCCGGGACCCCCGGACCCCGATCGCCTAAAATTTTTGCGGGCCATCAAATACGACCTAAGGAACCATAGTAACCGCTCCGCCATCATCGTTTCTCATTTTTTGCATTTTTCGGCCAAAAAACTAGAATTACGCCTGATTCCCATATTTTCGTGTGCTATACCCACGCCTTCCAAGTGGTCCGGGGAGCCGCGGACCCCGATCACCTAAAATTTTTCCGGACTATCAAATACGACCTAAGGTACCATAGTCACTGCCCCACCATGATCGTTCCAAATGCTTTGCATTTTTCGGCCAAAAAACTAGAACTCCGCACGATTTACATATTTTCGTGTGCTATAGCTTACGCCTTCCGAGTGGTCCCGGGTGCTGTGGACCCCGATCGCCTAAAATTTTCCGGGCCATCAAAAATGACCTAAGGAACCATAGTCACCGCCCCGCCATGATCGTTCCTCATTTATTGCGTTTTTCGGCCAAAAAACTAGAATTCCGCTCGATTACCATATTTTTGTGTGCTATTGCCCACGCCTTCCGAGTGGGCCGGGCCGCCGGACTCGGATCGCCTAAAAAAATTTCGGGCCATCAATTAGGACCTAAGGAACCATAGTCACCACCTCGCCATGATCGTTCCTCATTTTTTGCATTTTTTGGCCAAAAAACTAGAATTCCGCCCGATTCCCATATTTTTGTGTGCTATCGCCCACGCCTTCCGAGTGGGTCGAGCCCCCCGGAGCCGGATCACCTAAAAATTTTTCGAACTATCAAATACGACCTAAGGAACCATAGTCACCGCCCCGCCATGATCGTTCCTTGTCTTTTGCGTTTTTCAGCCAAAAAACTAGAATTCCGCGCGATTTCCATATTTTAGTGTGCTTTAGCCCACGCCTTACAAGGGGTCTCGGGAACCCCGAACCACGATCGCCTAAAAATTTTCCGGACTATCAATTACGACCTAAGGAACCATAGTCACCGCTCCGCCATGATCGTTCCTAGTCTTTTGCATTTTTCAGCCAAAAAACTAGAATTCCGCGCGATTTCCATATTTTCGTGTGCTTTAGCCCACGCCTTCCAAGGGGTCCCAGGAACCCCGAACCCCGATCGCCTAAAAATTTTCCGGGCCATCAAATACGACCAAAGGAACCATAGTAACCACCCCGCCATGATCGTTCCTCATTTTTTGCGTTTTTCGACCAAACAACTAGAATTCCGCGCGATTCCCATATTTTTGTGTGTTATAGCCCACGCCTTCCGAGTGGTCCCGGGACCTCCGGACCCCTATCGCCTAATATTTTTCCGGACTATCAAATAAGACCAAAGGAACCATAGTCACCGCCCAGCCATGATCATTCCTCATTTGTTGCGTTTTTCGGCCAAAAAACTAGAATTCCACCCGATTACAATATTTTTGTGTGCTATTGCCCACCCTTCCAAGTGGTTCCGGGACCCCCGGACCCCGATCGCCTAAAATTTTTGCGGGCCATCAAATACGACCTAAGGAACCATAGTAACCGCCCCGCCATCATCGTTTCTCATTTTTTGCATTTTTCGGCCAAAAAACTAGAATTACGCCCGATTCCCATATTTTCGTGTGCTATACCCACGCCTTCCAAGTGGTCCGGGGAGCCGCGGACCCCGATCACCTAAAATATTTCCGGACTATCAAATACGACCTAAGGTACCATAGTCACCGCCCCACCATGATCGTTCCAAATGCTTTGCATTTTTCGGCCAAAAAACTAGAACTCCGCGCGATTTACATATTTTCGTGTGCTATAGCTTACGCCTTCCGAGTGGTCCCGGGAGCTGTGGACCCCGATCGCCTAAAATTTTCCGGGCCATCAAAAATGACCTAAGGAACCATAGTCACCGCCCCGCCCTGATCGTTCCTCATTTATTGCGTTTTTCGGCCAAAAAACTAGAATTCCGCTCGATTACCATATTTTTGTGTGCTATTGCCCACGCCTTCCGAGTGGGCCGGGCCGCCGGACTCGGATCGCCTAAAAACATTTCGGGCCATCAATTAGGACCTAAGGAACCATAGTCACCACTTCGCCATGATCGTTCCTCATTTTTTGCATTTTTTGGCCAAAAAACTAGAATTCTGCCCGATTCCCATATTTGTGTGTGCTATCGCCCACGCCTTCCGAGTGGGTCGAGCCCCCGGAGCCGGATCACCTAAAAATTTTCCGAACTATCAAATACGACCTAAGGAACCATAGTCACCGCCCCGCCATGATCGTTCCTTGTCTTTTGCGTTTTTCAGCCAAAAAACTAGAATTCCGCGCGATTTCCATATTTTCGTGTGCTTTAGCCCACGCCTTCTAAGGGGTCCCAGGAACCCCGAACCCCGATCACCTAAAAATTTTCCGAGCCATCAAATACGACCAAAGGAACCATAATAACCACCCCACCATGATCGTTCCTCATTTTTTGCATTTTTCGACCAAACAACTAGAATTCCGCGCGATTCCCATATTTTTGTGTGTTATAGCCCACGCCTTCCGAGTGGTCCCGGGACCCCCGGACCCCTATCGCCTAATATTTTTCCGGACTATCAAATAAGACCAAAGGAACCATAGTCACCGCCCTGCATGATTATTCCTCATTTGTTGCGTTTTTCGGCCAAAAAACTAGAATTCCACCCGATTACAATATTTTGTGTGCTATTGCCCACCCTTCCAAGTGGTTCCGGGACCCCCGGACCCCGATCGCCTAAAATTTTTGCGGGCCATCAAATACGACCTAAGGAACCATAGTAACCGCCCCGCCATCATCGTTTCTCATTTTTTGCATTTTTCGGCCAAAAAACTAGAATTACGCCCGATTCCCATATTTTCGTGTGCTATACCCACGCCTTCCAAGTGGTCCGGGGAGCCGCGGACCCCGATCGCCTAAAATTTTTCCGGACTATCAAATACGACCTAAGGTACCATAGTCACCGCCCCACCATGATCGTTCCAAATGCTTTGCATTTTTCGGCCAAAAAACTAGAACTCCGCGCGATTTGCATATTTTAGTGTGCTATAGCTTACGCCTTCCGAGTGGTCCCGGGAGCCGTGGACCCCGATCGCCTAAAATTTTCCGGGCCATCAAATACGACCTAAGGCACCATAGTCACCGCCCCGCCATGGTCGTTCCTCATTTATTGCGTTTTTCGGCCAAAAAACTAGAATTCCGCTCGATTACCATATTTTTGTGTGCTATTGCCCACGCCTTCCGAGTGGGCCGGGCCGCCGGACTCGGATCGCCTAAAAACTTTTTGGGCCATAAATTAGGACCTAAGGAACCATAGTCACCGCCTCGCCATGATCGTTCCTCATTTTTTGCATTTTTTGGCCAAAAAAATAGAATTCCGCTCGATTACCATATTTTTGTGTGCTATTGCCCACGCCTTCCGAGTGGGCCGGGCCGCCGGACTCGGATCGCCTAAAAAATATTCGGGCCATCAATTAGGACCAAAGGAACCATAGTCACCGCCTCGCCATGATCATTCCTCATATTTTACATTTTTTGGCAAAAAAACTAGAATTCCGCCCGATTCTCATATTTTTGTGTGCTATCGCCCACGCCTTCCGAGTGGTCCCGGGACCACCGGACCCATATCGCCTAATATTTTACCGGACTATCAAATAAGACCAAAGGAACCATAGTCACCGCCCGACCAAGATCTTTCCACATTTTTTGCATGTTACTGAAAAAGACCTAGAATTTCGCCCGATTCCCATATTTTCGTATGCTATACCCACGCATTCCGAGTGGTCCCAAGAGGCGCGGACCCCGATCGCCTAAAATTTTTCCGGGCAATCAAATACGACCTAAGGAACCATAGTCACCGCCCCGCCATGATCGTTCCTAGTCTTTTGCATTTTTCAGCCAAAAAACTAGAATTCCGCGTGGTTTCCATATTTTCGTGTGCTTTAGCCCACGCCTTCCAAGGGGCCCCGGGAACCCCGAGCCCCGATCGCCTAAAAATTTTTCGGGCCATCCAATACCACCTAAGGAACCATAGTAACCACCCCGCCATGAGCGTTCCTCATTTTTTGCGTTTTTCGGCCAAACAACTAGAATTCCGCACGATCCCATATATTTGTGTGTTATAGCCCACGCCTTCCGAGTGGTCCCGGGTCTCCGGACCCCTATCGCCTAAAATTTTTCCGGACTATCAAATAATACCTAAGGAACCATAGTCACCGCCCAGCCATGATAGTTCCTAGTTTTTTTTGTTTTTCGGCCAAAAAACTAGAATTCCGCGCGATTTCCATATTTTCGTGTGCTTTAGCCCACGCCTTCCAAGGGGTCCCGGGAACCCCGAACCCCGATAGCCTAAAAAGTTTCCGGGCCATCAAATACGACCTAAGGAACCATAGTAACCACCCCGCCATGATCGTTCCTCATTTTTTGCGTTTTTCGGCCAAACAACTAGAATTCCGCGCGATCCCATATTTTTGTGTGTTATAACCCACGCCTTCCGAGTGGTCCCGGGTCGCAGGACCCCTATCACCTAAAATTTTTCCGGACTATCAAATAAGACCTAAGGAACCATAGTCACCGCCCAGCCAGGATCGTTCCTAGTTTTTTCCGTTTTTCGGCCAAAAAACTAGAATTCCGCGCGATTCCCATATTTTCGTGTCCTATAGCCCACGCCTTCCAAGTGAACTCGGGAACTCCGGACCCCTATCGCCTAAAAATTTTTCGGACTATCAAATACGACCTAAGGAACCATAGTCACCGCCCAGCCATGATCATTCCTCATTTGTTGCGTTTTTCGGCCAAAAAACTATAATTCCGCCCGATTACAATATTTTTGTGTGCTATTGCCCACCCTTCCAAGTGGTTCCGGGACCCCCGGACCCCGATCGCCTAAAATTTTTCCGGGCCGTCAAATACGACCTAAGGAACCATAGTAACCGCCCCGCCATCATCATTTCTCATTTTTCGGCGCAAAAACTAGAATTACGCCCGATTCCCATATTTTCGTGTGCTATACCCCCGCCTTCCATGTGGTCCGGGGAGCCGCTGACCTCGATCGCCTAAAGATTTTCCGGACTATCAAATACAACCTAAGGTACCATAGTCACCGCCCCACCATGATCATTCCAAATGCTTTGCATTTTTTGGCCAAAAAATTAGAACTCCGCGCGATTTGCATATTTTAGTGTGCTATAGCTTACGCCTTCCGAGTGGTCCCGGGAACCATGGACCCCGATCGCCTAAAATTTTCCGGGCCATCAAATACGACCTAAGGCACCATAGTCACCGCCCTGCCATGGTCGTTCCTCATTTATTGCGTTTTTCGGCCAAAAAACTAGAATTCCGCTCGATTACCATATTTTTGTGTGCTATTGCCCACGCCTTCCGAGTGGGCCGGGCCGCCGGACTCGGATCGCCTAAAAACTTTTTGGGCCATCAATTATGACCTAAGGAACCATAGTCACCGCCTCGCCATGATCGTTCCTCATTTTTTGCATTTTTTGGCCAAAAAAATAGAATTCCGCTCGATTACCATATTTTTGTGTGCTATTGCCCACGCCTTCCGAGTGGGCCGGGCCACCGGACTCGGATCGCCTAAAAAATATTCGGGCCATCAATTAGGACCAAAGGAACCATAGTCACCGCCTCGCCATGATCATTCCTCATATTTTACATTTTTTGGCCAAAAACTAGAATTCCGCCCGATTCCCATATTTTTGTGTGCTATCGCCCACGCCTTCCGAGTGGGTCGGGCCCCCGGAGCCGGATCGCCTAAAAATTTTCCGGACTATCAAATACGACCTAAGGAACCATAGTCACCGCCCCGCCATGATCGTTCCTAGTCTTTTGCATTTTTCAGCCAAAAAACTAGACGTTTTTCGGCCAAACAACTAGAATTCCGCGCGACTCCCATATTTTTGTGTGTTATAGCCCACACCTTCCGAGTGGTCCCGGGACCTCCGGACCCCTATCGCCTAAAATTTTTCCGGACTATCAAATACGACCTAAGGAACCATAGTATCCGCCCCGCCATGATCATTCCTCATTTTTTGCGTTTTTCATCCAAACAACTAGAATTCCGCGCTATCCCATATTTTTGTGTGTTGTAGCCCACGCCTTCCGAGTGGTCCCGGGTCTCCGGACCCCTATCGCCTAAAATTTTTCCGGACTATCAAATAAGACCTAAGGAACCATAGTCACCGCCCAGCCATGATCGTTCCTAGTTTTTTCCGTTTTTCGGCCAAAAAACTAGAATTCCGCGCGATTCCCATATTTTCATGTCCTATAGCCCACGCCTTCCAAGTGAACCCGGGAACTCCGGACCCCTATCGCCTAAAATTTTTCCGGACTATCAAATACGACCTAAGGAACCATAGTCACCGCCCAGCCATGATCATTCCTCATTTGTTGCGTTTTTCGGCCAAAAAACTAGAATTCCGCCCGATTACAATATTTTTGTGTGCTATTGCCCACCCTTCCAAGTGGTTACGGGACCCCCGGACCCCGATCGCCTAAAATTTTTCCGGGCCGTCAAATACGACCTAAGGAACAATAGTAACCACCCCGCCATCATCGTTTCTCATTTTTTGCATTTTTCGGCCAAAAAACTAGAATTACGCCCGATTCCCATATTTTCGTGTACTATACCCATGCTTTCCAAGTGGTCCGGGGAGACGCGGACCCCGATTTCCTAAAATTTTTCCGGACTATCAAATACGACCTAAGGTACCATAGTCACCGCCCTACCATGATCGTTCCAAATGTTTTGCATTTTTCGGCCAAAAAACTAGAACTCCACACGATTTGCATATTTTAGTGTGCTATAGCTTGCGCCTTCCGAGTGGTCCCGGGAACCATGGACCCCGATCGCCTAAAATTTTCCGGGCCATCAAATACGACCTAAGGCACCATAGTCACCGCCCCGCCATGGTCGTTCCTCATTTATTGCGTTTTTCGGCCAAAAAACTAGAATTCCGCTCGATTACCATATTTTTGTGTGCTATTGCCCACGCCTTCCGAGTGGGCCGGGCCGCCGGACTCGGATCGCCTAAAAACTTTTTGGGCCATAAATTAGGACCTAAGGAACCATAGTCACCGCCTCGCCATGATCGTTCCTCATTTTTTGCATTTTTTGGCCAAAAAAATAGAATTCCGCTCGATTACCATATTTTTGTGTGCTATTGCCCACGCCTTCCGAGTGGGCCGGGCCGCCGGACTCGGATCGCCTAAAAATATTTTGGGCCATCAATTAGGACCAAAGGAACCATAGTCACCGCCTCGCCATGATCATTCCTCATATTTTACATTTTTTGGCAAAAAAACTAGAATTCCGCCCGATTCTCATATTTTTGTGTGCTATCGCCCACGCCTTCCGAGTGGTCCCGGGACCACCGGACCCATATCGCCTAATATTTTACCGGACTATCAAATAAGACCAAAGGAACCATAGTCACCGCCCGACCAAGATCTTTCCACATTTTTTGCATGTTACTGAAAAAGACCTAGAATTTCGCCCGATTCCCATATTTTCGTATGCTATACCCACGCATTCCGAGTGGTCCCAAGAGGCGCGGACCCCGATCGCCTAAAATTTTTCCGGGCAATCAAATACGACCTAAGGAACCATAGTCACCGCCCCGCCATGATCGTTCCTAGTCTTTTGCATTTTTCAGCCAAAAAACTAGAATTCCGCGTGGTTTCCATATTTTCGTGTGCTTTAGCCCACGCCTTCCAAGGGGCCCCGGGAACCCCGAGCCCCGATCGCCTAAAAATTTTTCGGGCCATCCAATACCACCTAAGGAACCATAGTAACCACCCCGCCATGAGCGTTCCTCATTTTTTGCGTTTTTCGGCCAAACAACTAGAATTCCGCACGATCCCATATATTTGTGTGTTATAGCCCACGCCTTCCGAGTGGTCCCGGGTCTCCGGACCCCTATCGCCTAAAATTTTTCCGGACTATCAAATAATACCTAAGGAACCATAGTCACCGCCCAGCCATGATAGTTCCTAGTTTTTTTTGTTTTTCGGCCAAAAAACTAGAATTCCGCGCGATTTCCATATTTTCGTGTGCTTTAGCCCACGCCTTCCAAGGGGTCCCGGGAACCCCGAACCCCGATAGCCTAAAAAGTTTCCGGGCCATCAAATACGACCTAAGGAACCATAGTAACCACCCCGCCATGATCGTTCCTCATTTTTTGCGTTTTTCGGCCAAACAACTAGAATTCCGCGCGATCCCATATTTTTGTGTGTTATAACCCACGCCTTCCGAGTGGTCCCGGGTCGCAGGACCCCTATCACCTAAAATTTTTCCGGACTATCAAATAAGACCTAAGGAACCATAGTCACCGCCCAGCCAGGATCGTTCCTAGTTTTTTCCGTTTTTCGGCCAAAAAACTAGAATTCCGCGCGATTCCCATATTTTCGTGTCCTATAGCCCACGCCTTCCAAGTGAACTCGGGAACTCCGGACCCCTATCGCCTAAAAATTTTTCGGACTATCAAATACGACCTAAGGAACCATAGTCACCGCCCAGCCATGATCATTCCTCATTTGTTGCGTTTTTCGGCCAAAAAACTATAATTCCGCCCGATTACAATATTTTTGTGTGCTATTGCCCACCCTTCCAAGTGGTTCCGGGACCCCCGGACCCCGATCGCCTAAAATTTTTCCGGGCCGTCAAATACGACCTAAGGAACCATAGTAACCGCCCCGCCATCATCATTTCTCATTTTTCGGCGCAAAAACTAGAATTACGCCCGATTCCCATATTTTCGTGTGCTATACCCCCGCCTTCCATGTGGTCCGGGGAGCCGCTGACCTCGATCGCCTAAAGATTTTCCGGACTATCAAATACAACCTAAGGTACCATAGTCACCGCCCCACCATGATCATTCCAAATGCTTTGCATTTTTTGGCCAAAAAATTAGAACTCCGCGCGATTTGCATATTTTAGTGTGCTATAGCTTACGCCTTCCGAGTGGTCCCGGGAACCATGGACCCCGATCGCCTAAAATTTTCCGGGCCATCAAATACGACCTAAGGCACCATAGTCACCGCCCTGCCATGGTCGTTCCTCATTTATTGCGTTTTTCGGCCAAAAAACTAGAATTCCGCTCGATTACCATATTTTTGTGTGCTATTGCCCACGCCTTCCGAGTGGGCCGGGCCGCCGGACTCGGATCGCCTAAAAACTTTTTGGGCCATCAATTATGACCTAAGGAACCATAGTCACCGCCTCGCCATGATCGTTCCTCATTTTTTGCATTTTTTGGCCAAAAAAATAGAATTCCGCTCGATTACCATATTTTTGTGTGCTATTGCCCACGCCTTCCGAGTGGGCCGGGCCACCGGACTCGGATCGCCTAAAAAATATTCGGGCCATCAATTAGGACCAAAGGAACCATAGTCACCGCCTCGCCATGATCATTCCTCATATTTTACATTTTTTGGCCAAAAAACTAGAATTCCGCCCGATTCCCATATTTTTGTGTGCTATCGCCCACGCCTTCCGAGTGGGTCGGGCCCCCGGAGCCGGATCGCCTAAAAATTTTCCGGACTATCAAATACGACCTAAGGAACCATAGTCACCGCCCCGCCATGATCGTTCCTAGTCTTTTGCATTTTTCAGCCAAAAAACTAGACGTTTTTCGGCCAAACAACTAGAATTCCGCGCGACTCCCATATTTTTGTGTGTTATAGCCCACACCTTCCGAGTGGTCCCGGGACCTCCGGACCCCTATCGCCTAAAATTTTTCCGGACTATCAAATACGACCTAAGGAACCATAGTATCCGCCCCGCCATGATCATTCCTCATTTTTTGCGTTTTTCAGCCAAACAACTAGAATTCCGCGCTATCCCATATTTTTGTGTGTTGTAGCCCACGCCTTCCGAGTGGTCCCGGGTCTCCGGACCCCTATCGCCTAAAATTTTTCCGGACTATCAAATAAGACCTAAGGAACCATAGTCACCGCCCAGCCATGATCGTTCCTAGTTTTTTCCGTTTTTCGGCCAAAAAACTAGAATTCCGCGCGATTCCCATATTTTCATGTCCTATAGCCCACGCCTTCCAAGTGAACCCGGGAACTCCGGACCCCTATCGCCTAAAATTTTTCCGGACTATCAAATACGACCTAAGGAACCATAGTCACCGCCCAGCCATGATCATTCCTCATTTGTTGCGTTTTTCGGCCAAAAAACTAGAATTCCGCCCGATTACAATATTTTTGTGTGCTATTGCCCACCCTTCCAAGTGGTTCCGGGACCCCCGGACCCCGATCGCCTAAAATTTTTCCGGGCCGTCAAATACGACCTAAGGAACCATAGTAACCGCCCCGCCATCATCGTTTCTCATTTTTTGCATTTTTCGGCCAAAAAACTAGAATTACGCCCGATTCCCATATTTTCGTGTACTATACCCATGCTTTCCAAGTGGTCCGGGGAGACGCGGACCCCGATTTCCTAAAATTTTTCCGGACTATCAAATACGACCTAAGGTACCATAGTCACCGCCCTACCATGATCGTTCCAAATGTTTTGCATTTTTCGGCCAAAAAACTAGAACTCCACACGATTTGCATATTTTAGTGTGCTATAGCTTGCGCCTTCCGAGTGGTCCCGGGAGCCGTGGACCCCGATCGCCTAAAATTTTCCGGGCCATCAAATACGACCTAAGGAACCATAGTAACCACCCCGCCATGATCGTTCCTCATTTTTTGCGTTTTTCGGCCAAACAACTAGAATTCCGCGCGATTCCCATATTTTTGTGTGTTATAGCCCACGCGTTCCGAGTGGTCCCGGGACCTCCTGACCCCTATCGCCTAATATTTTTCCGGACTATCAAATACGACCTAAGGAACCATAGTATCCTCCCCGCCATGATCGTTCCTCATTTTTTGCGTTTTTCGGCCAAACAACTAGAATTCCGCGCGATACCCATATTTTTGTGTGTTATAGCCCACGCCTTCCGAGTGGTCCCGGGACCTCCTGACCCCTATCGCCTAATATTTTTCCGGACTATCAAATACGACCTAAGGAACCATAGTATCCGCCCCGCCATGATCGTTCCTCATTTTTTGCGTTTTTCGGCCAAACAACTAGAATTCCGCGCGATTCCCATATTTTTGTGTGTTATAGCCCACGCCTTCCGAGTGGTCCCGGGACCTCCGGACCCCTATCGCCTAATATTTTTCCGGACTATCAAATAAGACCAAAGGAACCATAGTCACCGCCCTGCCAAGATCTTTCCACATTTTTTGCATTTTTCGGCCAAAAAACTAGAATTCCGCCCGATTACAATATTTTTGTGTGCTATCGCCCACGCCTTCTGAGTGGGTCGGGCCCCCCGGAGCCGGATCGCCTAAAAATTTTCCAGACTATCAAATACGACCTAAGGAACCATAGTCACCGCCCCGCCATGATCGTTCCTAGTCTTTTGCATTTTTCAGCCAAAAAACTAGAATTGCGCGCGATTTCCATATTTTCGTGTGCTTTAGCCCACGCCTTCCAAGGGGTCCCGGGAACCCCGAACCCCGATCGTCTAAAAATTTTCTGGGCCATCAAATACGACCTAAGGAACCATAGTAACCACCCCGCCATGATCGTTCCTCACTTTTTGCATTTTTCCGCCAAACAACTAGAATTCCGCGCGATTCCCATATTTTTGTGTGTTATAGCCCACGCCTTCCGAGTGGTCCCAGGACCTCCTGACCCCTATCGCCTAATATTTTTCCGGACTATCAAATACGACCTAATAAACCATAGTATCTGCCCCGCCATGATCGTTCCTCATGTTTTGCGTTTTTCGGCCAAACAACTAGAATTCCGCGCGACTCCCATATTTTTGTGTGTTATAGCCCACACCTTCCGAGTGGTCCCGGGACCTCCGGACCCCTATCGCCTAAAATTTTTCCGGACTATCAAATACGACTTAAGGAACCATAGTATCCTCCCCGCCATGATCGTTCCTCATTTTTTGCGTTTTTCGGCCAAACAACTAGAATTCCGCGCGATACCCATATTTTTGTGTGTTATAGCCCACGCCTTCCGAGTGGTCCCGGGACCTCCGGACCCCTGTCGCCTAAAATTTTTCCGGACTATCAAATACGACCTAAGGAACCATAGTATCCACCCCGCCATGATCGTTCCTCATATTTTGCGTTATTCGGCCAAACAACTAGAATTCCGTGCTATCCCATAATTTTGTGTGTTATAGCCCACGCCTTCCGAGTGGTCCCGGGTATCTGTACCCCTATCGCCTAATATTTTTCTGGACTATCAAATAAGACCTAAGGAACCATAGTCACCGCCCAGCCATGATCGTTCCTTGTTTTTTCCGTTTTTCGGCCAAAAAACTAGAATTCCGCGCGATTCCCATATTTTCGTGTCCTATAGCCCACGCCTTCCAAGTGAACCCGGGAACTCCGGACCCCTATCGCCTAAAATTTTTCCAGACTATCAAATGCGACCTAAGGAACTATAGTCACCGCCCAGCCATGATCATTCTTCATTTGTTGGGTTTTTCGGCCAAAAAACTAGAATTCCGCCCGATTACAATATTTTTGTGTGCTATTGCCCACCCTTCCAAGTGGTTCCGGGACCCCCGGACCCCGATCGCCTAAAATTTTTCCGGGCCATCAAATACGACCTAAGGAACCATAGTAACTGCCCCGCCATCATCGTTTCTCATTTTTTTGCATTTTTCGGCCAAAAAACTAGAATTACGCCCGATTCCCATATTTTCGTGTGGTATACCCACGCCTTCCAAGTGGTCCGGGGAGCCGCGGACCCCGATCGCCTAAAATTTTTCCGGACTATCAAATACGACCTAAGGTACCATAGTCACCGCCCCACCATGATCTTTCCAAATGCTTTGCAATTTTCGGCCAAAAAACTAGAACGCCGCGCGATTTGCTTATTTTAGTGTGCTATAGCTTACGCCTTCCGAGTGGTCCCGGGAGCCGTGGACCCCGATCGCCTAAAATTTTCCGGTCCATCAAATACGACCTAAGGAACCATAGTCACCGCCCCGCCATGATCGTTCCTCATTTATTGCGTTTTTCGGCCAAAAAACTAGAATTCCGCGCGATTACCATATTTTTGTGTGTTATAGCCCACGCCTTTCGAGTGGTCCCGGGACCTCCTGACCCCTATCGCCTAATATTTTTCCGGACTATCAAATACGACCTAAGGAACCATAGTATCCGCCCCGCCATGATCGTTCCTCATTTTTTGCGTTTTTCGGCCAAACAACTAGAATTCCGCGCGATTCCCATATTTTTGTGTGTTATAGCCCACACTTTCCGAGTGGTCCCGGGACCTCCGGACCCCTATCGCCTAAAATTTTTCCGGACTATCAAATACGACCTAAGGAACCATAGTATCCTCCCCGCCATGATCGTTCCTCATTTTTTGCGTTTTTCGGCCAAACAACTAGAATTCCGCCCAACTCCCATATTTTTGTGTGTTATAACCCACACCTTCCGAGTGGTCCCGGGACCTCCGGACCCCTATCGCCTAAAATTTTTTCGGACTATCAAATACGACCTAAGGAACCATAGTATCCGCCCCGCCATGATCGTTCCTCATTCTTTGCGTTTTTCGGCCAAACAACTAGAATTCCGCGCTATCCCATATTTTTGTTTGTTATATATAGCCCACGCCTTCCGAGTGGTCCCGGGTCTCCGGACCCATATCGCCTAAAATTTTTCCGGACTATCAAATAAGACCTAAGGAACCATAGTCACCGCCCAGCCATGATCATTCCTAGTTTTTTCCGTTTTTCGGCCAAAAAACTAGAATTCCGCGCGATTCCCATATTTTCGTGTCCTATAGCCACGCCTTCCAAGTGAATCCGGGAACTCCGGACCCCTATCACCTAAAATTTTTTCGGACTATCAAATACGACCTAAGGAACCATAGTCACCGCCCAGCCATGATCATTCCTCATTTGTTGCATTTTTCGGCCAAAAAACTAGAATTTCGCCCGATTACAATATTTTTGGGTGCTATTGCCCACCCTTCCAAGTGGTTCCGGGACCCCCGGACCCCGATCCCCTAAAATTTTTCCGGGCCATCAAATACGACCTAAGGAACCATAGTAACCGCCCCGCCATCATCGTTTCTCATTTTTTGCATTTTTCGGCCAAAAAACTAGAATTACGCCCGATTCCCATATATTCGTGTGCTATACCCACGCCCTCCAAGTGGTCCGGGGAGCCGCGGACCCCGATCGCCTAAAATTTTTCCGGACTATCAAATACGACCTAAGGTACCATAGTCACCGCCCCACAATGATCTTTTCAAATGCTTTGCATTTTTCGGCCAAAAAACTAGAACACCGCGCGATTTGCTTATTTTAGTGTGCTATAGCTTACGCCTTCCGAGTGGTCCCGGGAGCCGTGGACCCCGATCGCCTAAAATTTTCCAGGCCATTAAATACGACCTAAGGAACCATAGTCACCGCCCCGCCATGATCGTTCCTCATTTATTGCGTTTTTCGGCCAAAAAACTAGAATTCCGCTCGATTACCATATTTGTGTGTGCTATTGCCCACGCCTTCCGAGTGGGCCGGGCTGCTGGACTCGGATCGCCTAAAAAATATTCGGGCCAACAATTAAGACCTAAGGAACCATATTCACCACCTCTCCATGATTGTTCCACATTTTTTGTATTTTTTGGCCAAAAAACTATAATTCCGCCCGATTCTCATATTTTTGTGTGCTATCGCCCACGCCTTCCGAGTGGATCGGGCCCCCCGGAGTCGGATCGCCTAAAAATTTCCCGGACTATCAAATACGACCTAAGGAACCATAGTCACCTCCCCGCCATGATCGTTCCTAGTCTTTTGCGTTTTTCAGCCAAACAACTAGAATTCCGCGCGATTTCCATATTTTCGTGTGCTTTAGCCCACGCCTTCCAAGGGGTCCCGGGAACCCCGAACCCCGATCGCCTAAAAATATTCCGGGCAATCAAATACGACCTAAGGAACCATAGTAACCGCCCCGCCATGATCGTTCCTCATGTTTTGCGTTTTTCGGCCAAACAACTAGAATTCCGCGCGATTACCATATTTTTGTGTGTTATAGCCCACGCCTTTCGAGTGGTCCCGGGACCTCCTGACCCCTATCGCCTAATATTTTTCCGGACTATCAAATACGACCTAATGAACCATCGTATCCGCCCCGCCATGATCGTTCCTCATTTTTTGCGTTTTTCGGCCAAACAACTAGAATTCCGCGCGATTCCTATATTTTTGTGTGTTATAGCCCACGCCTTCCGAGTGGTCCCGGGACCTCCTGACCCCTTTTCGCCTAATATTTTTCCGGACTATCAAATACGACCTAAGGAACGATAGTATCTGCCATGCCATGATCGTTCCTCATTTTTTGCGTTTTTCGGCCAAACAACTAGAATTCCGCCCGACTCCCATATTTTTGTGTGTTATAGCCCACACCTTCCGAGTGGTCCCGGGACGTCCGGACCCCTATTGCCTAAAATTTTTCCGGACTATCAAATGCGACCTAAGGAACCATAGTATCCGCCTCGCCATGATCGTTCCTCATTTTTTGCATTTTTCGGCCAAACAACTAGAATTCCGCGCGATTCCTATATTTTTGTGTGTTATAGCCCATGCCTTACGAGTGGTCCCGGGACCTCCTGACCCCTTTTCGCCTAATATTTTTCCGGACTATCAAATACGACCTAAGGAATGATAGTATCCGCCACGCCATGATTGTTCCTCATTTTTTGCGTTTTTCGGCCAAACAAGTAGAATTCCGCGCGATTCCCATATTTTTGTGTGTTATAGCCCACACCTTCCGAGTGGTCCCGGGACCTCCGGACCCCTATCGCCTAAAATTTTTCCGGACTATCAAATATGACCTAAGGAACCATAGTATCTGCCCCGCCATGATCGGTCCTCATTTTTTGCGTTTTTCGGCCAAACAACTAGAATTCCGCACGATTACCATATTTTTGTGTGTTATAGCCCACGCCTTTCGAGTGGTCCCGGGACCTCTTGACCCCTATCGCCTAATATTTTTCCGGACTATCAAATACAACCTAAGGAACCATAGTATCCGCCCCGCCATGATCGTTCCTCATTTTTTGCGTTTTTCGGCCAAACAACTAGAATTCCGCCCGACTCCCATATTTTTGTGTGTTATAGCCCACACCTTCCGAGTGGTCCCGGGACCTCCGGACCCCTATCACCTAAAATTTTTCCGGACTATCAAATACGACCTAAGGAACCATAGTATCCGCCTCGCCATGATCGTTCCTCATTTTTTGCGGTTTTTCGGCCAAACAACTAGAATTCCGCGCGATTCCTATATTTTTGTGTGTTATAGCCCACGCCTTCCGAGTGGTCCCGGGACCTCCTGACCCCTTTTCGCCTAATATTTTTCCGGACTATCAAATACGACCTAAGGAACGATAGTATCTGCCATGCCATGATTGTTCCTCATTTTTTGCGTTTTTCGGCCAAACAACTAGAATTCCGCGCGATTCCCATATTTTTGTGTGTTATAGCCCACACCTTCCGAGTGGTCCCGGGACCTCCGGACCCCGATCGCCTAAAATTTTTCCGGACTATCAAATACGACCTAAGGAACCATAGTATCCGCCCCGCCATGATCGTTCTTCATTTTTTGCGTTTTTCGGCCAAACAACTAGAATTCCGCACGATTACCATATTTTTGTGTGTTATAGCCCACGCCTTTCGAGTGGTCCCGGGACCTCTTGACCCCTATCGCCTAATATTTTTCCGGACTATCAAATACAACCTAAGGAACCATAGTATCCGCCCCGCCATGATCGTTCCTCATTTTTTGCGTTTTTCGGCCAAACAACTAGAATTCCGCCCGACTCCCACATTTTTGTGTGTTATAGCCCACACCTTCCGAGTGGTCCCGGGACCTCCGGACCCCTATCACCTAAAATTTTTCCGGACTATCAAATACGACCTAAGGAACCATAGTATCCGCCTCGCCATGATCGTTTCTCATTTTTTGCGTTTTTCGGCCAAACAACTAGAATTCCGCGCGATTCCTATATTTTTGTGTGTTACAGCCCACGCCTTCCGAGTGGTCCCGGGACCTCCTGACCCCTTTTCGCCTAATATTTTTCCGGACTATCAAATACGACCTAAGGAACGATAGTATCCGCCACGCCATGATTGTTCCTCATTTTTTGCGTTTTTCGGCCAAACAACTAGAATTTCGCGCGATTCCCATATTTTTGTGTGTTATAGCCCACACCTTCCGAGTGGTCCCGGGACCTCCGGACCCCTATCGCCTAAAATTTTTCCGGATTATCAAATATGACCTAAGGAACCATAGTATCCGCCCCGCCATGATCGTTCCTCATTTTTTTGCGTTTTTCGGCCAAACAACTAGAATTCCGCGCGATTACCATATTTTTGTGTGTTATAGCCCACGCCTTTCGAGTGGTCCCGGGACCTCCTGACCCCTATCGCCTAATATTTTTCCGGACTATCAAATACGACCTAAGGAACCATAGTATCCGCCCCGCCATGATCGTTCCTCATTTTTTGCGTTTTTCGGCCAAACAACTAGAATTCCGCGCGATTCCTATATTTTTGTGTGTTATAGCCCACGCCTTCCGAGTGGTCCCGGGACCTCCTGACCCCTTTTCGCCTAATATTTTTCCGGACTATCAAATACGACCTAAGGAACGATAGTATCTGCCACGCCATGATCGTTCCTCATTTTTTGCATTTTTCGGCCAAACAACTAGAATTCCACCCGACTCCCATATTTTTGTGTGTTATAGCCCACACCTTCCGAGTGGTCCCGGGACGTCCGGACCCCTATTGCCTAAAATTTTTCCGGACTATCAAATGCGACCAAAGGAACCATAGTATCCGCCTCGCCATGATCGTTCCTCATTTTTTGCATTTTTCGGCCAAACAACTAGAATTCCGCGCGATTCCTATATTTTTGTGTGTTATAGCCCATGCCTTACGAGTGGTCCCGGGACCTCCTGACCCCTTTTCGCCTAATAATTTTCCGGACTATCAAATACGACCTAAGGAATGATAGTATCCGCCACGCCATGATTGTTCCTCATTTTTTGCATTTTTCGGCCAAACAACTAGAATTCCGCGCGATTCCCATATTTTTGTGTGTTATAGCCCACACCTTCCGAGTGGTCCCGGGACCTCCGGACCCCTATCGCCTAAAATTTTTCCGGATTATCAAATATGACCTAAGGAACCATAGTATCCGCCCCGCCATGATCGTTCCTCATTTTTTGCGTTTTTTGGCCAAACAACTAGAATTCCGCGCGATTACCATATTTTTGTGTGTTATAGCCCACGCCTTTCGAGTGGTCCCGGGACCTCCTGACCCCTATCGCCTAATATTTTTCCGGACTATCAAATACGACCTAAGGAACCATAGTATCCGCCCCACCATGATCGTTCCTCATTTTTTGCGTTTTTCGGCCAAACAACTAGAATTCCGCGCGATTCCCATATTTTTGTGTGTTATAGCCCACACCTTCCGAGTGGTCCCGGGACCTCCGGACCCCTATCGCCTAAAATTTTTCCGGACTATCAAATACGACCTAAGGAACCATAGTATCCGCCTCGCCATGATCGTTCCTCATTTTTTGCGTTTTTCGGCCAAACAACTAGAATTCCGCGCGATTCCTATATTTTTGTGTGTTATAGCCCACGCCTTCCGAGTGGTCCCGGGAGCCGTGCACCCCGATCGCCTAAAATTTTCTGGGCCATCAAATACGACCTAAGGAACCATAGTAACCACCCCGCCATGATCGTTCCTCATTTTTTGCGTTTTTCGGCCAAAAAACTAGAATTCCGCGCGATTCCCATATTTTTGTGTGTTATAGCCCACGCGTTCCGAGTGGTCCCCGGACCTCCTGACCCCTATCGCCTAATATTTTTCCGGACTATCAAATACGACCTAAGGAACCATAGTATCCTCTCCGCCATGATCGTTCCTCATTTTTTGCGTTTTTCGGCCAAACAACTAGAATTCCGCGCGACTCCCATATTTTTGTGTGTTATAGCCCACACTTTCCGAGTGTTCCCGGGACCTCCGGACCCCTATCGCCTAAAATTTTTCTGGACTATCAAATACGACCTAAGGAACCATAGTATCCGCCCCGCCATGATCGTTCCTCATTCTTTGCGTTTTTCGGCCAAACAACTAGATTTTCGTGCTATCCCATATTTTTGTGTGTTATAGCCCACGCCTTCCGAGTGGTCCCGGGTCTCCGGACCCATATCGCCTAAAAATTTTCCGGACTATCAAATAAGACCTAAGGAACCATAGTCACCGCCCAGCCATGATCGTTCCTAGTTTTTTCCCTTTTTCGGCCAAAAAACTAGAATTCCGCGCGATTCCCATATTTTCGTGTCCTATAGCCCACGCCTTCCAAGTGAACCCGGGAACTCCGGACCCCTATCGCCTAAAATTTTTCCGGACTATCAAATACAACCTAAGGAACTATAGTCACCGCCCAGCCATAATCATTCCTCATTTGTTGCGTTTTTCGGCCAAAAAACTAGAATTCCGCCCGATTACAATATTTTTGTGTGCTATTGCCCACCCTTCCAAGTGGTTCCGGGACCCCCGGACCCCGATCGCTTAAAATTTTTCCGAGCCATCAAAAACGGCCTAAGGAACCATAGTAACCGCCCCGCCATCATCGTTTCTCATTTTTTGCATTTTTCGGCCAAAAAACTAGAATTACGCCCGATTCCCATATTTTCGTGTGATATACCCACGCCTTCCAAGTGGTCAGGGGAGCCGCGGACCCCGATCGCCTAAAATTTTTTCGGACTATCAAATACGACCTAAGGTACCATAGTAACCGCCCCACCATGATCTTTCCAAATGCTTTGTATTTTTCGGCCAAAAACTAGAACGCCGCGCGATTTGCTTATTTTAGTGTTCTATAGCTTACGCCTTCCGAGTGGTCCCGGGAGCCGTGGACCCCGATCGCCTAAAATTTTCCGGTCCATCAAATACGACCTAAAGAACCATAGTCACCACCCCGCCATGATCGTTCCTCATTTATTGCGTTTTTCGGCCAAACAACTAGAATTCCGCGCGATTATCATATTTTTGTATGTTATAGCCCACGCCTTTCGAGTGGTCCCGGGACCTCCTGACCCCTATCGCCTAATATTTTTCCGGACTATCAAATACGACCTAAGGAACCATAGTATCCGCCCCGCCATGATCGTTCCTCATTTTTTGCATTTTTCGGCCAAACAACTAGAATTCCGCGCGATTCCCATATTTTTGTGTGTTATAGCCCACACCTTCCGAGTGGTCCCGGGACCTCCGGACCCCTATCGCCTAAAATTTTTACAGACTATCAAATATGACCTAAGGAACCATAGTATCCTCCACGCCATGATCGTTCCTCATTCTTTGCATTTTTCGGCCAAACAACTAGAATTCCGTGCGACTCCCATATTTTTGTGTGTTATATATAGCCCACGCCTTCCGAGTGGTCCCGGGTCTCCGGACCCATATCGCCTAAAATTTTTCCGGACTATCAAATAAGACATAAGGAACCATAGTCACCGCCCAGCCATGATCATTCCTCATTCTTTGCATTTTTCGGCCAAACAACTAGAATTCCGCGCTATCCCATATTTTTGTGTGTTATATATAGCCCACGCCTTCCGAGTGGTCCCGGGTCTCCGGACCCATATCGCCTAAAATTTTTCCGGACTATCAAATAAGACCTAAGGAACCATAGTATCCGCCTCGCCATGATCGTTCCTCATTTTTTGCATTTTTCGGCCAAACAACTAGAATTCCGCGCGATTCCCATATTTTTGTGTGTTATAGCCCACACTTTCCGAGTTGTCCCGGGACCTCCGGACCCCTATCGCCTAAAATTTTTCTGGACTATCAAATACGACCTAAGGAACCATAGTATCCGCCCCGCCATGATCGTTCCTCATTCTTTGCATTTTTCGGCCAAACAACTAGAATTCCGCGCTATCCCATATTTTTGTGTGTTATAGCCCACGCTTTCCGAGTGGCCCCGGGTCTCCGGACCCATATCGCCTAAAAATTTTCCGGACTATCAAATAAGACCTAAGGAACCATAGTCACCGCCCAGCCATGATCGTTCCTAGTTTTTTCCATTTTTCGGCCAAAAAACTAGAATTCCGCGCGATTCCCATATTTTCGTGTCCTATAGCCCACGCCTTCCAAGTGAACCCGGGAACTCCGGACCCCTATCGCCTAAAATTTTTCCGGACTATCAAATACAACCTAAGGAACTATAGTCACCGCCCAGCCATGATCATTCCTCATTTATTGCATTTTTCGGCCAAAAAACTAGAATTCCGCCCGATTACAATATTTTTGTGTGCTATTGCCCACCCTTCCAAGTGGTTCCGGGACCCCCGGACCCCGGTCGCTTAAAATTTTTCCGGGCCATCAAATACGACCTAAGGAACCATAGTAACCACCCCGCCATCATTGTTTCTCATTTTTTGCATTTTTCGGCCAAAAAACTAGAATTACGCCCGATTCCCATATTTTCGTGTGCTATACCCACGCCTTCCAAGTGGTCGGGGAGCCGCGGACCCCGATCGCCTAAAATTTTTCCGGACTATCAAATACGACATAAGGTACCATAGTCACCGCCCCACCATGATATTTCCAAATGCTTTGTATTTTTCGGCCAAAAACTAAAATGCCGCGCGATTTACTTATTTTAGTGTTCTATAGCTTACGCCTTCCGAGTGGTCCCGGGAGCCGCGGACCCCGATCGCCTAAAATTTTCCGGTCCATTAAATACGACCTAAGGAACCATAGTCACCGCCCCGCCATGATCGTTCCTCATTTATTGCGTTTTTCGGCCAAACAAATAGAATTTCGCGCGATTACCATATTTTTGTCTGTTATAGCCCACGCCTTTCGAGTGGTCCCGGGACCTCCTGACCCCTATCGCCTAATATTTTTCCGAACTATCAAATACGACCTAAGGAACCATAGTATCCGCCCCGCCATGATCGTTCCTCATTTTTTGCGTTTTTCGGCCAAACAACTAGAATTCCGCGCGTTTCCCATATTTTTGTGTGTTATAGCCCACACCTTCCGAGTGGTCCCGGGACCTCAGGACCCCTATCGCCTAAAACTTTTCCAGACTATCAAATATGACCTAAGGAACCATAGTATCCTCCCCGCCATGATCGTTCCTCATTCTTTGCATTTTTCGGCCAAACAACTAGAATTCCGCGCGACTCCCATATTTTTGTGTGTTATATATAGCCCACGCCTTCCGAGTGGTCCCGGGTCTCCGGACCCATATCGCCTAAAATTTTTCCGGACTATCAAATAAGACCTAAGGAACCATAGTCACCGCCCAGCCATGATCATTCCTCATTCTTTGCATTTTTCGGCCAAACAACTAGAATTCCGCGCTATCCCATATTTTTGTGTGTTATATATAGCCCACGCCTTCCGAGTGGTCCCGGGTCTCCGGACCCATATCGCCTAAAATTTTTCCGGACTATCAAATAAGACCTAAGGAACCATAGTATCCGCCTCGCCATGATCGTTCCTCATTTTTTGCATTTTTCGGCCAAACAACTAGAATTCCGCGCGATTCCCATATTTTTGTGTGTTATAGCCCACACCTTCCGAGTGGTCCCGGGACCTCCGGACCCCGATCGCCTAAAATTTTTCCGGACTATCAAATATGACCTAAGGCACCATAGTCACCGCCCCACCATGATCTTTCCAAATGCTTTGTATTTTTCGGCCAAAAACTAGAACGCCGCGCGATTTGCTTATTTTAGTGTTCTATAGCTTACGCCTTCTGAGTGGTCCCGGGTGCCGTGGACCCCGATCGCCTAAAATTTTTCCGGACTATCAAATAAGACCTAAGGAACCATAGTAACCGCCCCGCCATGATCGTTCCTAATTTTTTGCGATTTTCGGCCAAACAACTAGAATTCCGCGCGATTACCATATTTTTGTGTGTTATAGCCCACGCCTTCGAGTGGTCCCGGGACCTCCTGACCGCTATCGCCTAATATTTTTCCGGACTATCAAATACGACCTAAGGAACGATAGTATCCGCCACGCCATGATCGTTCCTCATTTTTTGCGTTTTTCGGCCAAACAACTAGAATTCCGCGCGATTACCATATTTTTGTCTGTTATAGCCCACGCCTTTCGAGTGGTCCCGGGACCTCCTGACCCCTTTTCGCCTAATATTTTTCCGGACTATCAAATACGACCTAAGGAACCATAGTCACCGCCCAGCCATGATCATTCCTCATTTGTTGCGTTTTTCGGCCAAAAAACTAGAATTCCGCCCGATTACAATATTTTTGTGTGCTATTGCCCACCTTTCCAAGTAGTTCCGGAACCCCCGGACCCCGATCGCCTAAAATTTTTTCGGGCCATCAAATACGACCTAAGGAACCATAGTAACCACCCCGCCATCATCGTTTCTCACTTTTTGCATTTTTCGGCCAAAAATTCTAGAATTACTCCCGATTCCTATATTTTCGTGTGCTATACCCACGCCTTCCAAGTGGTCCGGGGAGCCGCGGACCCCGATCGCCTAAAATTTTTCCGGACTATCAAAAACGACCTAAGGAACCATAGTCACCGCCCCGCCATGATCGTTCCTCATTTATTGCGTTTTTCGGCCAAAATACTAGAATTCCGCCCGATTCCCATATTTTTGTGTGCTATCGCCCACGCCTTCCGAGTGGGTCGGGCCCCCGGAGCCGGATCGCCTAAAAATTTTCCGGACTATCAAATACGACCTAAGGAACCATAGTCACCGCCCCGTCATGATCGTTCCTAGTCTTTTGCGTTTTTCTGCCAAAAAACTAGAATTCCGCGCGATTTCCATATTTTCGTGTGCTTTAGCCCACGCCTTCCAAGGGGTCCCGGGAACCCCGAACCCCGATCGCCAAAAAATTTTCCGGGCCATCAAATACGACCTAAGGAACCATAGTAACCGCCCCGCCAGGATCGTTCCTCATGTTTTGCGTTTTTCTGCCAAACAACTAGAATTCCGTGCGATTACCATATTTTTGTGTGTTATAGCCCACGCCTTTCGAGTGGTCCCGGGACCTCCTGACCCCTATCGCCTAATATTTTTCCGGACTATCAAATACGACCTAAGGAACCATAGTATCCGCCACGCCATGATCGTTCCTCATTTTTTGCGTTTTTCGGCCAAACAACTAGAATTCCGCGCGATTCCCATATTTTTGTGTGTTATAGCCCACACCTTCCGAGCGGTCCCGGGACCTCCGGACCCCTATCGCCTAAAATTTTTCCAGACTATCAAATACGAACTAAGGAACCATAGTATCCGCCTCGCCATGATTGTTCCTCATTTTTTGCATTTTTCGGCCAAACAACTAGAATTCCGCGCTATCCCATATTTTTGTGTGTTATAGCCCACGCCTTCCGAGTGGTCCCGGGTCTCCGGACCCCTATCGCCTAAATTTTTTTTGGACTATCAAATAAGAGCTAAGGAACCATAGTAACCACACCGCCATGATCGTTCCTCATTTTTTGCATTTTTCGGCCAAACAACTAGAATTCTGCGCTATTCCTATATTTTTGTGTGTTATAGCCCACGCCTTCCGAGTGGTCCCGGGACCTCCTGACCCCTATCGCCTAAAATTTTTTCGGACTATCAAATACGACCTAAGGAACGATAGTATCCGCCACGCCATGATCGTTCCTCATTTTTTGTGTTTTTCGGCCAAACAACTAGAATTCTGCGTGATTCCCATATTTTTGTGTGTTATAGCCCACACCTTCCGAGTGGTCCCGGGACCTCCGGACCCCTATCGCCTAAAATATTTCCGGACTATCAAATACGACCTAAGGAACCATAGTATCCCCCCCGCCATGATCGTTCCTCATTTTTTGCGATTTTCGGCCAAACAACTAGAATTCCGCGCGATTACCATATTTTTGTGTGTTATAGCCCACGCCTTTCGAGTGGTCCCGGGACCTCCTGACCGCTATCGCCTAATATTTTTCCGGACTATCAAATACGACCTAAGGAACCATAGTATCCGCCCCACCATGATCGTTCCTCATTTTTTGCGTTTTTCGATAAACAACTAGAATTCCGCGCGATTCCCATATTTTTGTGTGTTATAGCCCACACCTTCCGAGTGGTCCCGGGACCTCCTGACCCCTTTTCGCCTAATATTTTTCCGGACTATCAAATACGACCTAAGGAACGATAGTATCCGCCACGCCATGATCGTTCCTCATTTTTTGCGTTTTTCGGCCAAACAACTAGAATTCCGCGCGATTCCCATATTTTTGTGTGTTATAGCCCACACCTTCCGAGTGGTCCCGGGACCTCCGGACCCCTATCGCCTAAAATATTTCCGGACTATCAAATACGACCTAAGGAACCATAGTATCCGGCCCGCCATGATCGTTCCTCATTTTTTGCGTTTTTCGGCCAAACAATTAGAATTCCGCCCGATTACCGTATTTTTGTGTGTTATAGCCCACGCCTTTCGAGTGGTCCCGAGACCTCCTGACCCCTATCGCCTAATATTTTTCCGGACTATCAAATACGACCTAAGGAACCATAGTATCCGCCCCACCATGATCGTTCCTCATTTTTTGCGTTTTTCGGCCAAACAACTAGAATTCCACGCGATTCCCATATTTTTGTGTGTTATAGCCCACACCTTCCGAGTGGTCCCGGGACCTCCTGACCCCTATCGCCTAAAATTTTTCCGGACTATCAAATACGACCTAAGGAACCATAGTCACCGCCCAGCCATGATCATTCCTCATTTGTTGCATTTTTCGGCCAAAAAACTAGAATTCCGCCTGATTACAATATTTTTGTGTGCTATTGCCCACCTTTCCAAGTGGTTCCGGAACCCCCGGACCCCGATCGCCTAAAATTTTTTCGGGCCATCAAATACGACCTAAGGAACCATAGTAACCACCCCGCCATCATCGTTTCTTACTTTTTGCATTTTCGGCCAAAAAACAAGAATTACGCCCGATTCCTATATTTTCGTGTGCTATACCCACGCCTTCCAAGTGGTTCGGGAGCCGCGGACCCCGATCGCCTAAAATTTTTCCGGACTATCAAATACGACCTAAGGTACCATAGTCACCGCCCCCCATGATCGTTCCAAATGCTTTGCATTTTTCGGCCAAAAAACTAGTACTCTGCGCGATTTGCTTATTTTAGTGTTCTATAGCTTACGCCTTCCGAGTGGTCCCGGGAGCCGTTGACCCCGATCGCCTAAAATTTTCCGGGCCATTCAAATATGACCTAAGGAACCATAGTCACCGCCCCGCCATGATCGTTCCTCATTTATTGCGTTTTTCGGCCAAAAAACTAGAATTCCGCTCGATTACCAAATTTTTGTGTGCTATTGCCCACGCCTTCCGAGTGGGCCTGGCCGCCGGACTCGGATCGCCTAAAAAATTTTGGGCAATCAATTAGGACCTAAGGA
Organism: Nicotiana tomentosiformis; assembly: GCF_000390325.3. Lineage (NCBI taxonomy): Eukaryota > Viridiplantae > Streptophyta > Magnoliopsida > Solanales > Solanaceae > Nicotiana > Nicotiana tomentosiformis. The sequence continues at coordinate 841,403 of NW_027174571.1, forward strand.
ACCATAGTCACCACCTCGCCATGATCGTTCCTCATTTTTTGCATTTTCTGGCCAAAAAACTAGAATTCCGCCCGATTCCCATATTTTTGTGTGCTATCGCCCACGCCTTCCGAGTGGGTCGGGCCCCCGGAGCCGGATCGCCTAAAAATTTTCCGGACTATCAAATACGACCTAAGGAACCATAATCACTGCCCCGCCATGATCGTTCCTAGTCTTTTGCATTTTTCTGCCAAAAACTAGAATTCCGCGCGATTTCCATATTTTCGTGTGCTTTAGCCCACGCCATCCAAGGGGTCCCGGGAACCCCGAACCCCGATCGCCTAAAAATTTTCCGGGCCATCAAATACGACCTAAGGAATCATAGTAACCAACCCGCCATGATCGTTCCTCATTTTTTGCGTTTTTCGGCCAAACAACTAGAATTCCGCGCGATTCCTATATTTTTGTGTGTTATAGCCCACGCCTTCCGAGTGGTCCCGGGACCTCCTGACCCCTATCGCCTACTATTTTTCCGGACTATCAAATACGACCTAAGGAACGATAGTATCCGCCACGCCATGATCATTCCTCATTTTTTGCGTTTTTCGGCCAAACAACTAGAATTCCGCGCGATTACCATATTTTTGTGTGTTATAGCCCACACCTTCCGAGCGGTCCCGGGACCTCCGGACCCCTATCGCCTAAAATTTTTTCGGACTATCAAATACGACCTAAGGAACGATAGTATCTGCCACGCCATGATCATTCCTCATTTTTTGTGTTTTTCGGCCAAACAACTAGAATTCCGCGCGATTACCATATTTTTGTGTGTTATAGCCCACACCTTCCGAGCGGTCCCGGGACCTCCGGACCCCTATCGCCTAAAATTTTTCCGGACTATCAAATACGACCTAAGGAACCATAGTCACCGCCCAACCATGATCATTCCTCATTTGTTGCGTTTTTCTGCCAAAAAACTAGAATTCCGCCCGATTACAATATTTTTGTGTGCTATTGCCCACCCTTCCAAGTGGTTCCGGGACCCCCGGACCCCGATCGCCTAAAATTTTTCCGGGCCTTCAAATACGACCTAAGAAACCATAGTAACCGCCCCGCCATCATCGTTTCTCATTTTTTGCATTTTTTGGCCAAAAAACTAGAATTACGCCCGATTCCCATATTTTCGTGTGCTATACCCAGGCCTTCCAAGTGGTGCGGGGAGCCGCGGACCCCGATCGCCTAAAATTTTTCCGGACTATCAAATACGACCTAAGGAACCATAGTCACCGCCCAGCCATGATCATTCCTCATTTGTTGCGTTTTTCGGCCAAAAAACTAGAATTCCGCCCGATTACAATATATTTGTGTGCTATTGCCCACCGTTCCAAGTGGATCCGGGACCCCCGGACCCCGATCGCCTAAAATTTTTCCGGGCCATCAAATACGACCTAAGGAACCATAGTAACCGCCCCGCCATCATCGTTTCTCATTTTTTGCATTTGTCAGCCAAAAAACTAGAATTACGCCCGATCCCCATATTTTCGTGTGCTATACCCACGCCTTCCAAGTGGTCCGGGGAGCCGCAGACCCCGATCGCCTAAATTTTTTTCGGACTATCAAATACGACCTAAGGTACCATAGTCACCGCCCCACCATGATCGTTCCAAATGCTTTGCATTTTTCGGCCAAAAAACTAGAACTCCGCGCGATTTACTTATTTTAGTGTGCTATAGCTTACGCCTTCTGAGTGGTCCCGGGAGCCGTGGACCCCGATCGCCTAAAATTTTTCGGGCCATCAAATACGACCTAAGGAACCATAGTCATCGCCCCGCCATGATCGTTCCTCATTTAATGCATTTTTCGGCCAAAAAACTAGAATTCCGCTTGATTACCATATTTTTGTGTGCTATTGCCCACGCCTTCCGAGTGGGCCGGGCCGCCGGACTCGGATCGCCTAAAAAATTTTTGGGCCATCAACGTGGACCTAAGGAACCATAGTCACCGCCTCGCCATGATCGTTCCTCTTGTTTTGCATTTTTTGGCCAAAAAACTATAATTCCGCCCGATTCCAATATTTTTGTGTGCTATCGCCCACGCCTTCCGAGTGGGTCGGGCCCCCCGGAGCCTGATCGCCTAAAAATTTTCCGGACTATCAAATACGACCTAAGGAACCATAGTAACCACCCTGCCATGATCGTTCCGTTTTTCGGCAAAAAAATTAGAATTCCGCGCGGCCAAACAACTAGAATTTCGCGCGATCCCATATTTTTATGTGTTATAGCCCACACCTTCCGAGTAGTCCCGGGTCTCCGGACCCCTATTGCCTAAAATTTTTCCGGACTATCAAATAAGACCTAAGGAACCATAGTCACCGCCCAGCCATGATCGTTCCTAGTTTTTTCCGTTTTTCGACCAAAAAACTAGAATTCCGCGCGATTCCCATATTTTCATGTCCTATAGCCCACGCCTTCCAAGTGAACCCGGGAACTCGGACCCCTATCGCCAAAAATTTTTCCGGACTATCAAATACGACCTAAGGAACCATAGTCACCGCCCAGCCATGATCATTCCTCATTTGTTGCATTTTTCGGCCAAAAAACTAGAATTCCGCCCGATTACAATATTTTTGTGCGCTATTGCCCACCCTTCCAAGTGGTTCCGAGACCCCCGGACCCCGATCGCCTAAAATTTTTTCGGGCCGTCAAATATGACCTAAGGAACCATAGTCACCGCCTCACCATGATCTTTCCAAATGCTTTGCATTTTTCGGCTAAAATACTAGAACTCCGCGCGATTTGCGAATTTTAGTGTGCTATAGCTTACGCCTTCCGAGTGGTCCCGGGAGCCGTGGACCCCGATCGCCTAAAATTTTTCGGGCCATCAAATACGACCTAAGGAACCATAGTCACCGCCCAGCCATGATCGTTCCTCGTTTATTGCATTTTTCGGCCAAAAAACTAGAATTCTGCTCGATTACCATATTTTTGAGTGCTATTGCCCACGCCTTCCGAGTGGGCCGGGCCGCCGGACTCGGATCGCCTAAAAAATATTCGGGCCATCAATTAGGACCGAAGGAACCATAGTCACCGCCTCGCCATGATCGTTCCTTATTTTTTGCATTTTTTGGCCAAAAAACTAGAATTCCGCCCGATTCCCATATTTTTGTGTGCTATCGCCCACGCCTTCCGAGTGGGTCGGGCCCCCCGGAGCCGGATCGCCTAAAAATTTTCTGGACTATCAAATACGACCTAAGGAACCATAGTCACCGCCCCGCCATGATCGTTCCTAGTCTTTTGCGTTTTTCAGCAAAAAAACTAGAATTCCGCGCGATTTCCATATTTTCGTGTGCTATAGCCCACGCCTTCCAAGGGGTCCCAGGAACCCCGAACCCCGATCGCCTAAAAATTTTCCGGGCAATCAAATACGACCTAAGGAACCATAGTAACCACCCCGCCATGATCGTTCCTCATTTTTTGCATTTTTCGGCCAAACAACTAGAATTCCGCGCGATTCCAATATTTTTGTGTGTTATAGCCCACGCCTTCCGAGTGGTCCCGGGACCTCCTGACCCCTATCGCCTAAAATTTTTCCGGACTATCAAATACGACCTAAGGAACCATAGTATCCGCTCTGCCATGATCGTTCCTCATTTTTTGCATTTTTCGGCCAAACAACTAGAATTCCGCGCGATTCCTATATTTTTGTATGTTATAGCCCACGCCTTCCGAGTGGTCCCGGGACCTCCGGACCCATATCGCCTAATATTTTTCGGACTATCAAATAAGACCAAAGGAACCATAGTCACCGCCCTGCCAAGATCTTTCCACATTTTTTGCATGTTACTGATAAAGACCTAGAATTTCGCCATATTCCCATATTTTCGTGTGCTATACCCACGCATTCCGAGTGGTCCCAAGAGCCGCGGACCCCGATCGCCTAAAATTTTTTCGGGCAATCAAATACGACCTAAGGTACCATAGTCACCGCCCCACCATGATCGTTCCAAATTCTTTGCATTTTTCGGCCAAAAAACTAGAACTCCGCACGATTTGCATATTTTAGTGTGCTATAGCTTACGCCTTCCGAGTGGTCCCGGGACCTCCGAACCCCTATCACCTAATTTTTTTCTGGTCTATCAAATATGACCTAAGGAACCATAGTATCCGCCCCACCATGATCGTTCCTCATTTTTTGCGTTTTTCGGCCAAACAACTAGAATTCCGCGCGATCCCATATTTTTATGTGTTATAGCCCACGCCGTCCGAGTGGTCCCGGGCCTCCGGACCCCTATCGCCTAAAATTTTTCTGGACTATCAAATAAGACCTAAGGAACCATAGTCACCGCCCAGCCATGATCGTTCCTATTTTTTTTCCGTTTTTCGGCCAAAAAACTAGAATTCCGCGCGATTCCCATATTTTCGTGTCCTATAGCCCACGCCTTCCAAGTGAACCCGGGAACTCCGGACCCCTATCGCCTAAAATTTTTCCGGACTATCAAATACGACCTAAGGAACCATAGTCACCGCCCAGCCATGATCATTTCTCATTTGTTGCGTTTTTCGGCCAAAAAACTAGAATTCCGCTCGATTACCATATTTTTGTGTGCTATTGCCCACGCCTTCCGAGTGGGCCCGGCTGCCGGACTCGGATCGTCTAAAAAATTTTCGGGCCATCAATTAGGACCTAAGGAACCATAGTCACCGCCTCACCATGATCGTTCCTCATTTTTTGCATTTTTTGGCCAAAAAATTGAATTCCGCCCGATTCTCATATTTTTGTGTGTTATCTCCCACGCCTTCCGAGTGGGTCGGGGCCCCCGGAGCCGGATCGCCTAAAAATTTTCCGGACTATCAAATATGACCTAAGGAACCATAGTCACCGCCCCGCCATGATCGTTCCTAGTCTTTGCGTTTTTCAGCCAAAAAACTAGAATTCCGCGCGATTTCCATATTTTCGTGTGCTTTAGCACACGCCTTCCAAGGGGTCCCGGGAACCCCGAACCCCGATCGCCTAAAAATTTTCAGGGCAATCAAATCCGACCTAAGGAACCATAGTATCCGCCCCGCCATGATCGTTCCTCATTTTTTGCGTTTTTCGGCCAAACAAATAGAATTCCGCGCGATTCCCATATTTTTGTGTGTTATAGCCCACGCCTCCGAGTGGTCCCGGGACCTCCTGACCCCTATCGCCTAAGGAACCATAGTATCCGCCCCACCATGATCGTTCCTCATTTTTTGCGTTTTTCGGCCAAACAACTAGAATTCCGCGCGATTCCCATATTTTTATGTGTTATAGCCCACGCCTTCCGAGTGGTCCCGGGACCTCCGGACCCCTATCGCCTAATATTTTTCCGGACTATCAAATAAGACCAAAGGAACCATAGTCACCGCCCTGCCAAGATCTTTCCTCATTTTTTGCATGTTACTGAAAAAGACCTAGAATTTCGCCCAATTCCCATATTTTCGTGTGCTATACCCACGCATTCCGAGTGGTCCCAAGAGCCGCGGACCCCGATCGCCTAAAATTTTTTCGTGCAATTAAATATGACCTAAGGAACCATAGCATCCGCCCCGCCATGATCGTTCCTTATTTATTGCGTTTTTCGGCCAAACAACTAGAATTACGCGCGATTCCCATATTTTTGTGTGTTATAGCCCACACCTTCCGAGTGGTCCCGGGACCTCCGGACCCCTATCGCCTAAAATGTTTTCGGACTATCAAATATGACCTAAGGAACCATAGTATCCGCCCCACCATGATCGTTCCTCATTTTTTGCGTTTTTCGGCCAAACAACTAGAATTCCGCGCGATCCCATATTTTTGTGTGTTATAGCCCACGCCTTCCGAGTGGTCCCGGGTCTCCGGACCCCTATCGCCTAAAATATTTCCGGATATCAAATAAGACCTAAGGAACCATAGTCACCGCCCAGCCATGATCGTTCCTAGTTTTTTCCGTTTTTAGGCAAAAAACTAGAATTCCGCGCGATTCCCTTATTTTCGTGTCCTATAGCCCACGCCTTCCAAGTGAACCCGGGAACTCCGGACCCCTATCGCCTAAAATTTTTCCGGACTATCAAATACGACCTAAGGAACCATAGTCACCGCCCAGCCATGATCATTCCTCATTTTTTGCGTTTTTCGGCCAAAAAACTAGAATTCCGCCCGATTACAATATTTTTGTGTGCTATTGCCCACCCTTCCAAATGGTTCCGGGACCCCAGGACCCCGATCGCCTAAAATTTTTCCGGGCCGTCAAATACGACCTAAGGAACCATAGTAACTGCCCCGCCATCATCGTTTCTCATTTTTTGCATTTTGCGGCCAAAAAACTAGAATTATACCCGCTTCCCATATTTTCGTGTGCTATACCCACGCCTTCCAAGTGGTCTGGGGAGCTGCGGACCCCGATCGCCAAAAACTTTTCCGGACTATCAAATATGACCTAAGGTACCATAATCACCGCCCCACCATGATCGTTCCAAATGCTTTGCATTTTTCGGCCAAAAAACTAGAACTCCGCGCGATTTGCATATTTTAGTGTGCTATAGCTTACGCCTACCGAGTGTCCCGGGAGCCGTGGACCCCGATCGCCTAAAATTTTTCGGGCCATCAAATGAGACCTAAGGAACCATAGTCACCGCCCCGCCATGATCGTTCCTCATTTATTGCGTTTTTCGGCCAAAAAACTAGAATTTCGCTCGATTTCCATATTTTGTGTGCTATTGCCCACGCCTTCCGAGTGGGCCAGGCCGCCGGACTCGGATCGCCTAAAAATATTTCGGGCCATCAATTAGGACCTAAGGAACCATAGTCACCGTCTCGCCATGATCGTTCCTCATTTTTTGCATTTTTTGGCCAAAAAACTATAATTCCGCCTGATTCCCATATTTTTGTGTGCTATCGCCCATGCCTTCCGAGTGGGTCGGGCACCCCGGAGCCGGATAGCCTAAAAATTTTCCGGACTATAAAATACGACCTAAGGAACCATAGTCACCACCCCGCTATGATCGTTCCTAGTCTTTTGCATTTTTCAGCCAAAAAACTAGAATTTCGCGCGATTCCCATATTTTTGTGTGTTATAGCCCACGCATTCCGAGTGGTCCCGGGACCTCCTGACCCCTATCGCCTAAAATTTTTCTGGACTATCAAATACGACCTAAGGAACCATAGTATCCGCCCCGCCATGATCGTTCCTCATTTTTTGCGTTTTTCGGCCAAACAACCAGAATTCCGCGCGATTCACATATTTTTGTGTGTTATAGCCCACGCCTTCCGAGTGGTCCCGGGACCTCCGGACCCCTATTGCCTAATATTTTTCCGGACTATCAAATAAGACCAAAGGAACCATAGTCACCGCCCTGCAACGATCTTTTCACATTTTTTATATGTTACTGAAAAAGACCTAGAATTTCGACCGATTCCCATATTTTCTTTTGCTATACCCACGCATTCCGAGTGGTCCCAAGAGCCGCGGACCCCGATCGCCTAAAATTTTTCCGTGCAATTAAATATGACCTAAGGAACCATAGTATCCTTCCCGCCATGATCGTTCCTTATTTATTGCGTTTTTCGGCCAAACAACTAGAATTACGCGCGATTCCCATATTTTTGTGTGTTATAGCCCACACCTTCCGAGTGGTCCCGGGACCTCCGGATCCCTATCGCCTAAAATGTTTCCGGACTATCAAATACGACCTAAGGAACCATAGTATCCACCCCACCATGATCGTTCCTCATTTTTTGCGTTTTTCGGCCAAACAACTAGAATTCCGCGCGATCCCATATTTTTGTGTGTTATAGCCCACGCCTTCCGAGTGGTCCCGGGTCTCCAGACCCCTATCCCCTAAAATATTTCCGGACTATCAAATAAGACCTAAGGAACCATAGTCACCGCCCAGCCATGATCGTTCCTAGTTTTTTCCGTTTTTAGGCAAAAAACTAGAATTCCGCGCGATTCCCTTATTTTCGTGTCCTATAGCCCACGCCTTCCAAGTGAACCCGGGAACTCCGGACCCCTATCGCCTAAAATTTTTCCGGACTATCAAATACGACCTAAGGAACCATAATCACTGCCCAGCCATGATCATTCCTCATTTTTTGCGTTTTTCGGCCAAAAAACTAGAATTCCGCCCGATTACAATATTTTTGTGTGCTATTGCCCACCCTTCCAAATGGTTCCGGGACCCCAGGACCCCGATCGCCTAAAATTTTTCCGGGCCGTCAAATACGACCTAAGGAACCATAGTAACCGCCCCGCCATCATCGTTTCTCATTTTTTGCATTTTGCGGCCAAAAAACTAGAATTATGCCCGCTTCCCATATTTTCGTGTGCTATACCCACGCCTTCCAAGTGGTCTGGGGAGCCGCGGACCCCGATCGCCTAAAACTTTTCCGGACTATCAAATATGACCTAAGGTACCATAGTCACCGCCCCACCATGATCGTTCCAAATGCTTTGCATTTTTCGGCCAAAAAACTAGAACTCCGCGCGATTTGCATATTTTAGTGTGCTATAGCTTACGCCTTCCGAGTGGTCCCGGGAGCCATGGACCCCGATCGCCTAAAATTTTTCGGGCCATCAAATGAGACCTAAGGAACCATAGTCACCGCCCTGCCATGATCGTTCCTCATTTATTGCGTTTTTCGGCCAAAAAACTAGAATTTCGCTCGATTTCCATATTTTGTGTGCTATTGCCCATGCCTTCCGAGTGGGCCGGGCCGCCAGACTCGGATCGCCACATTTTTTGTATGTTACTGAAAAAGACCTAGAATTTCGCCCGATTCCCATATTTTCGTGTGCTATACCCACACATTCCGAGTGGTCCCAAGAGCCGCGGACCCCGATCGCCTAAAAATTTTCCGGGAAATCAAATATGACCTAAGGAACCATAGTATCCGCCCCGCCATGATCGTTCCTAATTTTTTGCGTTTTTCGGCCAAAGAACTAGAATTCCGCGCGATTCCCATATTTTTGTGTGTTATATCCCACACCTTCCGAGTGGTCCCGGGACCTCATGACCCCTATCGCCTAAATTTTTTCCAGACTATCAAATACGACCTAAGGAACCATAGTATCCGCCCCGCCATGATCGTTCCTCATTTTTTGCGTTTTTCGGCCAAACAACTAGAATTCCGCGCGATCCCATATTTTTATGTGTTATAGCCCACGCCTTCCGGGTGGTCCCGTGTCTCCGGACCCCTGTCGCCTAAAATTTTTCCGGACTATCAAATAAGACCTAAGGAACCATAGTCACCACCCAGCCATGATCGTTCCTAGTTGTTTCCGTTTTTCGGCCAAAAAACTATAATTTCTCGCGATTCCCATATTTTCGTGTCATATAGCCCACACCTTCCAAGTGAACCCGGGAACTTCGGACCCCTATCGCCTAAAATTTTTCCGGACTATCAAATACGACCTAAGGAACCATAGTCACCGCCCAGCCATGATCATTCCTCATTTGTTGCGTTTTTCAGCCAAAAAACTAGAATTCCGCCCGATTACAATATTTTTGTGTGCTATTGCCCACCCTTCCAAGTGGTTCTCATTTTTTGCATTTTTCGGCCAAAAAACAAGAATTACGCCCGATTCCCATATTTTCGTGTGCTTAACCCACGCCTTCCAAGTGGTCCGGGGAGCCGCTGACCCCGATCGCCTAAAAAATTTCCGGACTATCAAATACGACCTAAGTTACCATATTCACCGCCCCACCATGATCGTTCCAAATGCTTTGTATTTTTCGGCCAAAAAATTAGAACTCCGCGCGATTTGCATATTTTAGTGTGCTATAGCTTACGCCTTCCGATTGGTCCCGGGAGCCGTGGAGCCCGATCGCCTAAAATTTTCCGTGCCATCAAATACGACCTAAGGAACCATAGTCACCGCCCCGCCATGATCGTTCCTTATTTATTGCGTTTTTCGGCCAAAAAATTAGAATTCCGCCCGATTCCCATATTTTTGTGTGCTATCGCCCACGCCTTCCGAGTGGGTCGGGCCCCCCGGAGCCGGATGGCCTAAAAAATTTCCGGACTATCAAATACGGCCTAAGGAACCATAGTCACCGCCCCGCCATGATCGTTCCTAGTCTTTTGCGTTTTTCAGCCAAAAACTAGAATTCCGCGAGATTGGCATATTTTCGTGTGCTTTAGCCCACGCCTTCCAAGGGGTCCGGGGAACCTCGAACACCGATCGCCTAAAAATTTTCCGGGCCATCAAATGCGACCTAAGGAACCATAGTAACCACCCCGCCATGACCGTTCCTCATTTTTTGTGTTTTTCGGCCAAACAACTAGAATTCCGCGCGATTCCCATATTTTTGTGTGTTATAGCCCACGCCTTCCGAGTGGTCCCGGGATCTCCTGACCCCTATCGCCTAAAATTTTTCCGGACTATCAAATACGACCTAAGGAACCATAGTATCCGCCCCACCATGATCGTTCCTCATTTTTTGCGTTTTTCGGCCAAACAACTAGAATTCCGCGCGATTCCCATATTTTTGTGTGTTATAGCCCACGCCTTCCGAGTGGTCCCGGGACCTCCGGACCCCTATCGCCTAAAATTTTTCCGGACTATCAAATACGACCTAAGGAACCATAGTATCCGCCCCGCCATGATCGTTCCTCATTTTTTGCGTTTTTCCGCCAAACAACTAGAATTCCGCCCGATTACAATATTTTTGTGTGCTATTGCCCACCCTTCCAAGTGGTTCTCATTTTTTGCATTTTTCGGCCAAAAAACAAGAATTACACCCGATTCCCATATTTTCGTGTGCTATACCCACGCCTTCCAAGTGGTCCGGGGAGCCGCTGACCCCAATCGCCAAAAAATTTTCCGGACTATCAAATACGACCTAAGGTACCATAGTCACCACCCCACCATGATCGTTCCAAATGCTTTGCATTTTTCGGCCAAACAATTAGAACTCCGCGCGATTTGCATATTTTAGTGTGCTATAGCTTACGCCTTCCGATTGGTCCCGGGAGCCGTGGAGCCCGATCGCCCGTGCCATCAAATACGACCTAAGGAACCATAGTCACCGCCCCGCCATGATCGTTCATTTATTGCGTTTTTCGGCCAAAAAACTAGAATTCCGCCCGATTCCCATATTTTTGTGTGCTATCGCCCACGCCTTCCGAGTGGGTCGGGCCCCCGGAGCCGGATGGCCTAAAAAATTTCCGGACTATCAAATACGACCTAAGGAACCATAGTCACTGCCCCGCCATGATCGTTCCTAGTCTTTTGCGTTTTTCAGCCAAAAAACTAGAATTCCGCGAGATTGCCATATTTTCGTGTGCTTTAGCCCACGCCTTCCAAGGGGTCCGGGGAACCTCGAACACCGATTGCCTAAAAATTTTCCGGGCCATCAAATGCGACCTAAGGAACCATAGTAACCACCCCGCCATGACCGTTCCACATTTTTTGCGTTTTTCGGCCAAACAACTAGAATTCCGCGCGATTCCCATATTTTTGTGTGTTATAGCCCACGCCTTCCGAGTGGTCCCGGGATCTCCTGACCCCTATCGCCTAAAATTGTTCCGGACTATCAAATACGACCTAAGGAACCATAGTATCCGCCCCGCCATGATCGTTCCTCATTTTTTGCGTTTTTCGGCCAAACAACTAGAATTCCACTCGATTCCCATATTTTTGTGTGTTATAGCCCACGCCTTCCGAGTGGTCCCGGGACCTCCGGACCCCTATCGCCTAAAATTTTTCCAGACTATCAAATACGACCTAAGGAACCATAATATCCTCCCCGCCATGATCGTTCCTCATTTTTTGCGTTTTTCGGCCAAACAACTAGAATTCCGCGCGATTCCCAAATTTTTGTGTGTTATAGCCCACGCCTTCCGAGTAGTCCCGGGACCTCCGGACCCCTATCGCCTAATATTTTTCCGGACTATCAAATAAGACCTAAGGAACCATAGTCACCGCCCTGCCAAGATCGTTCCTCATTTTTTGCATTTTTCGGCCAAACAACTAGAATTCCGCGCGATCCCATATTTTTGTGTGTTATAGCCCACACCTTCCGAGTGGTCCCGGGTCTCCGGACCCCTATCGCCTAAAATTTTTCTGGACTATCAAATAAGACCTAAGGAACAATAGGCACCGCCCAGCCATGATCGTTCCTAGTTTTTTCTGTTTTTCGGCCAAGAAACTAGAATTTCGCGCGATTACCATATTTTCGTGTCCTATAGGCCACGCCTTCCAAGTGAACCCGGGAACTCCGGACCCCTATCGCCTAAAATTTTTCTGGACTATCAAATACGACCTAAGGAACCATAGTCACCGCCCAGCCATGATCATTCCTCATTTTTTGCGTTTTTCGGCCAAAAAACTAGAATTTCGCCCGATTACAATATTTTAGTGTGCTATTGCCCACCCTTCCAAGTGGTTCCGGGACCCCCGGACCCCGATCGCCTAAAATTTTTCTGGGCCGTCAAATACGACCTAAGGAACCATAGTAATCGCCCCGCCATCATCGTTTCTCATTTTTTGCATTTTTCAGCCAAAAAACTAGAATTACGCCCGATTCCCATATTTTCGTGTGCTATACCCACGCCTTCCAATTGGTCCGGGGAGCCGCGGACCCCGATCGCCTAAAATTTTTTCGGACTATGAAATACGACCTAAGGTACCATAGTCACCACCCCACCATGATCGTTCCATTTGCTTTGCATTTTTCGGCCAAAAAACTAGAACTCCACGCGATTTGCATATTTTAGTGTGCTATAGCTTACGCCTTCCGAATGGTCCCGGGAGCCGTGGACCCCGATCGCCTAAAATTTTCCGGGCCATCAAATACGACCTAAGGAACCATAGTCACCGCCCCGCCATGATCGTTCCTCATTTATTGCGTTTTTCGGCCAAAACACTAGAATTCCCCTCGATTACAATATTTTTGTGTGCTATTGCCCACGCCTTCCGAGTGGGCCGGGCCGCCGGACTCGGATCGCTTAAAAAATTTTCGGGCCATCAATTAGGACTTAAGGAACCATAGTCACCACCTCGCCATGATCGTTCCTCATTTTTTGCATTTTCTGGCCAAAAAACTAGAATTCCGCCCGATTCCCATATTTTTGTGTGCTATCGCCAACGCCTTCCGAGTGGGTCGGGGCCCCCGGAGCCGGATCGCCTAAAAATTTTCCGGACTATAAAATACGACCTAAGGAACCATAGTCACCGCCCCGCCATGATCGTTCCTAGTCTTTTGCGTTTTTCAGCCAAAAAACTAGAATTCCGCGCGATTTCCATATTTTCGTGTGCTTTAGCCCACGCCTTCCAAGGGGTCCCGGGAACCCCGAACCCCGATCGCCTAAAAATTTTCCGGGCCATCAAATACAACCTAAGGAACCATAGTAATCACCCCGCCATGATCGTTCCTCATTTTTTGCATTTTTCGGCCAAACATCTAGAATTTCGTGCGATTCCCATATTTTCGTGTGCTTTAGCCCAAGCCTTCCAAGGGGTCCCGGGAACCCCGAACCCCGATCGCCTAAAAATTTTCCGGGCCATCAAATACAACCTAAGGAACCATAGTAACCACCCCGCCATGATCGTCCCTCATTTTTTGCGTTTTTCGGCCAAACAACTAGAATTCCGTGCGATTCCCATATTTTTGTGTGTTATAGCCCACGCCTTCCGAGTGGTCCCGGGACCTCCTGACCCCTATCGCCTAAAAATTTTCCGGAGTAGCAAATACGACCTAAGAAACCATAGTATCCGCCCCGCCATGATCGTTCCTCATTTATTGGGTTTTTCGGCCAAACGACTAGCATTCCGCGTGATTCCCATATTTTTGTATGTTATAGCCCACGCAGTGGTCCCGGGACCTCCGGACCCCTATCGCCTAATATTTTTCCAGACTATCAAATAAGACCAAAGGAACCATAGTCACCCCCTGCCAAGATCTTTCCACATTTTTTGCATGTTATTGAAAAAGACCTAGAATTACGCCCTATTCCCATATTTTTGTGTGCTATACCCACGCATTCCGAGTGGTCCGGGGAGCCGCGGATCCTGATCGCCTAAAATTTTTCCGGGCAATCAAATACGACCTAAGGAACCATAGTATCTGCCCCACCATGATCGTTCCAAATGCTTTGCATTTTTCGGCCAAACAACTAGAACTCCGCGCGATTTGCATATTTTAGTGTGCTATAGCTTACGCCTTCCGAGTGGTCCCGGGGCCTTCGGACCCCTATCGCCTAATATTTTTCCGGACTATCAAATAAGACCTAAGGAACCATAGTCACCGCCCTACCAAGATCGTTCCTCATTTTTTGCGTTTTTCGGCCAAACAACTAGAATTCCGCGCGATCCCATATTTTTGTGTCTTATAGCCCACGCCTTCCGATTGGTCCCGGGTCTCCGGACCCCTATCGCCTAAAATTTTTACGGACTATCAAATAAGACCTAAGGAACTATAGTCACCGCCCAGCCATGATCGTTCCTAGTTTTTTCCGTATTTCGGCCAAACAACTAGAATTACGCGCGATTCCCATATTTTTGTGTGTTATAGCCCACACCTTCGAAGTGAACCCGGGAACTCCGGACCCCTATCGCCTAAAATTTTTCCGGACTATCAAATACGACCTAAGGAACCATAGTCACCGCCCAGCCATGATCATTCCTCATTTGTTGCGTTTTTCGGCCAAAAAACTAGAATTCCGCCCGATTACAATATTTTTGTGTGCTATTGCCCACCCTTCCAAGTGGTTCCGGGACCCCCGGACCCCGATCGCCTAAAATTTTTCCGGGCCGTCAAATACGACCTAAGGAACCATAGTAACCGCCCCGCCATCATCGTTTCTCATCTTTTGCATTTTGCGGCCAAAAAACTAGAATTACGCCCGATTCCCATACTCCGCGCGATTTGCATATTTTAGTGTGCTATATAGCTTACGCCTTCCGAGTGGTCCCGGAAGCCGTGGACCCAGATCGCCTAAAATTTTCCGGGCCATCAAATACGACCTAAGGAACCATAGTCACCGCCCCGCCATGATCGTTCCTCATTTATTGCATTTTTCGGCCAAAAAACTAGAATTTCGCTCGATTAGCATATTTTTGTGTGTTATCGCCCACGCCTTCCGAGTGGGTCGGGCCCCCCGGAGCCGTATCGCCCAAAAATTTTCCGGACTATCAAATACGACCTAAGGAACCATAGTCACAGCCCCGCCATGATCATTCCTAGTCTTTTGCATTTTTCAGCCAAAAAACTAGAATTCCGCGCGATTTCCATATTTTCGTGTGCTTTAGCCCACGCCTTCCAAGGGGTCCCAGGAACTCCGAACCCCGATCGCCTAAAAATTTTCCGGGACATCAAACACGACCTAAGAAACCATAGTAACCACCCCGCCATGACCGTTCCTCATTGTTTGCATTTTTTGGCCAAACAACTAGAATTCCGCGCGATTCCCATATTTTTGTGTGTTATAGCCCACACCTTCCGAGTGGTCCCGGGACCTCCGGACCCCTATCGCCTAATATATTTCCGGAATATCAAATAATACCTAAGGAACCATAGTCACCGCCCTGCCAAGATCGTTCCTCAGTTTTAGCGTTTTTCGGCCAAACAACTAGAATTCCGCGCGATTCCCATATTTTTGTGTGTTATAGCCCACGCCTTCCGAGTGGTCCCGGGACCTCCGGACCCCTATCGCCTAATATTTTTCCGGACTATCAAATACGACCTAAGGAACCATAGTATCCGCCCCGCCATGATAGTTCCTCATTTTTTGCGTTTTTCGGCCAAACAACTAGAATTCCGCGCGATTCCCATATTTTTGTGTGTTATAGCCCACGCCTTCCGAGTGGTCCCGGGACCTCCGGACCCCTATCGCCTAATATATTTCCGGAATATCAAATAAGACCTAAGGAACCATAGTCACCGCCCTGCCAAGATCGTTCCTCATTTTTTTGCGTTTTTCGGCCAAATAACTAGAATTCCGCGCGATCCCATATTTTTGTGTGTTATAGCCCACGCCTTCCGAGTGGTCCCGGGACCTCCGGACCCCTATCGCCTAAAATTTTTCCGGACTATCAAATACGACCTAAGGAACCATAGTATCCGCCCCGCCATGATCGTTCATCATTTTTTGCGTTTTTCTGCCAAACAACTAGAATTCCGCGCGATTCCCATATTTTCGTGTCCTATAGCCCACGCCTTCCAAGTGAACCCGGGAACTCCGGACCCCTATCGCCTAAAATTTTTCCAGACTATCAAATACGACCTAAGGAACCATAGTATCCGCCCCGCCATGATCGTTCCTCATTTTTTGCGTTTTTCGCCCAAACAACTAGAATTCCGCGCGATTCCCATATTTTTGTGTCTTATAGCCCACGCCTTCCGAGTTGTCCCGGGTCTCCGGACCCCTATCGCCTAAAAATTTTCCGGACTATCAAATAAGACCTAAGGAACCATAGTCACCGCCCAGCCATGATCGTTCCTAGTTTTTTCCGTATTTCGGCCAAAAAACTAGAATTCCGCTCGATTCCCATATTTTCGTGTCCTATAGCCAACGCCTTCCAAGTGAACCCGGGAACTCCGGACCCCTATAGCCTAAAATTTTTCCGGACTATCAAATACGACCTAAGGAACCATAGTCACCGCCCAGCCATGATCATTCCTCATTTGTTGCATTTTTCGGCCAAAAAACTAGAATTCCGCCCGGTTACAATTATTTTGTGTGTTATTGCCGACCCTTCCAAGTGGCTCCGGGACCCCCGGACCCCGATTCGCCTAAAAATTTTTCGGGCCGTCAAATACGACCTAAGGAACCATAGTAACCGCCCCGCCATCATCGTTTCTCATTTTTTGCATTTTTCGGCCAAAAAACTAGAATTACGCCCGATTCCCATATTTTCGTGTGCTATACCCACGCCTTCCAAGTGGTCCGGGGAGCCGCGGACCCCGATCGCCTAAAATTTTTCCGGACTATCAAATACGACCTAAGGTACCATAGTCACCACCCCACCATGATCGTTCCAAATGCTTTGCATTTTTCGGCCAAAAAACTAGAACTCCGCGCGATTTGCATATTTTAGTGTGCTATATAGCTTACGCCTTCCGAGTGGTCCCGGGAGCCGTGGACCCTGATCGCCTAAAAATTTCCGGGCCATCAAATACGACCTAAGGAACCATAGTCACCGCCTCGCCAAGATCGTTCCTCATTTATTGCGTTTTTCGGCCAAAAACCTAGAATTTCGCTCGATTACCATATTTTTGTATGCTATCGACCACGCCTTCCGAGTGGGTCGGGCTCCCCGGTGCCGGATCGCCTAAAAATTTTTCGGACTATCCAATACGACCTAAGGAACCATAGTCACTGCCCCGCCATGATCGTTCCTAGTCTTTTGCGTTTTTCAGCCAAAAAACTAGAATTCCGCGCGATTTCCATATTTGTGTGTGCTTTAGCCCACGCCTTCCAAGGGGTCCCGGGAACCCCGAACCCCGATCGCCTAAAAATTTTCCGGTCCATCAAATATGACCTAAGGAACCATAGTAACCACCCCGCCATGACCGTTCCTCATTTTTTGCGTTTTTCGGCCAAACAACTAGAATTCCGCGCGATTCCCATATTTTTGTATGTTATAGCCCACGCCTTCCGAGTGGTCCCGGGACCTCCGGACCCCTATCGCCTAATATTTTTCCAGACTATCAAATAAGACCAAAGGAACCATAGTGACCCCCCTGCCAAGATCTTTCCACATTTTTTGCATGTTACTAAAAAAGACCTAGAATTACGCCCGATTCCCATATTTTTGTGTGCTATACCCACGCATTCCGAGTGGTCCGGGGAGCCGCGGACCCCGATCGCCTAAAATTTTTCCGGGCAATCAAATACAACCTAAGGAACCATAGTATCCACCCCACCATGATCGTTCCAAATGCTTTGCATTTTTCGGCCAAACAACTAGAACTCCGCGCGATTTGCATATTTTAGTGTGCTATAGCTTACGCCTTCCGAGTGGTCCCGGGACCTTCGGACCCCTATCGCCTAATATTTTTCCGGACTATCAAATAAGACCTAAGGAACCATAGTCACCGCCCTACCAAGATCGTTCCTCATTTTTTGCGTTTTTCGGCCAAACAACTAGAATTCCGCGCGATCCCATATTTTTGTGTCTTATAGCCCACGCCTTCCGATTGGTCCCGGGTCTCCGGACCCCTATCGCCTAAAATTTTTACGGACTATCAAATAAGACCTAAGGAACCATAGTCACCGCCCAGCCATGATCGTTCCTAGTTTTTTTCGTATTTCGGCCAAAAAACTAGAATTCCGCGCGATTCCCATATTTTCGTGTCCTATAGCCCACGCCTTCCAATTGAACCCGGGAACTCCGGACCCCTATCGCCTAAAATTTTTCCGGACTATCAAATATGACCTAAGGAACCATAGTCACCGCCCAGCCATGATCATTCCTCATTTGTTGCGTTTTTCGGCCAAAAAACTAGAATTCCGCCCGATTACAATATTTTTGTGTGCTATTGCCCACCCTTCCAAGTGGTTCCGGGACCCCCGGACCCCGATCGCCTAAAATTTTTCCGGGCCGTCAAATACGACCTAAGGAACCATAGTAACCGCCCCGCCATCATCGTTTCTCATTTTTTGCATTTTTCGGCCAAAAAACTAGAATTACGCCCGATTCCCATATTTTCGTGTGCTATACCCACGCCTTCCAAGTGGTCCGGGGAGCCGCGGACCCCGATCGCCTAAAATTTTTCCGGACTATCAAATACGACCTAAGGTACCATAGTCACCGCCCCACCATGATCGTTCCAAATGCTTTGCATTTTTCGGCCAAAAAACTAGAACTCCGCGCGATTTGCAAATTTTAGTGTGCTATATAGCCTACGCCTTCCGAGTGGTCCCGGAAGCCGTGGACCCTGATCGCCAAAAATTTTCCGGGCCATCAAATACGACCTAAGGAACCATAGTCACCGCCCCGCCATGATCGTTCCTCATTTATTGCGTTTTTCGGCCAAAAAACTAGAATTTCGCTCGATTAGCATATTTTTGTGTGTTATCGCCCACGCCTTCCGAGTGGGTCGGGCCCCCCGGAGCCGGATCGCCTAAAAATTTTTCGGACTATCAAATACGACCTAAGGAACCATAGTCACTGCCCCGCCATGATCATTCCTAGTCTTTTGCGTTTTTCAGCCAAAAAACTAGAATTCCGTACGATTTCCATATTTTCGTGTGCTTTAGCCCACGCCTTCCAAGGGGTCCCGGGAACTCCGAACCCCGATCGCCTAAAAATTTTCCGGGCCATCAAATACGACCTAAGGAACCATAGTAACCACCCCGCCATGACCGTTCCTCATTGTTTGCGTTTTTTGGCCAAACAACTAGAATTCCGCGCGATTCCCATATTTTTGTGTGTTATATAGCCCACGCCTTCCGAGTGGTCCCGGGACCTCCGGACCCCTATCGCCTAATATTTTTCCGTACTATTAAATACGACCTAAGGAACCATAGTATCCGCCCCGCCATGATCGTTCCTCATTTTTTGCGTTTTTCGGCCAAACAACTAGAATTCCGCGCGATTCCCATATTTTGGTGTGTTATAGCCCACGCCTTCCGAGTGGTCCCGGGACCTCCGGACCCCAATCGCCTAATATATTTCCGGAATATCAAATAAGACCTAAGGAACCATAGTCACCGCCCTACCAAGATCATTCCTCATTTTTTGCGTTTTTCGGCCAAAAAACTAGAATTCCGCGCGATTTCCATATTTTCGTGTGCTTTAGCCCACGCCTTCCGAGGGGTCCCGGGAACTCCGAACCCCGATCGCCTAAAAATTTTCCAGGCCATCAAATACGACCTAAGGAACCATAGTAACCACCCCGCCATGACCGTTCCTCATTGTTTGCGTTTTTCGGCCAAACAACTAGAATTCCGCGCGATTCCCATATTTTTGTGTGTTATATAGCCCACGCCTTCCGAGTGGTCCCGGGACCTCCGGACCCCTATCGCCTAATATTTTTCCGTACTATCAAATACGACCTAAGGAACCATAGTATCCGCCCCGCCATGATCGTTCCTCATTTTTTGCGTTTTTCGGCCAAACAACTAGAATTCCGCGCGATTCCCATATTTTGGTGTGTTATAGCCCACGCCTTCCGAGTGGTCCCGGGACCTCCGGACCCCAATCGCCTAATATATTTCCGGAATATCAAATAAGACCTAAGGAACCATAGTCACCGCCCTACCAAGATCGTTCCTCATTTTTTGCGTTTTTCGGCCAAAAATCTAGAATTCCGCGCGATTTCCATATTTTCGTGTGCTTTAGCCCACGCCTTCCGAGGGGTCCCGGGAATTCCGAACCCCGATCGCCTAAAAAATTTTCAGGCCATCAAATACGACCTAAGGAACCATAGTAACCACCCCGCCATGACCGTTCCTCATTGTTTGCGTTTTTCGGCCAAACAACTAGAATTCCGCGCGATTCCCATATTTTTGTGTGTTATATAGCCCACGCCTTCCGAGTGGTCCCGGGACCTCCGGACCCCTATCGCCTAATATTTTTCCGTACTATCAAATACGACCTAAGGAACCATAGTATCCGCCCCGCCATGATCGTTCCTCATTTTTTGCGTTTTTCGGCCAAACAACTAGAATTCCGCGCGATTCCCATATTTTGGTGTGTTATAGCCCACACCTTCCGAGTGGTCCCGGGACCTCCGGACCCCAATCGCCTAATATATTTCCGGAATATCAAATAAGACCTAAGGAACCATAGTCACCGCCCTACCAAGATCGTTCCTCATTTTTTGCGTTTTTCGGCCAAACAACTAGAATTCCGCGCGATCCCATATTTTTGTGTGTTATAGCCCACGCCTTCCGAGTGGTCCCGGGTCTCCGGACCCCTATCACCTAAAATTTTTCCGGACTATCAAATAAGACCTAAGGAACCATAGTCACCGCCCAGCCATGATCGTTCCTAGTTGTTTCCGTTTTTCGGCCAGAAAACTAGAATTCCGCGCGATTCCCATATTTTCGTGTCCTATAGCCCACGCCTTCCAAGTGAACCCGGGAACTCCGGACCCCTATCGCCTAAAATTTTTCCGGACTATCAAATACGACCTAAGGAACCATAGTATCCGCCCCACCATGATCGTTCCTCATATTTTGTGTTTTTCGGCCAAACAACTAGAATTCCGCGCGATTCCCATATTTTTGTGTGTTATAGCCCACGCCTTCCGAGTGGTCCCGGGACCTCCGGACCCCTATTGCCTAATATTTTCCCGGACTATCAAATAATACCTAAGGAACCATAGTCACCGCCCTGCCAAGATTGTTCCTCATTTTTTGCGTTTTTCGGCCAAACAACTAGAATTCCACGCGATCCCATATTTTTGTGTCTTATTGCCCACGCCTTCCGAGTGGTCCCGGATCTCCGGACCCCTATCGCCTAAAATTTTTCCGGACTATCAAATAAGACCTAAGGAACCATAGTCACCGCCCAGCCATGATCGTTCCTAGTTTTTTCCGTATTTCGGCCAAAAAACTAGAATTCCGCGCGATTCCCATATTTTCGTGTCCTATAGCCAACGCCTTCCAAGTGAACCCGGGAACTCCGGACCCCTATCGCCTAAAATTTTTCCGGACTATCAAATACGACCTAAGGAACCATAGTCACTGCCCAGTCATGATCATTCCTCATTTGTTGCGTTTTTCGGCCAAAAAACTAGAATTCCGCCCGATTACAATATTTTTGTGTGCTATTGCCCACCCTTCCAAGTGGTTCCGGGACCCCCGGACCCCGATCGCCTAAAATTTTTCCGGGCCGTCAAATACGACCTAAGGAACCATAGTAACCGCCCCGCCATCATCGTTTCTCATTTTTTGCATTTTTCGGCCAAAAAACTAGAATTACGCCCGATTCCCATATTTTCGTGTGCTATACCCACGCCTTCCAAGTGGTCCGGGGAGCCGCGGACCCCGATCGCCTAAAATTTTTCCGGACTATCAAATACGACCTAAGGTACCATAGTCACCACCCCACCATGATCGTTCCAAATGCTTTGCATTTTTCGGCCAAAAAACTAGAACTCCGCGCGATTTGCATATTTTAGTGTGCTATATAGCTTACGCCTTCCGAGTGGTCCCGGGAGCCGTGGACCCTGATCGCCTAAAAATTTCCGGGCCATCAAATACAACCTAAGGAACCATAGTCACCGCCTCGCCATGATCGTTCCTCATTTATTGCGTTTTCCGGCCAAAAAACTAGAATTTCGCTCGATTACCATATTTTTGTGTGCTATCGCCCACGCCTTCCGAGTGGGTCGGGCCCCCCGGAGCCGGATAGCCTAAAAATTTTCCGGACTATCAAATACGACCTAAGGGACCATAGTCACTGCCCCGCCATGATCGTTCCTAGTCTTTTGCGTTTTTCAGCCAAAAAACTAGAATTCCGCACGATTTCCATATTTTTGTGTGCTTTAGCCCATGCCTTCCAAGGGGTCCCGGGAACCCCGAACCCCGATCGCCTAAAAATTTTCCGGTCCATCAAATATGACCTAAGGAACCATAGTAACCACCCCGCCATGACCGTTCCTCATTTTTTGCGTTTTTCGGCCAAACAACTATAATTCCGTGCGATTCCCATATTTTTGTGTGTTATAGCCCACGCCTTTCGAGTGGTCCCGGGACCTCCGGACCCCTATCGCCTAAAATTTTTCCGTACTATCAAATATGATCTAAGGAACCATAGTATCCGCCCCGCCATGATCGTTCCTCATTTTTTGGGTTTTTCGGCCAAACAACTAGAATTCCGCGCGATTTGCATATTTTTGTGTGTTATAGCCCACGCCTTCCGAGTGGTCCCGGGACCTCCGGACCCCTATCGCCTAATATATTTCCGGACTATCAAATAAGACCTAAGGAACCATAGTCACCGCCCTACCAAGATCGTTCCTCATTTATTGCATTTTTCGGCCAAAAAACTAGAATTTCGCCCGATTCCTATATTTTTGTGTGTTATCGCCCACGCCTTCCGAGTGGGTCGGGCCCCCCGAAGCCGGATCGCCTAAAAATTTTCCAGACTATCAAATACGACCTAAGGAACCATAGTCACCGCCCCGCCATGATCGTTCTTAGTCTTTTGTGTTTTTCAGCCAAAAAACTAGAATTTCGCACGATTTCCATATTTTCGTGTGCTTTAGCCCGTGCCTTCCAAGGGGTCCCGGGAACCCCGAACCCCGATTGCCTAAAAATTTTCCGGGCCATCAAATACGACATAAGGAACCATAGTAACCACCCCGCCATGATCGTTCCTCATTTTTTGCGTTTTTCGGCCAAACAACTAGAATTCCGCGCGATTCCCATATTTTTGTGTGTTATAGCCCACGCCTTCCGAGTGGTCCCGGGACCTCCGGACCCCTATCGCCTAATATTTTTCCGGACTATCAAATAAGACCAAAGGAACCATAGTCACCACCCTGCCAAGATCTTTCCACATTTTTTTGCATGTTACTGAAAAAGACCTAGAATTTCACCCGATTCCCATATTTTCGTGTGCTATACCCACGCATTCCTAGTGGTCCCAAGAGCCGCGGACCCCGATCGCCTAAAATTTTTCCGGGCAATCAAATACGACCTAAGGAACCATAGTATTCGCCCCACAATGATCGTTCCTTATTTTTTGCATTTTTCAGCAAAACAACTAGAATTCCGCGCGATTCCCATATTTTTGTGTATTATAGCCCACACCTTCCGAGTGGTCCCGGGACCTCCGGACCCCTATCGCCTAAAATTTTTCTGAACTATCAAATACGACCTAAGGAACCATAGTCACCGCCCCGCCATGATCGTTCCTAGTCTTTTGCGTTTTTCAGCCAAAAAACTAGAATTTCGCGCGATTTCCATATTTTCGTGTGCTTTAGCCCATGCCTTCCAAGGGGTCCCGGGAACCCCGAACCCCGATCGCCTAAAAATTTTCCGGACCATCAAATATGACATAAGGAACCATTGTAACCACCCCGCCATGATCGTTCCTCAATTTTTGCGTTTTTCGGCCAAACAACTAGAATTCCGCGCGATTCCCATATTTTTGTGTGTTATAGCCCACGCCTTCTGAGTGGTCCCGGGACCTCCTGACCCCTATCGCCTAAAATTTTTCCGGACTATCAAATTCGACCTAAGGAACTATAGTATCCGCCCCTCCATGATCATTCCTCATTTTTTGCGTTTTTCGGCCAAACAACTAGAATTCCGCGCGATTCCCATATTTTTGTGTGTTATAGCCCACGCCTTCCGAGTGGTCCCGGGACCTCCGGACCCCTATCGCCTAATATTTTTCCGGACTATCAAATACGACCTAAGGAATCATAGTCACCGCCCAGCCATGATCATTCCTCATTTGTTGCATTTTTCGGCCAAAAAAGTAGAATTCCGCGCGATTCCCATAATTTTGTGTGTTATAGCCCACGCCTTCCGAGTGGTCCCGGGACCTCCTGACCCCTATCGCCTAAAATTTTTCCGGACTATCAAATACGACCTAAGGAACTATAGTATCCGCCCCGCCATGATCGTTCCTCATTTTTTGCGTTTTTCGGCCAAACAACTAGAATTCCGCGCGATTCCCATATTTTTGTGTGTTATAGCCCACGCCTTCCGAGTGGTCCCGGGACCTCCTAACCCCTATCGCCTAAAATTTTTCCGGACTATCAAATACGACCTAAGGAACCATAGTATCCGCCCCACCATGATCATTCCAAATGCTTTGCATTTTTCGGCCAAAAAACTAGAACTCCGCGCGATTTGCATATTTTAGTGTGCTATAGCTTACGCCTTCCGAGAGGTCCCGGGAGCCGTGGACCCCGATCGCCTAAAATTTTTCGGGCCATCAAATACGACCTAAGGAACCATAGTCACCGGCCAGCCATGATCGGTCCTCATTTTTTGCGTTTTTTGGCCAAAAAACTAGAATTCCGCTCGATTACCATATTTTTGTGTGCTATTGCCCACGCCTTCCGAGTGGGCCGGGCCGCCCGGAGCCGGATCGCCTAAAAATTTTCTAGACTATCAAATACGACCTAAGGAACCATAGTCACTGCCCCGCCATGATCGTTCCTAGTCTTTTGCGTTTTTCAGCCAAAAAACTAGAATTTCGCGCGATTTCCATATTTTCGTGTGCTTTAGCCCATGCCTTCCAAGGGGTCCCGGGAACCCCGAACCCCGATTGCCTAAAAATTTTCCGGGCCATCAAATACGACATAAGGAACCATAGTAACCACCCCGCCATGATCGTTCCTCAATTTTTGAGTTTTTCGGCCAAACAACTAGAATTCCGCGCGATTCCCATATTTTTGTGTGTTATAGCCCACGCCTTCCGAGTGGTCCCGGGACCTCCTGACCCCTATCGCCTAAAATTTTTCCGGACTATCAAATACGACCTAAGGAACTATAGTATCCGCCCCGCCATGATCGTTCCTCATTTTTTGCGTTTTTTCGGCCAAACAACTAGAATTCCGCGCGATTCCCATATTTTTGTGTGTTAGAGCCCACGCCTTCCGAGTGGTCCCGGGACCTCCAGACCCCTATCGCCTAAAATTTTTCCGGACTATCAAATACGACCTAAGGAATCATAGTCACCGCCCAGCCATGATCATTCCTCATTTGTTGCGTTTTTCGGCCAAAAAACTAGAATTCAGCCCGATTACAATATTTTTGTGTGCTATTGCCCACCCTTCCAAGTGGTTCCGGAACCACCGGACCCCGATCGCCTAAAATATTTCCGGGCTGTCAAATACGACCTAAGGAACCATAGTAACCGCCCCGCCATCATCGTTTCTCATTTTTTGCATTTTTCGGCCAAAAAACTAGAATTATGCCCGATTCCCATATTTTTGTGTGTTATAGCCCACGCCTTCCGAGTGGTCCCGGGACCTCCTGACCCCTATCACCTAAAATTTTTCCGGACTATCAAATACGACCTAAGGAACCATAATATCCGCCCCACCATGATCATTCCAAATGCTTTGCATTTTTTGGCCAAAAAACTAGAACTCCGCGCGATTTGCATATTTTACTGTGCTATAGCTTACGCCTTCCGAGTGGTCCCGGGAGCCGTGGACCCCGATCGCCTAAAATTTTCCGGGCCATCAAATATGACCTAAGGAATCATAGTCACCGCCCAGCCATGATCGTTCCTCATATATTGCATTTTTTGGCCAAAAAACTAGAATTCCGCTCGATTACCATATTTTTGTGTGCTATTGCCCACGCCTTCCGAGTGGGCCGGGCCGCCGGACTCGGATCGCCTAAAAAGTTTTCGGGCCATCAATTAGGACCTAAGGAACCATAGTCACCGCCTCGCCATGATCGTTCCTCATTTTTGCATTTTTCGGCCAAAAAACTAGAATTCCGCCCGATTCCCATATTTTTGTGTGCTATCGCCCACGCCTTCCGAGTGGGTCGGGCACCCCGGAGCCGGATCGCCTAAAAATTTTCCGGACTATCAAATACGACCTAAGGAACCATAGTCACCGCCCCGCCATGATCGTTCCTAGTCTTTTGCATTTTTCAGCCAAAAAACTAAAATTCCGCGCGATTTCCATATTTTCGTGTGCTTTAGCCCACGCCTTCCAAGGGATCCCGGGAACCCCGAACCCCGATCGCCTAAAAATTTTCCGGGCCATGAAATACGACATAAGGAACCATAGTAACCACCCCGCCATGATTGTTCCTCAATTTTTGCATTTTTCGGCCAAACAACTAGAATTCCGCACGATTCCCATATTTTTGTGTGTTATAGCCCACGCCTTCCGAGTGGTCCTGGGTCCTCCTGACCCCTATCGCCTAAAATTTTTCCGGACTATCAAATACGACCTAAGGAACCATAGTATCCGCCCCGCCATGATCGTTCCTCATTTTTTGCGTTTTTCGGCCAAACTATTAGAATTCCGCGCGATTCCCATATTTTTGTGTGTTATAGCCCACGCCTTCCGAGTGGTCCCGGGACCTCCGGACCCCTATCGCCTAATATTTTTCCGGACTATCAAATAAGACCAAAGGAACCATAGTCACCACCTTGCCAAGATCTTTCCACATTTTTTTGCATGTTACTGAAAAGACCTAGAATTTCGCCCGATTCCCATATTTTCGTGTGCTATACCCACGCATTCCGAGTGGTCCCAAGAGCCGCGGACCCCGATCGCCTAAAATTTTTCCGGGCAATCAAATACGACCCAAGGAACCATAGTATCCACCCCACCATGATCGTTCCTTATTTTTTGCATTTTTCGGCAAAACAACTAGAATTCCGCACGATTCCCATATTTTTGTGTGTTATAGCCCACACCTTCAGAGTGGTCCCGGGACCTCCGGACCCCTATCGCCTAAAATTTTTCCGGACTATCAAATACGACCTAAGGAACCATAGTATCCGCCCCGCCATGATCGTTCCTCATTTTTTGAGTTTTTCGGCCAAACAACTAGAATTCCGCGCGATTCCCATATTTTTGTGTGTTATAGCCCACGCCTTCCGAGTGGTCCCGGGACCTCCTGACCCCTATCGCCTAAAATTTTTCCGGACTATCAAATACGACCTAAGGAACTATAGTATCCGCCCCGCCATGATCGTTCCTCATTTTTTGCGTTTTTCGGCCAAACAACTAGAATTCCGCGCGATTCCCATATTTTTGTGTGTTATAGCCCACGCCTTCCGAGTGATCCCGGGACCTCCGGACCCCTATCGCCTAAAATATTTCCGGACTATCAAATACGACCTAAGGAATCATAGTCACCGCCCAGCCATGATCATTCCTCATTTGTTGCGTTTTTCGGCCAAAAAACTAGAATTCCGCCCGATTACAATATTTTTGTGTGCTATTGCCCACCCTTCCAAGTGGTTCCGGAACCACCGGACCCCGATTGCCTAAAATTTTTCCGGGCCGTCAAATACGACCTAAGGAACCATAGTAACCGCCCCGCCATCATCGTTTCTCATTTTTTGCATTTTTTGGCCAAAAAACTAGAATTACGCCCGATTCCCATATTTTTGTGTGTTATAGCCCACGCCTTCCGAGTGGTCCCGGGACCTCCTGACCCCTATCGCCTAAAATTTTTCCGGACTATCAAATACGACCTAAGGAACCATAATATCCGCCCCACCATGATCATTCAATATGCTTTGCATTTTTCGGCCAAAAAACTAGAACTCCGCGCGATTTGCATATTTTACTGTGCTATGGCTTACGCCTTCCGAGTGGTCCCGGGAGCCGTGGACCCCGATCGCCTAAAATTTTCCGGGCCATCAAATACGACCTAAGGAACCATAGTCACCGCCCCGCCATGATCGTTCCTCATTTATTGCGTTTTTCGGCCAAAAAACTAGAATTCCGCTCGATTACCATTTTTTGTGTGCTATTGCCCACGCCTTCCGAGTGGGCCGGGCCGCTGGACTCGGATCGCCTAAATATTTTTTGGGCCATCAATTAGGACCTAAGGAACCATAGTCACCACCTCGCCATGATCGTTCCTCATTTTTTGCATTTTTTGGCCAAAAAACTAGAATTCCGCCTGATTCCCATATTTTTGTGTGCTATCGCCCACGCCTTCCGAGTGGGTCGGCCCCCCGGAGCCGGATCGCCTAAAATTTTTCCGGACTATCAAATACGACCTAAGGAACCATAGTCACCGCCCCGCCATGATCGTTCCTAGACTTTTGCGTTTTTCAGCCAAAAAACTTGAACTCCGCGCGATTTGCATATTTTCGTGTGCTATAGCTTACGCCTTCCGAGTGGTCCCGGGACCTCCGGACCCCTATCGCCTAATATTTTTCCGGACTATCAAATAATACCTAAGGAACCATAGTCACCGCCCTGCCATGATCGTTCCTCATTTATTGCATTTTTCGGCCAAAAAACTAGAATTCCGCTCGATTACCATATTTTTGTGTGCTATTGCCCACGCCTTCCTATTGGTCCCGGGAACCCCGAACCCCGATCGCCTAAAAATTTTCCGGGCAATCAAATACGACATAAGGAACCATAGTATCCGCCCCGCCATGATCGTTCCTTATTTTTTGCGTTTTCAGCCAAACAACTAGAATTCCGCGCGATCCCATATTTTTGTGTGTTATAGCCTACGCCTTCCGAGTGATCCCGGGACCTTCGGACCCCTATCGCCTAATATTTTTATGGACTATCAAATAAGACCTAAGGAACCATAGTCACCGCCCCGCCATGATCGTTCCTCATTTATTGCGTTTTTCGGCCAAAAAACTAGAATTCCGCTCGATTACTATATTTTTGTGTGCTATTGCCCACGCCTTCCTAGTGGTCCCAAGAGCCGCGGACCCCGATCGCCTAAAAATTTTTCGGGCAATCAAATACGACCTAAGGAACCATAGTATCCGCCCCGCCATGATCGTTCCTTATTTTTTGCATTTTTTGGCCAAACAACTAGAATTACACGCGATTCCCATATTTTTGTGTTATAGCCCACACCTTCCGAGTAGTCCCGGGACCTCCGGACCCCTATCGCCTAAAATTTTTCCGGACTATCAAATACGACCTAAGGAACCATAGTATCCACCCCGCCATGATCGTTCCTCATTTTTCGCGTTTTTCGGCCAGACAACTAGAATTCCGCGCTATCCCATATTTTTGTGTGTTATAGCCCACGCCTTCCGAGTGCTCCCGGGTCTCCGGACCCCTATCGCCTAAAATTTTTCCGGATTATCAAATACGACCTAAGGAACTATAGTATCCGCCCCGCCATGATCGTTCCTCATTTTTTGCGTTTTTCGGCCAAACAACTAGAATTCCGCGCGATTCCCATATTTTTGTGTGTTAGAGCCCACGCCTTCCGAGTGGTCCCGGGACCTCCAGACCCCTATCGCCTAAAATTTTTCCGGACTATCAAATACGACCTAAGAATCATAGTCACTGCCCAGCCATGATCATTCCTCATTTGTTGCGTTTTTCGGCCAAAAAACTAGAATTCAGCCCGATTACAATATTTTTGTGTGCTATTGCCCACCCTTCCAAGTGGTTCCGGAACCACCGGACCCCGATCGCCTAAAATATTTCCGGGCCGTCAAATACGACCTAAGGAACCATAGTAACCGCCCCGCCATCATCGTTTCTCATTTTTTGCATTTTTCGGCCAAAAAACTAGAATTACGCCCGATTCCCATATTTTTGTGTGTTATAGCCCACGCCTTCCGAGTGGTCCCGGGACCTCCTGACCCCTATCGCGTAAAATTTTTCCGGACTATCAAATACGACCTAAGGAACCATAATATCCGCCCCACCATGATCATTCCAAATGCTTTGCATTTTTCGGCCAAAAAACTAGAACTCCGCGCGATTTGCATATGTTACTGTGCTATAGCTTACGCCTTCCGAGTGGTCCCGGGAGCCGTGGACCCCGATCGCCTAAAATTTTCCGGGCCATCAAATACGACCTAAGGAACCATAGTCACCGCCCAGCCATGATCGTTCCTCATATATTGCGTTTTTTGGCCAAAAAACTAGAATTCCGCTCGATTACCATATTTTTGTGTGCTATTGCCCACGCCTTCCGAGTGGGCCGGGCCGCCGGACTCGGATCGCCTAAAAAGTTTTCGGGCCATCAATTAGGACCTAAGGAACCATAGTCACCGCCTCGCCATGATCGTTCCTCATTTTTGCATTTTTCGGCCAAAAAACTAGAATTCCGCCCGATTCCCATATTTTTGTGTGCTATCGCCCACGCCTTCCGAGTGGGTCGGGCACCCCGGAGCCGGATCGCCTAAAAATTTTTCGGACTATCAAATACGACCTAAGGAACCATAGTCACCGCCCCACCATGATCGTTCCTAGTCTTTTGCATTTTTCAGCCAAAAAACTAAAATTCCGCGCGATTTCCATATTTTCGTGTGCTTTAGCCCACGCCTTCCAAGGGATCCCGGGAACCCCGAACCCCGATCGCCTAAAAATTTTTGGGCCATGAAATACGACATAAGGAACCATAGTAACCACCCCGCCATGATTGTTCCTCAATATTTGCGTTTTTCGGCCAAACAACTAGAATTCCGCACGATTCCCATATTTTTGTGTGTTATAGCCCACGCCTTCCGAGTGGTCCTGGGTGCTCCTGACCCCTATCGCCTAAAATTTTTCCGAACTATCAAATACGACCTAAGGAACCATAGTATCCGCCCCGCCATGATCGTTCCTCATTTTTTGCGTTTTTCGGCCAAACTATTAGAATTCCGCGTGATTCCCATATTTTTGTGTGTTATAGCCCACGCCTTCCGAGTGGTCCCGGGACCTCCGGACCCCTATCGCCTATTATTTTTCCGGACTATCAAATAAGACCAAAGGAACCATAGTCACCACCCTACCAAGATCTTTCCACATTTTTTTGCATGTTACTGAAAAAGACCTAGAATTTCGCCCGATTCCCATATTTTCGTGTGCTATACCCACGCATTCCGAGTGGTCCCAAGAGCCGCGGACCCCGATCGCCTAAAATTTTTCCGGGCAATCAAATACGACCCAAGGAACCATAGTATCCGCCCCACCATGATCGTTCCTTATTTTTTGCATTTTTCGGCAAAACAACTAGAATTCCGCGCGATTCCCATATTTTTATGTGTTATAGCCCACACCTTCAGAGTGGTCCCGGGACCTCCGGACCCCTATCGCCTAAAATTTTTCCGGACTATCAAATACGACCTAAGGAACCATAGTATCCGCCCCGCCATGATCGTTCCTCATTTTTTGAGTTTTTCGGCCAAACAACTAGAATTCCGCGCGATTCCCATATTTTTGTGTGTTATAGCCCACGCCTTCCGAGTGGTCCCGGGACCTCCTGACCCCTATCGCCTAAAATTTTTCCGGACTATCAAATACGACCTAAGGAACTATAGTATCCGCCCCGCCATGATCGTTCCTCATTTTTTGCGTTTTTCGGCCAAACAACTAGAATTCCGCGCGATTCCCATATTTTTGTGTGTTATAGCCCACGCCTTCCGAGTGATCCCGGGACCTCCGGACCCCTATCGCCTAAAATTTTTCCGGACTATCAAATACGACCTAAGGAATCATAGTCACCGCCCAGCCATGATCATTCCTCATTTGTTGCGTTTTTCGGCCAAAAAACTAGAATTCAGCCCGATTACAATATTTTTGTGTGCTATTGCCCACCCTTCCAAGTGGTTCCGGAACCACCGGACCCCGATCGCCTAAAATATTTCCGGGCTGTCAAATACGACCTAAGGAACCATAGTAAATGCCCCGCCATCATCGTTTCTCATTTTTTGCATTTTTCGGCCAAAAAACTAGAATTACGCCCGATTCCCATATTTTTGTGTGTTATAGCCCTCGCCTTCCGAGTGGTCCCGGGACCTCCTGACCCCTATCGCCTAAAATTTTTCCGGACTATCAAATACGACCTAAGGAACCATAATATCCGCCCCACAATGATCATTCAATATGCTTTGCATTTTTCGGCCAAAAAACTAGAACTCCGCGCGATTTGCATATTTTACTGTGCTATGGCTTACGCCTTCCGAGTGGTCCCGGGAGCCGTGGACCCCGATCGCCTAAAATTTTCCGTGCCATCAAATACGACCTAAGGAACCATAGTCACCGCCCCGCCATGATCGTTCCTCATTTATTGCATTTTTCGGCCAAAAAACTAGAATTCCGCTCGATTACCATTTTTTGTGTGCTATTGCCCACGCCTTCCGAGTGGGCCGGGCCGCTGGACTCGGATCGCCTAAATATTTTTTGGGACATCAATTAGGACCTAAGGAACCATAGTCACCGCCTCGCCATGATCGTTCCTCATTTTTTGCATTTTTTGGCCAAAAAACTAGAATTCCGCCTGATTCCCATATTTTTGTGTGCTATCGCCCACGCCTTCCGAGTGGGTCGGCCCCCCGGAGCCGGATCGCCTAAAATTTTTCCGGACTATCAAATACGACCTAAGGAACCATAGTCACCTCCCCGCCATTATCGTTCCTAGACTTTTGCGTTTTTCAGCCAAAAAACTTGAACTCCGCGCGATTTGCATATTTTCGTGTGCTATAGCTTACGCCTTCCGAGTGGTCCCGGGACCTCCGGACCCCTATCGCCTAATATTTTTCCGGACTATCAAATAATACCTAAGGAACCATAGTCACCGCCCTGCCATGATCGTTCCTCATTTATTGCATTTTTCGGCCAAAAAACTAGAATTCCGCTCGATTACCATATTTTTGTGTGCTATTGCCCACGCCTTCCTATTGGTCCCGGGAACCCCGAACCCCGATTGCCTAAAAGTTTTCCGGGCAATCAAATACGACATAAGGAACCATAGTATCCGCCCCGCCATGATCGTTCCTTATTTTTTGCGTTTTCGGCCAAACAACTAGAATTCCGCGCGATCCCATATTTTTGTGTGTTATAGCCCACGCCTTCCGAGTGATCCCGGGACCTCCGGACCCCTATCGCCTAATATTTTTACGGACTATCAAATAAGACCTAAGGAACCATAGTCACCGCCCCGCCATGATCGTTCCTCATTTATTGCGTTTTTCGGTCAAAAAACTAGAATTTCGCTCGATTACTATATTTTTGTGTGCTATTGCCCACGCCTTCCTAGTGGTCCCAAGAGCCGCAGACCCCGATCGCCTAAAAATTTTTTGGGCAATCAAATACGACCTAAGGAACCATAGTATCCGCCCCGCCATGATCGTTCCTTATTTTTTGCGTTTTTTGGCCAAACAACTAGAATTACACGCGATTCCCATATTTTTGTGTTATAGCCCACACCTTCCGAGTAGTCCCGGGACCTCCGGACCCCTATCGCCTAAAATTTTTCCGGACTATCAAATACGACCTAAGGAACCATAGTATCCACCCCGCCATGATCGTTCCTCATTTTTCGCGTTTTTCGGCCAGACAACTAGAATTCCGCGCTATCCCATATTTTTGTGTGTTATAGCCCACGCCTTCCGAGTGCTCCCGGGTCTCCGGACCCCTATCGCCTAAAATTTTTTCGGACTATCAAATAAGACCTAAGGAACCATAGTCACCGCCCAGCCATGATCGTTCCTCATTTGTTGCGTTTTTCGGCCAAAAAACTAAAATTCCGCCCGATTACAATATTTTTGTGTGCTATTGCCCACCCTTCCAAGTGGTTCCGGGACCCCCGGACCCCGATCGCCTAAAATATTTTCAGATCGTCAAATACGACCTAAGGAACCATAGTAACCGCCCGCCATCATCGTTTCTCATTTTTTGCATTTTTCGGCCAAAAAACTAGAATTATGCCCGATTCCCATATTTTTGTGTGTTATAGCCCACGCCTTCCGAGTGGTCCCGGGACCTCCTGACCCCTATCACCTAAAATTTTTCCGGACTATCAAATACGACCTAAGGTACCATAGTCCCCGCCCCACCATGATCGTTCCAAATGCTTTGAATTTTTCGGCCAAAAAGCTAGAACTCCGCGCGATTTGCATATTTTCGTGTGCAATAGCTTACGCCTTCCGAGTGGTCCCGGGAGCCGTCGACCCCGATCGCCTAAAATTTTCCGGGTCATCAAATACGACCTAAAGAACCATAGTCACCGCCCCGCCATGATCGTTCCTCATTTATTGCGTTTATCGACCAAAAAAATAGAGTTCCGCTCGATTACCATATTTTTGTGTGCTATTGCCCACGCCTTCCGAGTGGGCCGGGCCGCCGGACTCGGATCGCCTAAAAAATTTCGGGCCATCAATTAGGACCTAAGGAACCATAGTCACCGCCTCGCCATGATCGTTCCTCATTTTTTGTATTTTTTGGCCAAAAAACTAGAATTCCGCCTGATTCCTATATTTTTGTGTGCTATCGCCCACGCCTTCCGAGGGGTCCCGGGAACCCCGAACCCCGATTGCCTAAAAATTTTCCGGGCCATCAAATATGACCTAAGGAACCATAGTAACCACCCCGCCATGATCGTTCCTCACTTTTTTGTGTTTTTCGGCCGAACATCTAGAATTCCGCGCGATTCCCATATTTTTATGTGTTATATAGCCTACGCCTTCCGAGTGGTCCCGGGACCTCCTGACCCCTATCGCCTAATATGTTTTCGGACTATCAAATACGACCTAAGGAACCATAGTATCCGCCCCGCCATGATCGTTCCTCAATTTTTGCATTTTTCGGCCAAACAACTAGAATTCCGCGCGACACCCATATTTTTGTGTGTTATAGCCCACACCTTCCGAGTGGTCCTGGGACCTCCGGACCCCTATCGCCTAAAATTTTTCCAGACTATCAAATACGACCTAAGGAACCATAGTATCCGCCCCGAAATGATCGTTCCTCATTTTTTGCGTTTTTCGGCCAAACAACTAGAATACCGCGCGATCCCATATTTTTGTGTGTTATAGCCCACGCCTTCCGAGTGGTCCCGGGTCTCCGGACCCCTATCGCCTAAAAATTTTCCGGACTATCAAATAAGACCTAAGGAACCATAGTCACCGCCCAGCCATGATCGTTCCTAGTTTTTTCCGTTTTTCGGCCAAAAAACTAGAATTCCGCGCGATTCCCATATTTTCGTGTCCTATAGCCCACGCCTTCCAAGTGAACCCGGGAACTCCGGACCCCTATCGCCTAAAATTTTTCCGGACTATCAAATACGACCTAAGGAACCATAGTCACCGCCCAGCCATGATCATTCCTCATTTGTTGCGTTTTTCGGCCAAAAAACTAGAATTCCGCCCGATTACAATATTTTTGTGTGCTTTAGCCCACGCCTTCCAAGGGGTCCCGGGAACCCCGAACCCCGATCGCCTAAAAATTTTCCGGGCCATAAAATACGACATAAGGAACCATAGTAACCACCCCGCCATGATCGTTCCTTATGTTTTGCGTTTTTCGGCCAAACAACTAGAATTCCGCGCGATTCCCATATTTTTGTGTGTTATAGCCCACACCTTCCGAGTGGTCCCGGGACCTCCGGACCCCTATCACCTAAAATTTTTCCGGACTATCAAATACGACCTAAGGAACCATAGTCACCGACCAGCCATGATCATTCCTCATTTGTTGCACTTTTCGGCCAAAAAACTAGAATTCCACCCAATTACAATATTTTTGTGTGCTATTGCCCACCATTCCAAGTGGTTCCGGGACCCCCGGACCCCGATCGCCTAAAATTTTTCCGGACTATCAAATACGACCTAAGGAACCATAGTCACCGCCCCGCCATGATCGTTCCTAGTCTTTTGCGTTTTTCATCCAAAAAACTAGAATTCCGTGCGATTTCCATATTTTCGTGTGCTTTAGCCCACGCCTACCAAGGGGTCCCGGGAACCCTGAACCCCGATCGCCTAAGAATTTTCCGGGCCATCAAATACGACCTAAGGAACCATAGTAACCACCCCGCCATGATCGTTCCTTATTTTTTGCATTTTTCGGCCAAACAACTAGAATTCCGCGCGATTCCCATATTTTTGTGTGTTCCCACACCTTCCGAGTGGTCCCGGGACCTCCGGACCCCTATCGCCTAAAATATTTTCGGACTATCAATTAAGACCTAAGGAACCATAGTCACCGCCCAGCCATGATCGTTCCTAGTTTTTTCCGTTTTTCGGCCAAAAAACTAAAATTTCGCGCGATTCCCATATTTTCGTGTCCTATAGCCCACTCCTTCCAAGTGAACCCGGGAACTCTGGACCCCTATCGCCTAAAATTTTTCCAGACTATCAATTATGACCAAAGGAACAATAGTCACCGCCCAGCCATGATTATTCCTCATTTGTTGCATTTTTCGGCCAAAAAACTAGAATTCCGCCCGATTACAATATTTTTGTGTGTTATTGCCCACCCTTCCAAGTGGTTCCGGGACCCCCGGACCCCGATCGCCTAAAATTTTTTCGGGCCGTCAAATACGACCTAAGGAACCATAGTAACCGCCCCGCCATCATCGTTTCTCATTTCTTGAATTTTTCGGCCAAAAAACTAGAATTATGCCCGATTCCCATTTTTTCGTGTGCTATACCCACGCCTTCCAAGTGGTCCGGGGAGCCGCGGACCCCGATCTCCTAAAATTTATCCGGACTATCAAATACGACCTAAGGTACCATAGTCACCACCCCACCATGATCGATCCAAATGCTTTGTATTTTTCGGCCAAAAAACTAGAACTCCGTGCGATTTGCATATTTTCGTGTGTTATAACTTACGCCTTCCGAGTGGTCCCGGGAGCCGTGGACCCCGATCGCCTAAAATTTTCCGTGCCATCAATTAGGACCTAAGGAACCATAGTCACTGCCTCGCCATGATCGTTCCTCATTTTTTGCATTTTTGGCCAAAAAACTAGAATTCCGCCCGATTCCCATATTTTTGTGTGCTATCGCCCATGCCTTCCGAGTGGGTCGGGCCCCCAGGAGCCGGATCGCCTAAAAATTTTCCGGACTATCAAATACGAGCTAAGGAACCATAGTCACCGCCCCGCCATGATCGTTCCTAGTCTTTTGCGTTTTTCAGCCAAAAAACTAGAATTCCACGCGATTTCCATATTTTCGTGTGCTTTAGCCCACGCCTTCCAAGGGGTCCCGGGAACCCTGAACCCCGATCGCCTAAGAATTTTCCGGGCCGTCAAATACGACCTAAGGAACCATAGTAACCACCCCGCCATGATCGTTCCTTATTTTTTGCATTTTTCGGCCAAACAACTAGAATTCCGCGCGATTCCCATATTTTTGTGTGTTCCCACACCTTCCGAGTGATCCCGGGACCTCCGGACCCCTATCGCCTAAAATATTTTCGGACTATCAAATAAGACCTAAGGAACCATAGTCACCGCCCAGCCATGAACGTTCCTAGTTTTTTCCGTTTTTCGGCCAAAAAACTAAAATTCCGCGCGATTCCCATATTTTCGTGTCCTATAGCCCACTCCTTCCAAGTGAACCCGGGAACTCTGGACCCCTATCGCCTAAAATTTTTCCAGACTATCAATTACGACCTAAGGAACCATAGTCACCGCCCAGCCATGATCATTCCTCATTTGTTGCGTTTTTCGGCCAAAAAACTAGAATTCCGCCCGATTACAATATTTTTGTGTGCTATTGCCCACCCTTCCAAGTGGTTCCGGGACCCCCGGACCCCGATCGCCTAAAATTTTTCCGGGCCGTCAAATACGACCTAAGGAACCATAGTAACCGCCCCGCCATCATCGTTTCTCATTTTTTGCATTTTTCGGCCAAAAAACTAGAATTACGCCCGATTCCCCTTTTTTCGTGTGCTATACCCACGCCTTCCAAGTGATCCGGGGAGCCGCGGACCCCGATCTCCTAAAATTTATCCGGACTATCAAATACGACCTAAGGTACCATAGTCACCGCCCCACCATGATCGATCCAAATGCTTTGTATTTTTCGGCCAAAAAACTAGAACTCCGCGCGATTTGCATATTTTCGTGTGCTATAGCTTACGCCTTCCGAGTGGTCCCGGGAGCCGTGGACCCCGATCGCCTAAAATTTTCCGTGCCATCAATTAGGACCTAAGGAACCATAGTCACTGCCTCGCCATGATCGTTCCTCATTTTTTGCATTTTTTGGCCAAAAAACTAGAATTCCGCCCGATTCCCATATTTTTGTGTGCTATCGCCCATGCCTTCCGAGTGGGTCGGGCCCCCAGGAGCCGGATCGCCTAAAAATTTTTCCGGACTATCAAATACGACCTAAGGAACCATAGTCACCGCCCCGCCATGATCGTTCCTAGTCTTTTGCGTTTTTCAGCCAAAAAACTAGAATTCCACGCGATTTCCATATTTTTGTGTGCTTTAGCCCACGCCTTCCAAGGGGTCCCGGGAACCCCGACCCCGATCGCCTAAAAAAATTTGGGGCCATCAAATACGACCTAAGGAACCATAGTCACCGCCCAGCAATGATCATTCCTCATTTGTTGTGTTTTTCGGCCAAAAAACTAGAATTCCGCCCGATTACAATATTTTTGTGTACTTTAGCCCACGCCTTCCAAGGGGTCCCGGGAACCCCGAACCCCGATCGCCTAAAAATTTTTCGGGCCATCAAATACGACATAAGGAACCATAGTAACCACCCCGCCATGATCGTTCCTTATGTTTTGCGTTTTTCGGCCAAACAACTAGAATTCCGCGCGATTCCCATATTTTTGTGTGTTATAGCCCCCACCTTCCGAGTGGTCCCGGGACCTCCGGACCCCTATCACCTAAAATTTTTCCGGACTATCAAATACGACCTAAGGAACCATAGTAACCGCCCAGCCATGATCATTCCTCATTTGTTGCATTTTTCGGACAAAAAACTAGAATTCCACCCGATTACAATATTTTTGTGTGCTATTGCCCACCCTTCCAAGTGGTTCCGGGACCCCCGGACCCCGATCGCCTAAAATTTTTCCGGACTATCAAATACGACCTAAGGAACCATAGTCACCACCCCGCCATGATCGTTCCTAGTCTTTTGCGTTTTTCATCCAAAAAATTAGAATTCCGCGCGATTTTCATATTTTCGTGTGCTTTAGCCCACGCCTTCCATGGGGTCCCGGGAACCCTGAACCCCGATCGCCTAAGAATTTTTCGGGCCATCAAATACGACCTAAGGAACCATAGTAACCACCCCGCCATGATCGTTCCTTATTTTTTGCATTTTTCGGCCAAACAACTAGAATTCCGTGCGATTCCCATATTTTTGTGTGTTCCCACACCTTCCGAGTGGTCCCGAGACCTCCGGACCCCTATCGCCTAAAAATATTTTTGGACTATCAAATAAGACCTAAGGAACCATAGTCACCGCCCAGCCATGATCGTTCCTAGTTTTTTCCGTTTTTCGGCCAAAAAACTAAAATTCCGCGCGATTCCCATATTTTCGTGTCCTATAGCCCACTCCTTCCAAGTGAACCCGGGAACTCTGGACCCCTATCGCCTAAAATTTTTCCAGACTATCAATTACGACCTAAGGAACCATAGTCACCGCCCAGCCATGATCATTCCTCATTTGTTGCGTTTTTCGGCCAAAAAACTAGAATTCCGC
Organism: Nicotiana tomentosiformis; assembly: GCF_000390325.3. NCBI lineage: Eukaryota > Viridiplantae > Streptophyta > Magnoliopsida > Solanales > Solanaceae > Nicotiana > Nicotiana tomentosiformis. The sequence continues at coordinate 881,373 of NW_027174571.1, forward strand.
TCGATTACAATATTTTTGTGTGCTATTGCCCACCCTTCCAAGTGGTTCCGGGACCCCCGGACCCCGATCGCCTAAAATTTTTCCGGGCCATCAAATACGACCTAAGGAACCATAGTAACCGCCCCGCCATCATCATTTCTCATTTTTTGAATTTTTCGGCCAAAAAACTAGAATGACGCCCGATTCCCATTTTTTCGTGTGCTATACCCACGCCTTCCAAGTGGTCCGGGGAGCCGCGGACCCCGATCTCCTAAAATTTATCCGGACTATCAAATACGACCTAAGGTACCATAGTCACCGCCCCACCATGATCGATCCAAATGCTTTGCATTTTTCGGCCAAAAAACTAGAACTCCACGCGATTTGCATATTTTCGTGTTCTATAGCTTACGCCTTCCGAGTGGTCCCGGGAGCCGTGGACCCCGATCGCCTAAAATTTTCCGTGCCATCAATTAGGACCTAAGGAACCATAGTCACTGCCTCGCCATGATCGTTCCTCATTTTTTGCATTTTTTTGGCCAAAAAACTAGAATTCCGCCCGATTCCCATATTTTTGTGTGCTATCGCCCACGCCTTCCGAGTGGGTCGGGCCCCCAGGAGCCGGATCGCCTAAAAATTTTCCGGACTATCAAATAATACCTAAGGAACCATAGTCACCGCCCCGCCATGATCGTTCCTAGTCTTTTGCAATTTTCAGCCAAAAAACTAGAATTCCACGCGATTTCCATATTTTCGTGTGCTTTAGCCCACGCCTTCCAAGGGGTCCCGGGAACCCCGAACCCCGATCGCCTAAAAAATTTTGGGGCCATCAAATACGACCTAAGGAACCATAGTCACCGCCTCGCCATGATCGTTCCTCATTTTTTGCGTTTTTCGGCCAAACAACTAGAATTCCGCGCGATTCCCATATTTTTGTGTGTTATAGCCCACGCCTTCCGAGTGGTCCCGGGACCTCCTGACCCCTATCGCCTAAAATTTTTCTGGACTAACAAATACGACCTAAGGAACCATAGTATCCGCCCCGCCATGATCGTTCCTCATTTTTTGCATTTTTCGGCCAAACAACTAGAATTCCGCGCGATCCCATATTTTTGTGTGTTATAACCCACGCCTTCCGAGTGGTCTCGGGTCTCCGGACCACGATCGCCTAAAATTTTTCCGGACTATCAAATACAACCTAAGGTACCATAGTCACCGCCCCACAATGATCGTTCAAATTCTTTGCATTTTTCGGCCAAAAAACTAGAACTCCGCGCGATTTGCATATTTTCGTGTGCAATAGCTTACGCTTTCCGAGTGGTCCCGGGTGCCGTGGACCCCGATCGCCTAAAATTTTTTGGGCCATCAAATATGACCTAAAGAACCATAGTCACCGCCCCGCCATGATCGTTCCTCATTTATTGCATTTTTCGGCCAAAAAACTAGAATTTCGCTCGATTACCATATTTTTGTGTGCTATTACCCACGCCTTCCGAGTGGGCCGGGCCGCCGGACTCGGATCGCCTAAAAAATTTTTGGGCCATCAATTAGGACCTAAGGAACCATAGTCACCGCCTCGCCATGATCGTTCCTCATTTTTTGTATTTTTTGGCCAAAAAACTAGAATTCCGCCCGATTCCCATATTTTTGTGTGCTATCGCCCACGCCTTCCGAGTGGGTCGGGGCCCTGCCATGATCGTTCCTAGTCTTTTGCATTTTTCAGCCAAAAAACTAGAATTCCGCGTGATTTCCATATTTTCGTGTGCTTTAGCCCACGCCTTCCAAGGGGTCCCAGGAACCCCGAACCCCGATCGCCTAAAAATTTTCCGGGCCATCAAATACGACCTAAGGAACCATAGTAACCACCCCGCCATGATCGTTCCTAGTCTTTTGCGTTTTTCAGCCAAAAAACTAGAATTCCGCGCGATTTCCATATTTTTGTGTGCTTTAGCCCACGCCTTCCAAGGGGTCCCGGGAACCCCGAACCCCGATCGCCTAAAAATTTTTCGGGCCATCAAATACGACCTAAGGAACCATAGTAACCACCCCGCCATGATCGTTCCTCATTTTTTGCGTTTTTCGGCCAAACAACTAGAATTTCGCGCGATTCCCATATTTGTGTGTTATAGCCCACGCCTTCCGAGTGGTCCCGGGACCTCCTGACCCCTATCGCCTAAAATTTTTTCGGACTATCAAATACGACCTAAGGAACCATAGTATCCGCCCCGCCATGATCGTTCCTCATTTTTTGCATTTTTCGGCCAAACAACTAGAATTCCGCGCGATTCCCATATTTTTGTGTGTTATAGCCCACGCCTTCCGAGTGGTCCCGGGACCTCCGGACCCCTATCGCCTAATATTTTTCCGGACTATCAAATAAGACCAAAGGAACCATAGTCACCGCCCTGCCAAGATCTTTCCACATTTTTTGCATGTTACTGAAAAAGACCTAGAATTTCGCCCGATTCCCATATTTTCGTGTGCTATACCCACGCATTCCGAGTGGTCCCAAGAGCCGCAGACCCCGATCGCCTAAAATTTGTCCGGGCAATCAAATACGACCTAAGGAACCATAGTATCCGCCCCGCCATGATCGTTCCTTATTTTTTGCATTTTTCGGCCAAACAACTAGAATTCCTCGCGATTCCCAATTTTTTTGTGTGTTATAGCCCACACCTTCCGAGTGGTCCCGGGACCTCCGGACCCCTATCGCCTAAAATTTTTCCGGACTATCAAATACGACCTAAGGAACCATAGTCACCGCCCAGCCATGATCATTCCTCATTTGTTGCATTTTTCCGCCAAAAAACTAGAATTCCGCCCGATTACAATATTTTTGTGAGTTATTGCCCACCCTTCCAAGTGGTCCCGGGACCCCCGGACCCCGATCGCCTAAAATTTTTCCGGGCCGTCAAATACTACCTAAGGAACCATAGTAACTACCCCGCCATCATCGTTTCTCATTTTTAGCATTTTTCGGCCAAAAAACTAGAATTACGCCCGATTCCCATATTTTCGTGTGCTATACCCACGCCTTCCAAGTGGTCCGGGGAGCCGCGGACCCCGATCGCCTAAAAATTTTCCGGACTATCAAATACGACCTAGGGTACTATAGTCACCGCCCCACCATGATCGTTCCAAATGCTTTGCATTTTTCGGCCAAAAAACTAGAACTCCGCGCGATTTGCATATTTTAGTGTGCTATAGCTTACGCCTTTCGAGTGGTCCCGGGAGCCGTGGACCCCGATCGCCTAAAATTTTCCGGGCCATCAAATACAACCTAAGGAACCATAGTCACCGCCCCGCCATGATCGTTCCTCATTTATTGTGTTTTTCGGCCAAAAAACTAGAATTCCGCTCGATTACCATATTTTTGTGTGCTATTGGCCTCGCCTTCCGAGTGGGCCAGGACGCTGGACTCGGATCGCCTAAAAAATTTTCGGGCCATCAATTAGGACCTAAGGAGCCATAGTCACCGCCTCGCCATGATCGTTCCTCATGTGTTGCATTTTTTGGCCAAGAAACTAGAATTCCGCCCGATTCCCATATTTTTGTGTGCTATCGCCCACGCCTTCCGAGTGGGTCGGTGCCCCCGGAGCCGGATCGCCTAAAATTTTTCCGGACTATCAAATACGACCTAAGGAACCATAGTCACCGCCCCGCCATGATCGTTCCTAGTCTTTTGCATTTTTCAGCCAAAAAACTAGAATTCCGCGCGATTTCCATATTTTCATGTGCTTTAGCCCACGCCTTCCAAGGGGTCCCGGGAACCCCGAACCCCGATCGCCTAAAAATTTTCCGGGCCATCAAATACGACCTAAGGAACCATAGTAACCATCCCGCCATGATCGTTCCTAGTCTTTTGCGTTTTTTTCGGCCGAACAACTAGAATTCTGCGCGATTCCCATATTTTTGTGTGTTATAGCCCACGCCTTCCGTGTGGTCCCGGGACCTCCTGACCCCTATCGCCTAATATTTTTCCGGACTATCAAATACGACCTAAGGAACCATAGTATCTGCCCCGCCATGATCGTTGCTCATTTTTTGCGTTTTTCGGCCAAACAACTAGAATTCCGCGCGATTCCCATATTTTTGTGTGTTATAATACACGAAAATATGGGAATCGGGCGGAATTCTAGTTTTTTGGCCGAAAAATGCCAAAAATAAGGAACGATCATTGCGGGGCGGTGACTATGGTTCCTTAGGTCGTATTTGACGGCCCGAAAAAATTTTAGGCGATCCGAGTCCGGAAGGCCCACTCGGAAGACGTGGGCTATTTAGCACACGAAAATATGGGAATCACGCGGAATTCTAGTTTTTTGGCCGAAAAATGCAAAAATGGGGAACGATCATGGCGGGGCGGTTATTATGGTTCCTTGGGTCGTATTTGATGGCCCGGAAAAATTTTAGGCGATCGGGGTCCGGGGGTACCGGGACCACTTGGAAGGCGTGAGCTATAGCACACGAAAATATGGGAATCGGGCGGAATTCTAGTTTTTTGGCCGAAAAATGCAAAATATTAGCAACGATCATGGCGGGGCGGTGACTATGGTTCCTTAGGTCGTATTTGATGGCCCGGAAAAATTTTAGGCGATCCGAGTGGTAGGCCCGGCCCACTCGGAAGGCTTGGGCAACAACACACGAAAATATGGGAATCGGGCGGAATTCTAGTTTTTTGACGTAAAATGCAAACAATGAGGAACGATCATGGCGGGGAGGTGAATATGGTTCCTTAGGTCTTATTTGATGGCCCGAATAAAATTTAGATGATCCGAGTCCGGGGGCCCGGCCCACTCGGAAGGTGTGGGCTATAGCACACGAAAATATGGGAATCGGGCGGAATTCTAGTGTTTTTGCCGGAAATCGCAATAAGTGAGGAACGATCATGGCGAGGCCGTTCCTATGGTTCCTTAGGTCGTATTTGATGGCCCGGAAATTTTTTAGGCGATCCGAGTCCTGGAGGCCCGACCCACTCGGAAGGCGTGGGCAATAGTAGACGAAAATATGGGAATCACGCGGAATTCTAGTTTTTTGGCAGAAAAATGCAAAAAATGAGGAACGATCATGGAGGGGTGGTTACTATGGTTCCTTGGGTCGTATTTTATGGGCCGAAAAAATTTTAGGCGATCGGGGTCCGGGGGTCCCGGGACCACTTAGAAGGCGTGTGCTATAACACACGAAAATATGGGAATCAGGTAGAATTCTAGTTTTTTGGCCGAAAAATGCAAAAAATGAGGAACGATCATGGCGGAACGGTGACTATGGTTCCTTAGGTCGTATTTGATGGTCCGGAAAAAGTTTAGGCGATCCGAGTCCGGGAGACCCGGCCCACTCGGAAGGCGTGGGCTATAGCACACGAAAATATGGGAATCGGGCGGAATTCTAGTTTTTGGCCGAAAAACACAAAATATGAGTAACGATCATGGCGGGGCGGTGACTATGGTTTCTTAGGTTGTATTTGATGGTCCGGAAAAATTTTAGGCGATCGGGGTCCGGGATTCCCTACCCATTGGGAAGGCGTGGGCAATTATAGCACACGAAAATATGGGAATCGTACGGAATTCTAGTTTTTTAGCCGAAAAATGCAAACAATGAGGAACGATCATGGCGGGGAGGTGAATATGGTTCCTTAGGTCTTATTTGATGGCCCGAATAAAATTTAGATGATCCGAGTCCGGGGGGCCCGGCCCACTCGGAAGGTGTGGGCTATAGCACACGAAAATAAGGGAATCGGGCGGAATTCTAGATTTTTTGCCGGAAATCGCAATAAGTGAGGAACGATCATGGCGGGGCAGTTCCTATGGTTCCTTAGGTCGTATTTGATGGCCCGGAAAAATTTTAGGCGATCGGGGTCCGGGGATCCCGGGACCACTTGGAAAGCGTGGGCTATAGCACACAAAAATATGGGAACCGGGCGGAATTCTAGTTTTTTGGCCGAAAAATGCGAAAAATGAGGAACGATCATGGCGAGGTGGTGACTATGGTTCCATAGGTCCTATTTTATGGCCCGAAAAAACTTTAGGCGATCCGAGTACGGGGGGCTCGGCCCACTCCGAAGGCGTGGGCAATAGCACACAATAATATGGTAATCGGGCGGAATTCTAGTGTTTTGGCCGAAAACTGCATAAAATGAGTAACGATCATGGCGGGGTGGTGACTATGGTTCCTTAGGTAGTATTTGATGGCTGGAAAAGTTTTAGGCGATCGGGGTCCGGGGTTCCCGTGACCTCTCGGAAGGCGTGGGCAATAGCACACAATAATATTGTAATCGGGCGAAATTCTAGTGTTTTGGCCGAAAACTGCATAAAATGAGGAACGATCATGGCGGGGCGGTGACTATGGTTCCTTAGGTCATATTTGATGGCTGGAAAAGTTTTAGGCGATCGGGGTCCGGGGTTCCCGTGACCACTCGGAAGGCGTGGGCTATAGCACACGAAAATATGGGAATCGCGCGGAATTCTAGTTTTTTGGCCGAAAAATGCAAAAAATGAGGAACGATCATGGCAGGGCGGTGACTATGGTTCCTTAAATCCTATTTTATGGCCCGTAAAAATATTAGGCGATCGGGGTCCGGGGTTCCCGGGACCACTTGGAAGGCGTGGGCTATAACACACGAAAATATGGGAATCGGGCGGAATTCAAGTTTTTTGGCCGAAAAATGCAAAAAATGAGGACCGATCATGGTGGGGCGGTGACTATGGTTCCTTAGGTCGTATTTGATGGCCCATAAAAATATTAGGCGACCGGGGTCCGAGGTTCCCGGGACCACTTGGAAGGCATGGGCTGTAGCACACAAAAATATGGTAATCGAGCGGAATTCTAGGTTTTTTGCCGAAAAATGCAAAAAATGAGGAACGATCATGGCGGGGTGGTGAATATGGTTCCTTAGGTCGTATTTGATGGCCCGAAAAAATTTTAGGCGATCGGGGTCCGGGGATCCCGGGACCACTTGGAAGGCGTGTGCTATAACACACGAAAATATGGGATTCGGGCAGAATTCTAGTTTTTTGGCCGAAAAATGCAAAAAATGAGGTACGATCATGGCGGAACGGTGACTATGGTTCCTTAGGTCGTATTTGATGGCCCGGAAAAAGTTTAGGCTATCCGAGTCCGGGATACCCAGCCCACTCGAAAGGCGTGGGCTATAGCACACGAAAATATGGGAATCGGGCGGAATTCTAGTTTTTTGGCCGAAAAACACAAAATATGAGTAACGATCATGGCGGGGCGGTGACTATGGTTTCTTAGGTTGTATTTGATGGTCCGGAAAAATTTTAGGCGATCGGGGTCCGGGATTCCCTACCCATTGGGAAGGCGTGGGCAATTATAGCACACGAAAATATGGGAATCGTACGGAATTCTAGTTTTTTAGCCAAAAAATGCAAACAATGAGGAACGATCATGGTGTGGGGAGGTGAATATGGTTCCTTAGGTCTTATTTGATGGCCCGAACAAATTTTAGATGATCCGAGTTCGGGGGGCCCGGCCCACTCGGAAGGTGTGGGCTATAGCACACGAAAATATGGGAATCGGGCGGAATTCTAGTTTTTTTGCCGTAAATCGCAATAAGTGAGGAACGATCATGGCAGGGCAGTTCCTATGGTTCCTTAGGTCATATTTGATGGCCGGGAAAAATTTTAGGCGATCGGGGTCCAGGGATCCCGGGACCACTTGGAAAGCGTGGGCTATAGCACACAAAAATATGGGAACCGGGCGGAATTCTAGTTTTTTGGCCGAAAAATGCGAAAAATGAGGAACGATCATGGCGAGGTGGTGACTATGGTTCCTTAGGTCCTTTTTTATGGCCCGAAAAAACTTTAGGCGATCCTAGTACGGGGGGCTCGGCCCTCTCGGAAGGCGTGGGCAATAGCACACAATAAAATGGTAATCGGGCGGAATTCTAGTGTTTTGGCCGAAAACTGCATAAAATAAGGAACGATCATGGCGGGGCGGTGACTATGGTTCCTTAGGTCATATTTGATGGCTGGAAAAGTTTTAGGCGATCGGGGTCCGGGGTTCCCGTGACCACTCGGAAGGCGTGGGCTATAGCAAATGAAAATATGGAATCGCGCGGAATTCTAGGTTTTTTGCCAAAAAATACAAAAACATAGGAACGATCATGGCGGGGCGGTGACTATGGTTCCTTAGGTCGTATTTGATGGTCCGAAAAAACTTTAGGCGATAGGGGTCCGGGGGTCTGGGACCACTCGGAAGGCGTGGGCTATAGCACACGAAAATATGGGAATCGCGCGGAATTCTAGTTTTTTGGCCGAAAGTGCAAAAAATGAGGAACGATCATGGCAGGGCGATGACTATGGTTCCTTAAATCATATTTTATGGCCCGTAAAAATATTAGGCGATCGGGGTCCGTGGTTCCCGTGACCACTTGGAAGGCGTGGGCTATAACACACGAAAATATGGGAATCGGGCGAAATTCTAGTTTTTTGGCCGAAAAATGCAAAAAATGAGGAACGATCATTGCGGGGCGGTGACTATGGTTACTTAGGTCGTATTTGACGGCCGAAAATTTTTTTTAGGCGATCCGAGTCTGGAAGGCCCAGCCCACTCGGAAGACGTGGGCTCTTTAGCACACGAAAATATGGGAATCACGCGGAATTCTAGTTTTTTGGCCGAAAAATTCAAAAATGGGGAACGATCATGGCGGGGCGGTTATTATGGTTCCTTGGGTCGTATTTGATGGCCCGAAAAACTTTTAGGCGATCGGGGTCCGGGGGTACCGGGACCACTTGGAAGGCGTGAGCTATAGCACACGAAAATATGGGAATCGTGCGGAATTCTAGTTTTTTGGCCGAAAAATGCAAAATATTAGCAACGATCATGGCGGGGCGGTGACTATGGTTCCTTAGGTCGTATTTGATGGCCCGGAAAATTTTTAGGCGATCCGAGTCTGGTAGGCCCGGCCCACTCGGAAGGCTTGGGCAATAACACACGAAAATATGGGAATCGGGCGGAATTCTAGTACTTTGGACGTAAAATGCAAAAAATGAGGACCGATCATGGTGGGGCAGTGACTATGGTTCCTTAGGTCGTATTTGATGGCCCAGAAAAATATTAGGCCACCGGGGTCCGAGGTTCCCGGGACCACTTGGAAGGCGTGGGCTGTAGCACACAAAAATATGGGAATCGAGCGGAATTCTAGGTTTTTTGCCGAAAAATGCAAAAAATGAGGAACGATCATGGCGGGGAGGTGAATATGGTTCCTTAGGTCGTATTTGATGGCCCGGAAAAATTTTAGGCGATCCGAGTCCTGGAGGCCCGACCCACTTGGAAGGCGTGGGCAATAGTAGACGAAAATATGGGAATCACGCGGAATTCTAGTTTTTTGGTAGAAAAACGCAAAAAATGAGGAACGATCATGGCGGGGTGGTTACTATGGTTCCTTGGGTCTTATTTTATGGCCCGAAAACTTTTTGGCAATCGGGGTCCGGGGGTCCCGGGTCCACTTGGAAGGCGTGTGCTATAACACACGAAAATATGGGAATCGGGCAGAATTCTAGTTTTTTGGCCGAAAAATGCAAAAAATGAGGAACGATCATGGTGGAACGGTGACTATGGTTCCTTAGGTCGTATTTGATGGCCCGGAAAAAGTTTAGGCGATCCGAGTCCGGGAGACCCGGCCCACTCGGAAGGCGTGGGCTATAGCACACGAAAATATGGGAATCGGGCGGAATATTATTTTTTTGGCCGAAAAACACAAAATATGAGTTACGATCATGGCGGGGCGGTGACTATGGTTTCTTAGGTCGTATTTGATGGTCCGGAAAAATTTTAGGCGATCGGGGTCCGGGATTCCCTACCCATTGGGAAGGCGTGGGCAATTATAGCACACGAAAATATGGGAATCGTACGGAATTCTAGTTTTTTAGCCGAAAAATGCAAACAATGAGGAACGATCATGGCGGGGAGGTGAATATGGTTCCTTAGGTCTTATTTGATGGCCCGAATAAAATTTAGATGATCCGAGTCCGGGGGGCCCGGCCCACTCGGAAGGTGTGGGCTATAGCACACGAAAATAAGGGAATCGGGCGGAATTCTAGATTTTTTGCCGGAAATCGCAATAAGTGAGGAACGATCATGGCGGGGCAGTTCCTATGGTTCCTTAGGTCGTATTTGATGGCCCGGAAAAATTTTAGGCGATCGGGGTCCGGGGATCCCGGGACCACTTGGAAAGCGTGGGCTATAGCATATAAAAATATGGGAACCGGGTGGAATTCTAGTTTTTTGGCCGAAAAAAGCGAAAAATGAGGAACGATCATGGCGAGGTGGTGACTATGGTTCCTTAGGTCCTATTTTTTGGCCCGAAAAAACTTTAGGCGATCCGTGTACGGGGGGCTCGGCCCACTCGGAAGGCGTGGGCAATAGCACACAATAATATGGTAATCGGGCGGAATTCTAGTGTTTTGGCCGAAAACTGCATAAAATGAGGAACGATCATGGCGGGGCGGTGACTATGGTTCCTTCGGTCGTATTTGATGGCTGGAAAATTTTTAGGCAATCGGGGTCCGGGGTTCCCGGGACCACTCGGAAGGCGTGGGCTATAGCGAATGAAAATATGGAATCGCGCGGAATTCTAGGTTTTTTTTCCAAAAATTACAAAAACATAGGAACGATCATGGCGGGGCGGTGACTATGGTTCCTTAGGTTGTATTTGATGGTCCGGAAAAACTTTAGGCGATAGGGGTCCGGGGGTTTGGGACCACTCGGAAGGCGTGGGCTATAGCACACGAAAATATGGGAATCGCGCGGAATTCTAGTTTTTTGGCCGAAAAACGCAAAAAATGAGGAACGATCATGGCTGAGCGGTGACTATGGTTCCTTAAATCATATTTTATGGCCCGTAAAAATATTAGGCGATCGGGGTCCGGGGTTCCCGGGACCAATTGGAAGGCGTGGGCTATAACACACGAAAATATGGGAATCGGGCGGAATTCTAGTTTTTTGGCCAAAAAATACGAAAAATGAGGAACGATCATTGCGGGGCGGTGACTATGGTTCCTTAGCTTGTATTTGACGGCCCGAAAAATTTTTAGGCGATCCGAGTCCGGAAGGCCCGGCCCACTCGGAAGACGTGGGCTATTTAGCACACGAAAATATGGGAATCACGCGAAATTCTACTTTTTTGGCCGAAAAATGCAAAAATGGGGAACGATCATGGCGGGGCGGTTATTATGGTTCCTTGGGTCGTATTTGATGGCCTGGAAAAATTTTAGGCGATCGGGGTCCGGGGGTACCGGGACCACTTGGAAGGCGGCACATGAAAATATGGGAATCGGGCGGAATTCTAGTTTTTTGGCCGAAAAACACAAAATATGAGTAACGATCATGGCAGGGCGGTTACTATGGTCTCTTAGGTCGTATTTGATGGTCCAGAAAAATTTTAGGCGATCAGAGTCCGGAAGGCCCGGCCCACTCGGAAGACGTGGGCTATTTAGCACATGAAAATATGGAAATCATGCGGAATTCTACTTTTTTGGCCGAAAAATGCAAAAATGGGGAACGATCATGGCGGGGCGGTTATTATGGTTCCTTGGGTTGTATTTGATGGCCCGGAAAAATTTTAGGCGATCGGGGTCCGGGGGTACCGGGACCACTTGGAAGGCGTGAGCTATAGCACATGAAAATATGGGAATCGGGCGGAATTCTAGTTTTTTGGCCGAAAAATGCAAAATATTAGCAACGATTATGGCGGGGCGGTGACTATGGTTCCTTAGGTCGTATTTGATGGCCAGGAAAAATTTTAGGCGATCCGAGTCTGGTAGGCCCGGCCCACTCGGAAGGCTTGGGCAATAACACACGAAAATATGGGAATCGGGCAGAATTCTAGTTTTTTGGACGTAAATTGCAAAAAATGAGGACCGATCATGGTGGGGCGATGACTATGGTTCCTTAGGTCGTATTTGATGGCCCAGAAAAATATTAGGCGACCGGAGTCCGAGGTTCCCGGGACCACTTGGAAGGCGTGGGCTGTAGCACACAAAAATATGGTAATCGAGCGGAATTCTAGGTTTTTGGCCGAAAAATGCAAAAAATTAGGAACGATCATGGCGGGGCGGTGAATATGGTTCCTTAGGTCGTATTTGATGGCCCGTAAAAATTTTAGGCGATCCGAGTCCTGGAGGCCCGACCCACTCGGAAGGCGTGGGCAATAGTAGACGAAAATATGGGAATCACGCGGAATTCTAGTTTTTTGGCAGAAAAATGCAAAAAATGAGGAACGATCATGGCGGGGTGGTTACTATGGTTCCTTGGGTCTTATTTTATGGCCCGAAAATTTTTCAGGCGATCGGGGTCCGGGGGTCCCGGGACCACTTGGAAGGCGTGTGTTATAACACACGAAAATATGGGAATCGGGCAGAATTCTAGTTTTTTGGCCGAAAAATGCAAAAAATGAGGAACAATCATGGCGGAATGGTGAATATGGTTCCTTAGGTCGTATTTGATGGCCCAGAAAAAGTTTAGGCGATCCGAGTCCGGGATACCCGGCCCACTCGGAAGGCGTGGGCTATAGCACACGAAAATATGGGAATCGGGCGGAATTCTAGTTTTTTGGCCGAAAAATACAAAATATGAGTAACGATCATGGCGGGGCGGTGACTATGGTTTCTTAGGTCGTATTTGATGGTCCGGAAAAATTTTAGGCGATTGGGGTCCGGGATTCCCTACCCATTGGGAAGGCGTGGGCAATTATAGCACACGAAAATATAGGAATCGTACAGAATTCTAGTTTTTAGCCGAAAAATGCAAACAATGAGGAACGATCATGGCGGGGAGGTGAATATGGTTCCTTAGGTCTTATTTGATGGTCCGAATAAAATTTAGATGATCCGAGTCCGTGGGGGCCGGCCCGCTCGGAAGGTGTGGGCTATAACACACAAAAATATGGGAATCGGGCAGAATTCTAGTTTTTTTGCCGGAAATCGCAATAAGTGAGGAACGATCATGGCGGGGCGGTGACTATGGTTCCTTAGGTCGTATTTGATAGCCTGGAAAAATTTTAGGCGATCGGGGTCCGGGGATCTCGGGACCACTTGGAAAGCGTGGGCTATAGCACACAAAAATATGGGAACCGGGCGGAATTCTAGTTTTTTCCCCGAAAAATGCGAAAAATGAGGAACGATCATGGCGAGGTGGTGACTATGGTTCCTTAGGTCCTATTTTATGGCTCGAAAAAACTTTAGGCGAAACGAGTACGGGGAGCTCGGCCCACTCGGAAGGCGTGGCCAATAGCACACAATAATATGGTAATCGGTCGGAATTCTAGTGTTTTGGCCGAAAACTGCATAAAATAAGGAACGATCATGGCGGGGTGGTGACTATGGTTCCTTAGGTCGTATTTGATGGCTGGAAAATTTTTAGGCGATCGGGGTCCGGGGTTCCCGGGACCACTCGGAGGGCGTGGGCTATAGCAAATGAAAATATGGAATCGCGCGGAATTCTAGGTTTTTTGCCAAAAAATTCAAAATCATAGGAACGATCATGGCGGGGCGGTGACTATGGTTCCTTAGGTCGTATTTGATGGTCCGGAAAAACTTTAGGAGATAGGGGTCCGGGGGTCTGGGACAACTCGGAAGGCGTGGGCTATAGCACACGAAAATATGGGAATCGCGCGGAATTCTAGTTTTTTGGCCGAAAAATGCAAAAAATGAGGAAAGATCATGGCAGGGCGGTGACTATGGTTCCTTAAATCATAATTTATGGCCCATAAAAATATTAGGCGATCGGGGTCCGGGGTTCCCGGGAACACTTGGAAGGCGTGGGCTATAACACACGAAAATATGGGAATCGGGCGGAATTCTAGTTTTTTGGCCGAAAAATGCGAAAAATGAGGAACGATCATTGCGGGGCAGTGACTATGGTTCCTTAGGTCGTATTTGACGGCCCGAAAAAATTTTAGGCAATCCGAGTCTGGAAGGCCCAGCCCACTCGGAAGACGTGGGCTATTTAGCACACGAAAATATGGGAATCACGCGTAATTCTAGGATTTTGGCCGAAAAGTGCAAAAATGGGGAACGATCATGGCGGGGCGGTTATTATGGTTCCTTGGGTCGTATTTGATGGCCCGGAAAAATTTTAGGCGATCGGGGTCCGGGGGTACCGGGACCAATTGGAAGGCATGAGCTATAGCACACGAAAATATGGGAATCGGGCGGAATTCTAGTTTTTTGGCCGAAAAATGCAAAATATTAGCAACGATCATGGCGGGGCGGTGACTATTGTTCCTTAGGTCCTATTTGATGGCCCGGAAAAATTTTATGCGATCCGAGTCTGGTAGACCCGGCCCACTCGGAAGGCTTGGGCAATAACACACGAAAATATGGGAATCGGGCGGAATTCTTGTTTTTTGGACGTAAAATGCAGAAAATGAGGACCGATCATGGTGGGGCGGTGTCTATGGTTCCTTAGGTCATATTTGATGGCCTAGAAAAATATTAGGCGACCGGGGTCCGAGGTTCCCGGGACCACTTGGAAGGCGTGGGCTGTAGCACACAAAAATATGTGAATCGAGGGGAATTTTAGGTTTTTGGCCGAAAAATGCAAAAAATGAGGAACGATCATGGCGGGGCGGTGAATATGGTTCCTTAGGTCGTATTTGATGGCCCGGAAAAATTTTAGGCGATCCGAGTCCTGGAGGCCCGACCCACTCGGAAGGTGTGGGCAATAGTAGACGAAAATATGGGAATCACGCGGAATTCGAGTTTTTTGGCAGAAAAACGCAAAAAATGAGGAACGATCATAGCGGGGCGGAGACTATGTTTCCTTAGGTCGTATTTGATGGCCCGAAAAAATTTTAGGTGATCCGAGTCTGGTAGGCCCGGCCCACTCGGAAGGCTTGGGCAATAACACACGAAAATATGGGAATCGGGCGGAATTCTTGTTTTTTGGATGTAAAATGCAAAAAATGAGGACCGATCATGGTGGGGCGGTGACTATGGTTCCTTAGGTCGTATTTGATGGCCTAGAAAAATATTAGGCGACCGGGGTCCGAGGTTCCCGGGACCACTTGGAAGGCGTGGGATATAGCACACGAAAATATGGGAATCGGGCGGAATTCTAGTTTTTTGGCCGAAAAACACAAAATATGAGTAACGATCATGGCGGGGCGGTGACTATGGTTTCTTAGGTCGTATTTGATGGTCCGGAAAAATTTTAGGCGATCGGGGTCCGGGATTCCCTACCCATTGGGAAGACGTGGGCAATTATAGCACACGAAAATATGGGAATCGTACGGAATTCTAGTTATTTAGCCGAAAAATGCAAACAATGAGGAACGATCATGGCGAGGAGGTGAATATGGTTCCCTACATCTTATTTGATGGCCTGAATAAAATTTAGATGATCCGAGTCCGGGGGGCCCGACCCACTCGGAAGGTATGGGCTATAGCACACGAAAATATGGGAATCGGGCGGAATTCTAGTTTTTTTGCCGGAAATCACAATAAGTGAGGAACGATCATGGCGGGGCAGTTCCTATGGTTCCTTAGGTCGTATTTGATGGCTCAGAAAAATTTTAGGCGATCGGGGTCCGGGGATCCCGGGACCACATGGAAAGCGTGGGCTATAGCACACAAAAATATGGGAACCGGGCGGAATTCTAGTTTTTTGGCCGAAAAATGCGAAACATGAGGAACGATCATGGCGAGGTATTGACTATGGTTCCTTAGGTCCTATTTTATGGCCCGAAAAAACTTTAGGCGATCCGAGTACTGGGGGCTCGGCCCACTCGGAAGGCGTGGGCAATAGCATACAATAATATGGTAATCGGGCGGAATTCTAGTGTTTTGGCCGAAAACTACATAAAATTAGGAACGATCATGGAGGGGCGGTGACTATGGTTCCCTAGGTCGTATTTGATGGCTGGAAAAGTTTTAGGCGATCGGGGTCCGGGGTTCCCGTGACCACTCGGAAGGCGTGGGCTATAGCAAATGAAAATATGGAATCGCGCGGAATTCTAGGTTTTTTGCCAAAAAATACAAAAACATAGGAACGATCATAGCGGGGCGGTGACTATGTTTCCTTAGGTCGTATTTGATGGCCCAAAAAAATTTTAGGTGATCCGAGTCTGGTAGGCCCGGCCCACTCGGAAGGCTTGGGCAATAACACACGAAAATATGGGAATCGGGCGGAATTCTTGTTTTTTGGATGTAAAATGCAAAAAATGAGGACCGATCATGGTGGGGCGGTGACTATGGTTCCTTAGGTCGTATTTGATGGCCTAGAAAAATATTAGGCGACCGGGGTCCGAGGTTCCCGGGACCACTTGGAAGGCGTGGGATGTAGCACACAAAAATATGGGAATCGAGGGGAATTCTAGGTTTTTGGCCGAAAAATGCAAAATATGAGGAACGATCATGGCGGGGCGGTGAATATGGTTCCTTAGGTCGTATTTGATGGCCCGGAAAAATTTTAGGCGATCCGAGTCCTGGAGGCCCGACCCACTCGGAAGGTGTGGGCAATAGTAGACGAAAATATGGGAATCACGCGGAATTCGAGTTTTGTCGCAAAAAACGCAAAAAATGAGGAACGATCATGGCGGGGTGGTTACTATGGTTCCTTGGGTCTTATTTTATGGCTCGAAAAATTTTTAGGCGATCGGGGTCTGGGGTCCCGGGACCACTTGGAAGGCGTGTGCTATAACACACGAAAATATGGGAATCGGGCAGAATTCTAGTTTTTTGGCCGAAAAATGCAAAAAATGAGGAACGATCATGGCGGAAGGGTGACAATGGTTCCTTAGGTCGTATTTAATGGCCCGAAAAAAGTTTAGGCGATCCGAGTCCGGGATACCCGGCCCACTCGGAAGGCGTGGGCTATAGCACACGAAAATATGGGAATCGGGCGGAATTCTAGTTTTTTGGCCGAAAAACACAAAATATGAGTAACGATCATGGCGGGGCGGTGACTATGGTTTCTTAGGTCGTATTTGATGGTCCGGAAAAATTTTAGGCGATCGGGGTCCGGGATTCCCTACCCATTGGGAAGGCGTGGGCAATTATAGCACACGAAAATATGGGAATCGTACGGAATTTTAGTTTTTTAGCCGAAAAATGCAAACAATGAGGAACGATCATGGCCGGGAGGTGAATATGGTTCCTTAGGTCTTATTTGATGGCCCGAATAAAATTTAGATGATCCGAGTCCGGGGGGGCCGGCCCACTCGGAAGGTGTGGGCTATAACACACGAAAATATGGGAATCGGGCAGAATTCTAGTTTTTTTGCCGGAAATCGCAATAAGTGAGGAACGATCATGGCGGGGCAGTTCCTACGGTTCCTTAGGTCGTATTTGATGGCCCGGAAAAATTTTAGGCGATCGGGGTCCGGGGATCTCGGGACCACTTGGAAAGCGTGGGCTATAGCACACAAAAATATGGGAACCGGGCGGAATTCTAGTTTTTTGGCCGAAAAATGCGAAAAATGAGGAACGATCATGGCAAGGTATTGACTATGGTTCCTTAGGTCCTATTTTATGGCCCGAAAAAACTTTAGGCGATCCGAGTACGGGGGGCTCGGCCCACACGGAAGGCGTGGGCAATAGCATACAATAATATGGTAATCGTTCGGAATTCTAGTGTTTTGGCCGAAAACTGCATAAAATTAGGAAAGATCATGGAGGGGCGGTGACTATGGTTCCCTAGGTCGTATTTGATGGCTGGAAAAGTTTTAGGCGATCGGGGTCCGGGGTTCCCGTGACTACTCGGAAGGCGTGGACTATAGCAAATGAAAATATGGAATCGCGCGGAATTCTAGGTTTTTTGCCAAAAAATACAAAAACATAGGAACGATCATGGCGGGGTGGTGACTATGGTTCCTTAGGTCGTATTTGATGGTCCGAAAAAACTTTAGGCGATAGGGGTCCGGGGGTCTGGGACCACTCGGAAGGCGTGGGCTATAGCACACGAAAATATGGGAATCGCTCGGAATTCTAGTTTTTTGGCCGAAAAACACAAAAAATGAGGAACGATCATTGCGGGGCGGTGACTATGGTTCCTTAGGTCATATTTGACGGCCCAAAAATTATTTAGGCGATCCGAGTCCGGAAGGCCCAGCCCACACGGAAGACGTGGGCTATTTAGCACACGAAAATATGGGAATCACGCGGAATTCTAGTTTTTTGGCCGAAAAATGCAAAAATGGGGAACGATCATGGCGGAGCGGTTATTATGGTTCCTTGGGTCGTATTTGATAGACCGAAAAACTTTTAGGCGATCGGGGTCCGGGGGTACCGGGACCACTTGGAAGGCGTGAGCTATAGCACACGAAAATATGGGAATCGTGCGGAATTCTAGTTTTTTGGCCGAAAAATGCAAAATATTAGCAACGATCATGGCGGGGCGGTGACTATGGTTCCTTAGGTCGTATTTGATGGCCAGGAAAATTTTTAGGCGATCCGAGTCTGGTAGGCCCGGCTTACTAGGAAGGCTTGGGCAATAACACACGAAAATATGGGAATCGGGCGGAATTCTAGTTTTTTGGACGTAAAATGCAAAAAATGAGGACCGATCATGGTGGGGCGGTGACTATGGTTCCTTAGGTCGTATTTGATGGCCCAGTAAAATATAAGGCGACCGGGGTCCGAGGGTCCCGGGACCACTTGGAAGGCGTGGGCTGTAGCACACAAAAATATGGGAATCGAGCGGAATTCTAGGTTTTTGGCCGAAAAATGCAAAAAATGAGGAACGATCATGGCGGGGGCGGTGAATATGGTTCCTTAGGTCGTATTTGATGGCCCGGAAAAATTTTAGGCGATCCGAGTCCTGGAGGCCCGACCCACTCGGAAGGCGTGGGCAATAGTAGACAAAAATATGGGAATCACGTGGAATTCTAGTTTTTTGGTAGAAAAACGCAAAAAATGAGGAACGATCATGGCGGGGTGGTTACTATGGTTCCTTGGGTCTTATTTTATGGCCCGAAAAATTTTTAGGCGATCGAGGTCCGGGGGTCCCGGGACCACTTGGAAGGCGTGTGCTATAACACACGAAAATATGGGAATCGGGCAGAATTCTAGTTTTTTGGCCGAAAATGCAAAAAATGAGGAACGATCATGGCGGAACGGTGACTATGGTTCCTTAGGTCGTATTTGATGGCCCGGAAAATGTTTAGGCGATCCGAGTCCAGGAGACCTAGCCCACTTGGAAGGCGTGGGCTATAGCACTTGAAAATATGGGAATCGGGCGGAATATAAGTTTTTTGGCCGAAAAACACAAAATATGAGTAACGATCATGGCGGGGCGGTGACTATGGTTTCTTAGGTCGTATTTGATGGTCCGAAAAAATTTTAGGCGATCGGGGTCCCGGATTCCCTACCCATTGGGAAGGCGTGGGCAATTATAGCACACGAAAATATGGGAATCGTACGGAATTCTAGTTTTTTAGCCGAAAAATGCAAACAATGAGGAACGATCATGGCGGGGAGGTGAATATGGTTCCTTAGGTCTTATTTGATGGCCCGAATAAAATTTAGATGATCCGAGTCCGGGGGCCCGGCCCACTCGGAAGGCGTGGGCTATAGCACATGAAAATATGGGAATCGGGTGGAATTCTAATTTTTTTGCCGGAAATCGCAATAAGTGAGGAACGATCATGGCGGGGCAGTTCCTATGGTTTCTTAGGTCGTATTTGATGGCCCGGAAAACTTTTAGGCGATCGGGGTCCGGGGATCCCGGGACCACTTGGAAAGCGTGGGCTATAGCACATAAAACTATGGGAACCGGGCGGAATTCTAGTTTTTTGGTCGAAAAAAGCGAAAACTGAGGAACGATCATGGCGAGGTGGTGACTATGGTTCCTTAGGTCCTATTTTATGGCCTGAAAAAACTTTAGGCGATCCGAGTACGGGGGGCTCGGCCCACTCAGAAGGCGTGGGCAATAGCACACAATAATATGGTAATCGGGCGGAATTCTAGTGTTTTGGCCGAAAACAGCATAAAATGAGGAACGATCATGGCGGGGCGGTGACTATGGTTCCTTCGGTCATATTTGATGGCTGGAAAATTTTTAGGCGATCGGGGTCCGGGGTTACCGGGACCACTCGGAAGGCATGGGTTATAGCGAATGAAAATATGGAATCGCGCGGAATTCTAGGTTTTTTTTCCAAAAAATACAAAAACATAGGAACGATCATGGTGGGGCGGTGACTATGGTTCCTTAGGTTGTATTTGATGGTCCGGAAAAACTTTAGGCGATAGGGGTCCGGGGGTTTGGGACCACTCGGAAGGCGTGGGCTATAGCACACGAAAATATGGGAATCGCGCGGAATTCTAGTTTTTTGGCCGAAATATGCAAACAATGAGGAACGATCACGGCAGAGCGGTGACTATGGTTCCTTAAATCATATTTTATGGCCCGTAAAAATATTAGGCGATCGGGGTCCGGGGTTCCCGGGACCACTTGGAAGGCGTGGGCTATAACACACGAAAATATGGGAATCGGGCGAAATTCTAGTTTTTTGGCCGAAAAATGCGAAAAATGAGGAACGATCATTGCGGGGCGGTGACTATGGTTCTTTAGGTCATATTTGACAGCCCGAAAAAATTTTAGGTGATCCGAGTCCGGAAGGCCCGGCCCACTCGGAAGACGTGGGCTATTTAGCACACGAAAATATGGGAATCACGCGAAATTCTAGTTTTTTGGCCGAAAAATACAAAAATGGGGAACGATCATGGCGGGGCAGTTATTATGGTTCCTTGGGTCGTATTTGATGGCCCGAAAAAATTTTAGGCGATCGGGGTCCGGGGGTACCGGGACCACTTGGAAGGCGTGAGCTAGCACACGAAAATATGGGAATCGGGCGGAATTCTAGTTTTTTGGCCGAAAATGCAAAATATTAGCAACGATCATGGCGGGGCGGTGACTATGGTTCCTTAAATCATATTTTATGGCCCGTAAAAATATTAGGCGATCGGGGTCCGTGGTTCCCGGGACCACTTGGAAGGCGTGGGCTATAACACACGAAAATAAGGGAATCGGGCGGAATTCTAGTTTTTTGGCCGAAAAATGCAAAAAATGAGGAACGATCATTGCGGGGCAGTGACTATGGTTACTTAGGTTGTATTTGACGGCCGAAAATTATTTTAGGCGATCCGAGTCCGGAAGGCCCAGCCCACTCGGAAGACGTGGGCTATTTAGCACACGAAAATATGGGAATCACGCGGAATTCTAGTTTTTTGGCCGAAAAATGCAAAAATGGGGAACGATCATGGTGGGGCGGTTATTATGGTTCCTTGGGTCGTATTTGATGGCCCGAAAAATTTTTAGGCGATCGGGGTCCGGGAGTACCGGGACCACTTGGAAGGCGTGAGCTAGCACACGAAAATATGGGAATCGGGCGGAATTCTAGTTTTTTGGCCGAAAAATGCAAAATATTAGCAACGATCATGGCGGGGCGGTGACTATGGTTCCTTAGGTCGTATTTGATGGCCCGAAAAAATTTTAGGCGATCCGAGTCTGGTAGGCTCGGCCCACTCGGAAGGCTTGGGCAATAACACACGAAAATATGGGAATCGGGCGGAATTCTAGTTTTTTGGACGTAAAATGCAAAAAATGAAGACCGATCATGGTGGGGTGGTGACTATGGTTCCTTAGGTCATATTTGATGGCCCAGAAAAATATTAGGCGACCGGGGTCCGAGGTTCCCGGGACCACTTGGAAGGCGTGGGCAGTAGCACACAAAAATATGGGAATCGAGCGGAATTCTAGGTTTTTGGCCAAAAAATGCAAGAAATGAGGAACGATCATGGCGGGGCGGTGAATATGGTTCCTTAGGTCGTATTTGAAGGCCCGGAAAAATTTTAGGCGATCCGAGTCCTTGAGGCCCAACCCACTCGGAAGGCGTGGACAATAGTAGACGAAAATATGGGAATCACGCGGAATTCTAGTTTTTTGGCAGAAAAATGCAAAAAATGAGGAACGATCATGGCGGGGTGGTTACTATTGTTCCTTGGGTCTTGTTTTATGGCCCGAAAACATTTTAGGCGATCGGGGTCCGGTGGTCCCGGGACCACTTGGAAGGCGTGTGCTATAACACACGAAAAAATGGGAATCGGGAAGAATTCTAGTTTTTTGGCCGAAAAATGCAAAAAATGAGGAACGATCATGGCGGAACGGTGACTATGGTTCCTTAGGTCGTATTTGATGGCCCGGAAAAAGTTTAGGCGATCCGAGTCCGGGATACCCGGCCCACTCGGAAGGCGTGGGCTATAAGCACACGAAAATAAGGGAATCGGGCGGAATTCTAGTTTTTTGGCCGAAAAACACAAATTATGAGTAACGATCATGGAGGGGCGGTGACTATGGTTTCTTAGGTCGTATTTGATGGTCCGGAAAAATTTTAGGCGATCGGGGTCCGGGATTCCCTACCCATTGGGAAGGTGTGGGCAATTATAGCACATGAAAATATGGGAATCGTACGGAATTCTAGTTTTTTAGCTGAAAAATGCAAACAATGAGGAACGATCATGGGGGGAGGTGAATATGGTTCCTTAGGTCTTATTTGATGGCCCGAATAAAATTTAGATGATCCGAGTCCGGGGGGCCTAGCCCACTCGGAAGGTGTGGGCTATAGCACACGGAAATATGGGAATCGGGCGGAATTCTAGTTTTTTTGCCAGAAATCGCAATAAGTGAGGAACGATCATGGCGGGGCAGTTCCTATGGTTCCTTAGGTCGTATTTGATGGCCCAGAAAATTTTTAGGCGATCGGGGTCCGGGGATCCCGGGACCACTTGGAAAGCATGGGCTATAGCACACAAAAATATGGGAACCGGGCAGAATTCTAGTTTTTTGGCCAAAAAATGCGAAAAATGAGGAACGATCATGGCGAGGTGGTGACTATGGTTCCTTAGGTCCTATTTTATGGCCCGAAAAAACTTTAGGCGAAACGAGTACGGGGGGCTCGGCCCACTCGGAAGGCGTGGGCAATAGCACACAATAATATGGTAATCGGGCGGAATTCTAGTGTTTTGGCCGAAAACTGCATAAAATGAGGAACAATTATGGCGGGGCGATGACTATGGTTCCTTAGGTCGTATTTGATGGCTGGAAAATTTTTAGGCGATCGGGGTCCGGGGTTCCCGGGACCACTCGGAAGGCGTGGGCTATAGCAAATGAAAATATGGAATCGCGCGGAATTCTAGGTTTTTTGCCAAAAAATACAAAAACATAGGAACGATCATGGCGGGGCGGTGACTATGGTTCCTTAGGTCGTATTTGATGGTCCGGAAAAACTTTAGGCGATAGGGGTCCGGGGGTCTGGGACCACTCGGAAGACGTGGGCTATAGCACACGAAAATATGGGAATCGCGCGGAATTCTAGTTTTTTGGCCGAAAAACGCAAAAAATGAGGAACGATGATGGAAGGGAGGTGACTATGGTTCCTTAAATCATATTTTATTGCCAGTAAAAATATTAGGCGATCGGGGTTCGGGGTTCTCGGGACCACTTGGAAGGTGTGGGCTATAACACACGAAAATATGGGAATCGGGCGGAATTCTAGTTTTTTGGCCGAAAAATGCGAAAAATGAGGAACGATCATTGCGGGGCGGTGATTATGGTTCCTTAGGTCGTACTTGACAGCCCGAAAAATTTTTAGGCGATCCGAGTCCGGAAGGCCCGGCCCACTCGGAAGACGTGGGCTATTTAGCACACGAAAATATGGGAATCGCGCAGAATTCTAGTTTTTTGGCCAAAAAATGCAAAAAATGAGGATAGATCATGGCGGAACGGTGACAATGCTTCCTTAGGTCGTATTTGATGGCCCGGAAAAGGTTTAGGCGATCCGAGTCTGGGAGACCCGGCCCACTCGGAAGGTGTGGGCTATAGCACACGAAAATATGGGAATCGGGCGGAATTCTAGTTTTTTGGCCGAAAAACATAAAATATGAGTAACGATCATGGCGGGGCGGTGACTATGGTTCCTTAGGTCGTATTTGATGGCCCAGAAAAATTTTAGGCGATCCGAGTCTTGTAGGCCCGGCCCACTCGGAAGGCTTGGGCAATAACACACGAAAATATGGGAATCGGGCGGAATTCTTGTTTTTTGGACGTAAAATGCAAAAAATGAGGACCGATCAGGGTGGGGCGGTGACTAGGGTTCCTTAGGTCGTATTTGATGGCCCAGAAAAATATTAGGCGACCGGGGTCCGAGGTTCCCGGACCACTTGGAAGGCGTGGGCTGTAGCACACAAAAATATGGGAATCGAGCGGAATTCTAGGTTTTTGGCCGAAAAATGCAAAAAATGAGGAACGATCATGGCGGGGCGGTGAATATGGTTCCTTAGGTCGTATTTGATGGCCCGGAAAAATTTTAGGCGATCCGAGTCCTGGAGGCCCGACCCACTCGGAAGGTGTGGGCAATAGTAGACAAAAATATGGGAATCACGCGGAATTCTAGTTTTTTGGCAGAAAAACGCAAAAAATGAGGAACGATCATGGCGGGGTGGTTACTATGGTTCCTTGGGTCTTATTTTATGGCCCAAAAAATTTTTAGGCGATCGGGGTCCGGGGGTCCCGGGACCACTTGGAAGGCGTGTGCTATAACACACGAAAATATGGGAATCGGGCAGAATTCTAGTTTTTTGGCCAAAAAATGCAAAAAATTAGGAACGATCATGGAGGAACGGTGACAATGGTTCCTTAGGTCGTATTTGATGGCCCGGAAAAAGTTTAGGCGATCCGAGTCCGGGAGACCCGGCCCACTCGGAAGGCGTGGGCTATAGCACACGAAAATATGGGAATCGGGCGGAATTCTAGTTTTTTGGCCGAAAAACAAAAAATATGAGTAACGATCATGGCGGGGCGGTGACTATGGTTTCTTAGGTCATATTTGATGGTCCGGAAAAATTTTAGGCGATCGGGGTCCGGGATTCCCTACCCATTGGGAAGGCGTGGGCAATTATAGCACACGAAAATATGGGAATCGTACGGAATTCTAGTTATTTAGCCGAAAAATGCAAACAATGATGAACGATCATGGCGGGGAGGTGAATATGGTTCCTTAGGTCTTATTTGATGGCCCGAATAAAATTTAGATGATCCGAGTCCGGGGGCCCGACCCACTCGGAAGGTGTGGGCTATAGCACACGAAAATATGGGAATCGGGCGGAATTCAAGTTTTTTTGCCGGAAATCGCAATAAGTGAGGAACGATCATGGCGGGGCAGTTCCTATGGTTCCTTAGGTCGTATTTGATGGCCCGGAAAATTTTTAGGCGATCGGGGTCCGGGGATCCCGGCACCACTTGGAACGCGTGGGCTATAGCACACAAAAATATGGGAACCGGGCGGAATTCTAGTTTTTTGGCCGAAAAATGCGAAAAATGAGGAACGATCATGGCGAGGTGGTGACTATGGTTCCTTAGGTCCTATTTTATGGCCTGAAAAAACTTTAGGCGATCCGAGTACGTGGGGCTCGGCCCACTCGGAAGGCGTGGGCAATAGCACACAATAATATGGAAATCGGGCGGAATTCTAGTGTTTTGGCCGAAAACTGCATAAAATGAGGAACGATCATGGCGGGGTGGTGACTATGGTTCCTTAGGTCGTATTTGATGGCTGGTAAATTTTTAGGCGATCGGGGTCCGGGGGTCCCGGGACCACTTGGAAGGCGTGTGCTTTAACACACGAAAATATGGGAATTGGGCAGAATTCTAGTTTTTTGGCCAAAAAATGCAAAAAATGAGGAACGATCATGGCGGAACTGTGACAATGGTTCCTTAGGTCATATTTGATGGCCCGGAAAAATTTTAGGCGATCCGAGTCCGGGAGACCCGGCCCACTCGGAAGGCGTGGGCTATAGCACACGAAAATATGGGAATCGGGCGGAATTCTAGTTTTTTGGCCGAAAAACACAAAATATGAGTAACGATCATGGCGGGGCGGTGACTATGGTTTCTTAGGTCGTATTTGATGGTCCGGAAAAATTTTAGGCGATCGGGGTCCGGGATTCCCTACCCATTGGGAAGGCGTGGGCAATTATAGCACACGAAAATATGGGAATCGTATGGAATTCTAGTTATTTAGCCGAAAAATGTAAACAATGAGGAACGATCATGGCGGGGAGGTGAATATGGTTCCTTAGGTCTTATTTGATGGCCCGAATAAAATTTAGATGATCCGAGTCCGGGGGGCCCGACCCACTCGGAAGGTGTGGGCTATAGCACACGAAAATATGGGAATCGGGCGGAATTCTAGTTTTTTTGCCGGAAATCGCAATAAGTGAGGAACGATCATGGCGGGGCAGTTCCTATGGTTCCTTAGGTCGTATTTGATGGCCCGGAAAAGTTTTAGGCGATCTGGGTCCGGGGATCCCGGGACCACTTGGAAAGCGTGGGCTATAGCACACAAAAATATGGGAACCGGGCGGAATTCTTGTTTTTTGGCCGAAAAATGCAAAAAATGAGGAACGATCATGGCGAGGTGGTGACTATGGTTCCTTAGGTCCTATTTTATGGCCCAAAAAAACTTTAGGCGATCCGAGTACGTGGGGCTCGGCCCACTCGGAAGGCGTGGGCAATAGCACACAATAATATGGTAATCGGGCGGAATTCTAGTGTTTTGGCCGAAAACTGCATAAAATGAGGAACGATCATGGCGGGGCGGTGACTATGGTTCCTTAGGTCGTATTTGATGGCTGGTAAATTTTTAGCCGATCGGGGTCCTGGGGTCCCGGGACCACTTGGAAGGCGTGTGCTATAACACACGAAAATATGGGAATCGGGCAGAATTCTAGTTTTTTGGCCAAAAAATGCAAAAAATGAGGAACGATCATGGCGGAACGGTGACAATGGTTCCTTAGGTCATATTTGATGGCCCGGAAAAAGTTTAGGCGATCCGAGTCGGGGAGACCCGGCCCACTCGGAAGGCGTGGGCTATAGCACACGAAATATGGGAATCGGGCATAATTCTAGTTTTTTGGCCGAAAAATACAAAATATGAGTAACGATCATGGCGGGGCGGTGACTATGGTTTCTTAGGTCGTATTTGATGGTCCGGAAAAATTTTAGGCGATCGGGGTCCGGGATTCCCTACCCTTTAGGAAGGCGTGGGCAATTATAGCACACGAAAATATGGGAATCTTACGGAATTCTAGTTATTTAGTCGAAAAATGCCAACAATGAGGAACGATCATGGCGGGGAGGTGAATATGGTTCCTTAGGTCTTATTTGATGGCCCGAATAAAATTTAGATGATCCGAGTCCGGGGGCCCGACCCACTCGGAAGGTGTGGGCTATAGCACACGAAAATATGGGAATCGGGCGGAATTCTAGTTTTTTTGCCGGAAATCGCAATAAGTGAGGAACGATCATGGCGGGGCAGTTCCTATGGTTTCTTAGGTTGTATTTGATGGCCCGGAAAATTTTTAGGCGATAGGGGTCCGGGGATCCCGGGACCACTTGGAAAGCGTGGGCTACAGCACACAAAAATGTGGGAACTGGGCGGAATTCTAGTGTTTTGGCCGAAAATGCGAAAAATGAGGAACGATCATGGCGAGGTGGTGACTATAGTTCCTTAGGTCCTATTTTATGGCCCGAAAAAACTTTAGGCGATCCGAGTACGGGGGGCTCGGCCCACTCGGAAGGAGTAGGCAATAGCACACAATAATATGGTAATCGGGCGAAATTCTAGTGTTTTGGCTGAAAACTGCATAAAACGAGGAACGATCATGGCGGGGCGGTGACTATGGTTCCTTAGATCCTATTCTATGGCCCGAAAAAACTTTAGGCGATCCGAGTACGGGGGGCTCGGCCCACTCGGAAGGCGTGGGCAATCGCACACAATAATATAGTAATTGGGGCGAAATTCTAGTGTTTTGGCCGAAAACTGCATAAAATGAGGAACGATCATTGCGGGGCGGTGACTATGGTTCCTTAGGTCGTATTTGATGGCTGGAAAATTTTTAGGCGATCGGGGTCCGGGGTTCCCGGGACCACTCGGAAGGCGTGGGCTATAGCAAATAAAAATATGGAATCCCGCGGAATTCTAGGTTTTTTGCCAAAAAATACAAAAACATAGCAACGATCATGGCGGGGCGGTGACTATGGTTCCTTAGGTCGTATTTGATGGCCCGGAAAATTTTTAGGCGATCCGAGTCTGGTAGGCCCGGCCCACTCGGAAGGCTTGGGCAATAACACACGAAAATATGGGAATCGGGCAGAATTCTAGTTTTTTGGACGTAAAATGCAAAATATGAAGACCGATCATGGTGGGGCGGTGACTATGGTTCCTTAGGTCATATTTGATGGCCCAGAAAAATATTAGGCGACCGGGGTCCAAGGTTCCCGGGACCACTTGGAAGGCGTGGGCTGTAGCACACAAAAATATGGAAATCGAGCGGAATTCTAGGTTTTTGGCCGAAAAATGCAAAAAATGAGGA
Organism: Nicotiana tomentosiformis; assembly: GCF_000390325.3. Classification (NCBI taxonomy): domain Eukaryota; kingdom Viridiplantae; phylum Streptophyta; class Magnoliopsida; order Solanales; family Solanaceae; genus Nicotiana; species Nicotiana tomentosiformis. Next base: position 909,737 of record NW_027174571.1, read on the forward strand.
ACGATCATGGCGGGGCGGTGAATATGGTTCCTTAGGTCGTATTTGACGGCCCGTAAAATTTTTAGGCGATCCGAGTCCTGGAGGCCCGACCCACTCGGAAGGCGTGGACAATAGTAGACGAAAATATGGGAATCACGCGAAATTTTAGTTTTTTGGCAGAAAAACGCAGAAAATGAGGAACGATCATGCCGGGGTGGTTGCTATGGTTTCTTGGGTCTTATTTTATGGCCTGAAAAAATTTTAGGCGATCGGGGTCCGGGGGTCCCGGGACCACTTGGAAGGCGTGTGCTATAACACACGAAAATATGGGAATCGGGCGGAATTCTAGTTTTTTTGCCGGAAATCGCAATAAGTGAGGAACGATCATGGCGGGGCAGTTCCTATGGTTCCTTAGGTCGTATTTGATGGCCCGGAAAATTTTTAGGCGATCTGGGTCCGGGGATCCCGGGACCACTTGGAAAGCGTGGGCTATAGCACACAAACATATGAGAACCGGGCGGAATTCTAGTTTTTTGGTCGAAAAATGCGAAAAATGAGGAATGATCATGGCGAGGTGGTGACTATGGTTCCTTAGGTCCTATTTTATGGCCCGAAAAAACTTTAGGCGATCCGAGTACGTGGGGCTCGGCCCACTCGGAAGGCGTGGGCAATAGCACACAATAATATGGTAATCGGGCGGAATTCTAGTGTTTTGGCCGAAAACTGCATAAAATGAGGAACGATAATGGCGGGGCGGTGACTATGGTTCCTTAGGTCGTATTTGATGGCTGGTAAATTTTTAGGCGATCAGGGTCCGGGGGTCCCGGGACCACTTGGAAGGCGTGTGCTATAACACACGAAAATATGGGAATCGGGCAGAATTCTAGTTTTTTGGCAAAAAAATGCAAAAAATGAGGAACGATCATGGCGGAACGGTGAAAATGGTTCCTTAGGTCGTATTTGATGGCCCGAAAAAAGTTTAGGCGATCCGAGTCCGGGAGACCCGGCCCACTCGGAAGGCGTGGGCTATAGCACACGAAAATATGGGAATCGGGCGGAATTCTAGTTTTTTGGCCGAAAAACACAAAATATGAGTAACGATCATGGCGGGGCGGTGACTATGGTTTCTTAGGTCGTATTTGATGGTCCGGAAAATTTTTTGGCGATCGGGGTCCGGGATTCCCTACCCTTTGGGAAGGCGTGGGCAATTATAGCACACAAAAATATGGGAATCGTACGGAATTCTAGTTATTTAGCCGAAAATTGCCAACAATGAGGAACAATCATGGCGGGGAGGTGAATATGGTTCCTTAGGTCTTATTTGATGGCCCGAATAAAATTTAGATGATCCGAGTCCGGGGGCCCGACCCACTCGGAAGGTGTGGGCTATAGCACACGAAAATATGGGAATCGGGCGGAATTCTATTTTTTTGCCGGAAATCGCAATAAGTGAGGAACGATCATGGCGGGGCAGTTCCAATGGTTCCTTAGGTCGTATTTGATGGCCCGAAAAATTTTTAGGCGATCGGGGTCCGGGGATCCCGGGACCACTTGGAAAGCGTGGGCTATAGCACACAAAAATATGGGAACGGGGCGGAATTCTAGTTTTTTGGCCGAAAAATGCGAAAAATGAGGAACGATCATGGCGAGGTGGTGACTATGGTTCCTTAGGTCCTATCTTATGGCCCGAAAAAACTTTAGGCGATCCGAGTACGGGGGCTCGGCCCACTCGGAAGGCGTGGGCAATAGCACACAATAATATGGTAATCGGGCGGAATTCTAGTGTTTTGGCCGAAAACTGCATAAAACGAGGAACGATCATGGCGGGGCGGTGACTATGGTTCCTTAGGTCCTATTTTATGGCCCGAAAAAACTTTAGGCGATCCGAGTATGGGGGGCTCGGCCCACTCGGAAGGCGTGGGCAACAGCACACAATAATATAGTAATTGGGGCGAAATTCTAGTGTTTTGGCCGAAAAATGCATAAAATGAGGAACGATCATTGCGGGGCGGTGACTATGGTTCCTTAGGTCATATTTGATGGCTGGAAAATTTTTAGGCGATCGGGGTCCGGGGTTCCCGGGACCACTCGGAAGGTGTGGGCTATAGCAAATGAAAATATGGAATCGCGCGGAATTCTAGGTTTTTTGCCAAAAAATACAAAAATATAGGAACGATCATGGCGGGGCGGTGTATATGGTTCCTTAGGTCGTATTTGATGGTCCGGAAAAACTTTAGGCGATAGGGGTCCGGGGGTCTGGGACCACTCGGAAGACGTGGGCTATAGCACACAAAAATTTGGGAATCGCGCGGAATCGTACGGAATTCTAGTTTTTTAGCCGAAAAATGCAAACAATGAGGAACAATCATGGCGGGGAGGTGAATATGGTTCCTTAGGTCTTATTTGATGGCCCGAATAAAATTTAGATGATCCGAGCCCGGGGGGGCCGGCCCACTCGGAAGATCGGGGCTATAGCACACGAAAATATGGGAATCGGGCGGAATTCTAGTTTTTTTGCCGGAAATCGCAATAATTGAGGAACGAACATGGCGGGGCAGTTCCTATGGTTCCTTAGGTCGTATTTGATGGCCCGAAAAAATTTTAGGCGATCGGAGTACGGGGGCTCGGCCCACTCGGAAGGCGTGGGCAATAGCACACAATAATATGGTAATCGGGCGGAATTCTAGTGTTTTGGCCGAAAACTGCATAAAATGAGGAACGATCATGGCGGGGCAGTGACTATGGTTCCTTAGGTCATATTTGATGGCTGGAAATTTTTTAGGCGATCGGGGTCAGGGGTTCCCGGGACCACTCGGAAGGCGTGGGCTATAGCAAATGAAAATATGGAATCGCGCGGAATTCTAGGTTTTTTGCCAAAAAATACAAAAATATAGGAACGATCATGGCGGGGCGGTGACTATGGTTCCTTAGGTCGTATTTGATGGTCCAGAAAAACTTTAGGCGATAGGGGTCCGGGGGTCTGGGACCACTTCGGAAGACGTGGGCTATAGCACACAAAAATTTGGGAATCGCGCGGAATTCTAGTTTTTTGGTCGAAAAACGCAAAAAATGAGGAACGATGATGGTAGGGAGGTGACTATGGTTCGTTAAATCATATTTTATGGCCCGTAAAAATATTAGGTGATCGGGGTCCGGGGTTCCCGGGACCACTTGGAAGGCGTGGGCTATAACACACGAAAATATGGGAATCGGGCGAAATTCTAGTTTTTTGGCCAAAAAATGCGATAAATGAGGAACGATCATTGCGGGGCGGTGACTATGGTTCCTTAGGTCGTATTTGATGACCCGAAAAAATTTTAGGCGATCCGAGTCCGGAAGGCCCGGCCCACTCGGAAGACGTGGGCTATTTAGCACACGAAAATATGAGAATCACGCGAAATTCTAGTTTTTTGGCCGAAAAATGAAAAAATGGGGAACGATCATGGCGGGGCAGTTATTATGGTTCCTTGGGTCGTATTTGATGGCCCGGAAAAATTTTAGGCGATCGGGGTCCGGGGGTACCGGGACCACTTGAAGGCGTGAGCTATAGCACACGAAAATATGGGAATCGGGCGGAATTCTAGTTTTTTGGCCGAAAAATGCAAAATATTAGCAACGATCATGGCGGGGCGGTGACTATGGTTCCTTAGGTCGTATTTGATGGCCCGAAAAATTTTTAGGCGATCCGAGTCTGGTAGGCCCGGCCCACTCGGAAGGCTTGTGCAATAACACACGAAAATATGGGAATCGGGCGGAATTCTAGTTTTTTGGACGTAAAATGCAAAAAATGAAGACCGATCATGGTGGGGCGGTGACTATGGTTCCTTAGGTCGTATTTGATGGCCCAGAAAAATATTAGGCGACCGGGGTCCGAGGTTCCAAGGACCACTTGGAAGGCGTGGGCTGTAGCACACAAAAATATGGGAATCGAGCGGAATTCTAGGATTTTGGCCGAAAAATGCAAAAAATGAGGAACGATCATGGCGGGGCGGTGAATATGGTTCCTTAGGTCGTATTTGAAGGCCTGGAAAAAATTTAGGCGATCCGAGTCCTGGAGGCCCGACCCACTCGGAAGGCGTGGACAATAGTAGACGAAAATATGGGAATCACGCGGAATTCTAGTTTTTTGGCAGAAAAACGCAAAAAATGAGGAACGATCATGGCGGGGTGGTTACTATGGTTCCTTGGGTCTTATTTTATGGCCCGAAAATTTTTTATCCGATCGGGGTCCGGGGGTCCCGGGACCACTTGGAAGGCGTGTGCTATAACACACGAAAATATGGGAATTGGGTAGAATTCTAGTTTTTTGGCCGAAAAATGCAAAAAATGAGGAACGATCATGGAGGAACGGTGACTATGGTTCCTTAGGTCGTATTTGATGGCCTGGAAAAAGTTTAGGCGATCCGAGTCCGGGATACCCGGCCCACTCGGAAGGCGTGGGCTATAGCACACGAAAATATGGGAATCGGGCAGAATTCTAGTTTTTTGGCCGAAAAACACAAAATATGAGTAACGATCATGGCGGGGCGGTGACTATGGTTTCTTAGGTCGTATTTGATGGTCCAGAAAAATTTTAGGCAATCGGGGTTCGGGATTCCCTACCCATTGGGAAGGCGTGGGCAATTATAGCACACGAAAATATGGGAATCGTACGGAATTCTAGTTTTTAGCCATAAAATGCAAACAATGAGGAACGATCATGGTGGGGAGGTGAATATGGTTCCTTAGATCTTATTTGATGGCCCGAATAAAATTTAGATGATCCGAGTCCGGGGGGCCCGGCCCACTTGGAAGGTGTGGGATATAGCACACGGAAATATGGGAATCGGGCGGAATTCTAGTTTTTTTGCCGGAAATCGCAATAAGTGAGGAACGATCATGGCGGGGCAGTTCCTATGGTTCCTTAGGTCGTATTTGATTGTCCGGAAAAATTTTAGGCGATAGGGATCCCGGGACCACTTGGAAAGCGTGGGCTATAGCACACAAAAATATGGGAACCGGGCGGAATTCTAGTTTTTTGGCCGAAAAATGCGAAAAATGAGGAACGATCATGGCGAGGTGGTGACTATGGTTCCTTAGGTCCTATTTTATGGCCTGAAAAAACTTTAGGCGATCCGAGTACGGGGGGCTCGGCCCACTCGGAAGGCGTGGGCAATAGCACACAATAATATGGTAATCGGGCGGAATTCTAGTATTTTGGCCGAAAACTGCATAAAATGAGGAACGATCATGGCGGGGCGGTGACTATGGTTCCTTAGGTCGTATTTGATGGCTGGAAAAGTTTTAGGCGATCGGGGTCCGGGGTTCCCTGGACCACTCGGAAGGCGTAGGCTATAGCAAATGAAAATATGGAATCGCACGGAATTCTAGGTTTTTTGCCAAAAAATACAAAAACATAGGAACGATCATGGCGGGGCGGTGACTATGGTTCCTTAGGTCGTATTTGATGGTTCGGAAAAACTTTAGGCGATAGGGGTCCGGGGGTCTGGGACCACTCGGAAGACGTGGGCTATAGCACACGAAAATATGGGAATCGCGCGGAATTGTAGTTTTTTGGACGAAAAACGCAAAAAATGAGGAACGATGATGGTAGGGAGGTGACTATGGTTCCTTAAATCATATTTTATGGCCCGTAAAAATATTAGGCGATCGGGGTCCGGGGTTCCCGGGACCACTTGGAAGGCGTGAGCTATATTTTATGGCCCGGAAAAATTTTAGGCAATCCGAGTCTGGCAATCCGAGCTTGGGGAATAACTCACGAAAATATGGGAATCGGGCGGAATTCTAGTTTTTTGGACGTAAAATGCAAAAAATGAGGACCGATCATGGTGGGGCGGTGATTATGGTTCCTTAGGTCGTATTTGATGGCCCAGAAAAATATTAGGCGACCGGGGTCCGAGGTTCCCGGGACCACTTGGAAGGCGTGGGCTGTAGCACACAAAAATATGGGAATCGAGCGGAATTCTAGGTTTTTGGCCGAAAAATGCAAAAAATGAGGAACGATCATGGCGGGGCAGTGAATATGGTTCCTTAGGTCGTATTTGATTGCCCGGAAAAATTTAAGGCGATCCGAGTCCTGGAGGCCCGACTCACTCGGAAGGCGTGTGCAATAGTAGACGAAAATATGGGAATCACGCGGAATTCTAGTTTTTTGGCAGAAAAACGCAAAAAATGAGGAACGATCATGGCGGGGTGGTTACTATGGTTCCTTGGGTCTTATTTTATGGCCCGAAAAATTTTAGGCGATCGAGGTCCGGGGGTCCCGGGACCACTTGGAAAGGCGTGTGCTATAACACACGAAAATATGGGAATCGGGCAGAATTCTAGTTTTTTTGCCGAAAAATGCAAAAAATGAGGAACGATCATGGCGGAACGGTGACTATGGTTCCTTAGGTCATATTTGATGGCCCGGAAAAAGTTTAGGCGATCCGAGTCCGGGATACCCGGCCCACTCGGAAGGCGTGGGCTATAGCACTCGAAAATATGGGAATCGGGCGGAATTCTAGTCTTTTGGCCGAAAAACACAAAATATGAGTAACGATCATGGCGGGGCGGTGACTATGGTTTCTTAGGTCATATTTGATGGTCCGGAAAAATTTTTGGCGATCGGGGTCCGGGATTCCCGACCCATTGGGAAGGCGTGGGCAATTATAGCACACGAAAATATGGGAATCGTACGGAATTCTAGTTTTTTAGCCGAAAAATGCAAACAATGAGGAACGATCATGGAGGGGAGGTGAATATGGTTCCTTAGGTCTTATTTGATGGCCCGAATAAAATTTAGATGATCCGAGTCCGGGGGCCCGGCCCACTCGGAAGGTGTGGGCTATAGCACACGAAAATATGGGAATCGGGCGGAATTCTAGTTTTTTTGACGGAAATCGCAATAAGTGAGGAACGATCATGGCGGGGGCAGTTCCTATGGTTCCTTAGGTCGTATTTGATGGCCCGGAAAAATTTTAGGCGATCGGGGTCCGGGGATCCCGGGACCACTTGGAAAGCATGGGCTATAGCACACAAAAATATGGGAACCGGGCAGAATTCTAGTTTTTTGGCCGAAAAATACGAAAAATGAGGAACGATCATGGCGAGGTGGTGCTTATGGTTCCTTAGGTCCTATTTTATGGCCCGAAAAAACTTTAGGCGATCCGAGTACGGGGGCTCGGCCCACTCGGAAGGCGTGGGCAATAGCACACAATAATATGGTAATCGGGCGGAATTCTAGTGTTTTGGCCGAAAACTGCATAAAATGAGGAACGATCATGGCGGGGCGGTGACTATGGTTCCTTAGGTCGTATTTGATGGCTGGAAAATTTTTAGGCGATCGGGGTCCGGGGTTCCCGGGACCACTCGGAGGGCGTGGGCTATAGCAAATGAAAATATGGAATCGCGCGGAATTCTAGGTTTTTTGCCAAAAAATTCAAAATCATAGGAACGATCATGGCGGGGCGGTGACTATGGTTCCTTAGGTCGTATTTGATGGTCCGGAAAAACTTTAGGAGATAGGGGTCCGGGGGTCTGGGACAACTCGGAAGGCGTGGGCTATAGCACACGAAAATATGGGAATCGCGCGAAATTCTACTTTTTGGCCGAAAAACGCAAAAAATGCGGAACGATCAAGGCAGGGCGGTGACTATGGTTCCTTAAATAATATTTTATGGCCCGTAAATATATTAGGCGATCGGGGTCCGGGGTTCCCGGGACCACGTGGAAGGCGTGGGCTATAACACACGAAAATATGGGAATCAGGCGGAATTCTAGTTTTTTGGCCGAAAAATGCAAAAAATGAGGAACGATGATGGCAGGGAGGTGACTATGGTTCCTTAAATCATATTTTATGGCCCATAAAAATATTAGGCGATCGGGGTCCGGGGTTCCCGGGACCACTTGGAAGGCGTGGGCTATAACACACGAAAATATGGGAATCGGGCGGAATTCTAGTTTTTTGGCCGAAAAATGCGAAAAATGAGGAACGATCATTGCGGGGCGGTGACTATGGTTCCTTAGGTCGTATTTGACGGCTCGAAAAAATTTTAGGCCATCCGAGTCCGGAAGGCCCGGCCCACTCGGAAGACGTGGGCTATTTAGCACACGAAAATATGGGAATCACGCGGAATTCTAGTTTTTTTGTCGAAAAATGCAAAAATGGGGAACGATCATGGCGGGGCGGTTATTATGGTTCCTTGGGTCGTATTTGATGGACCGGAAAACTTTTAGGCGATCGGGGTCCGGGGGTACCGGGACCACTTGGAAGGCGAGAGCTATAACACACGAAAATATGGGAATCGGGCGGAATTCTAGTTTTTTTGGCCGAAAAATGCAAATTATTAGCAACGATCATGGCGGGGCGATGTCTATGGTTCCTTAGGTCGTATTTAATGGCCCAGAAAAATTTTAGGCGATCCGAGTCTGGTAGGCCCGGCCCACTCGGAAGGCTTGGGCAATAACACACGAAAATATGGGAATCGGGCGGAATTCTAGTTTTTTGGAAGTAAAATGCAAAAAATGAGGACCAATCATGGTGGGGCGGTGACTATGGTTCCTTAGGTCGTATTTGATGGCCCAGAAAAATATTAGGCGGCTGGGGTCCGAGGTTCCCGGGACCACTTGGAAGGCGTGGGCAGTAGCACACAAAAATATGGGAATCGAGCGGAATTCTAGGTTTTTGGACGAAAAATGCAAAAAATGAGGAACGATCATGGCGGGGCGGTGAATATGGTTCCTTAGGTCGTATTTGATGGCCCGGAAAAATTTTAGGCGATCCCAGTCCTGGAGGCCCGACCCACTCGGAAGGCGTGGGCAATAGTAGACGAAAATATGGGAATCACGCGGAATTCTTGTTTTTTGGCAGAAAAACGCAAAAAATGAGGAACGATCATGGCGGGGTGGTTACTATGGTTCCTTGGGTCTTATTTTATGGCCCGAAAAAATTTTAGGCGATCGGGGTCCGGGGGTCCCGGGACCACTTGGAAGGCGTGTGCTAAAACACATGAAAATATGGGAATCGGGTAGAATTCTAGTTTTTTGGCCGAAAAACACAAAATATGAGTAACGATCATGGCGAGGCGGTGACTATGGTTTCTTAGGTCGTATTTGATGGTCCGAAAAATTTTTAGGCAATCGGGGTCCGGGATTCCCTACCCATTGGGAAGGCGTGGGCAATTATAGCACACGAAAATATGGGAATCGTGCGGAATTCTAGTTTTTTAGCCGAAAAATGCAAACAATGAGGAACGATCATGGCGGGGAGGTGAATATGGTTCCTTAGGTCTTATTTGATGGCCCGAATAAAATTTAGATGATCCGAGCCCGGGGGCCCGGCCCACTCGGAAGATCTGGGCTATAGCACACGAAAATATGGGAATCGGGCGGAATTCTAGTTTTTTTGCCGGAAATCGCAATAAGTGAGGAACGATCATGGCGGGGCAGTTCCTATGGTTCCTTAGGTCGAATTTGATGGCCCGGAAAAATTGTAGGCGATCGGGGTCCAGGGATCCCGGGACCACTTGGAAAGCGTGGGCTATAGCATACAAAAATATGGGAACCGAGCGGAATTCTAGTTTTTTCGCCGAAAAATGCAAAAACTGAGGAAGGATCATGGCGAGGTGGTGACTATGGTTCCTTAGGTCCTATTTTATGGCCCGAAAAAACTTTAGGCGATCCGAGTACGGGGGGCTCGGCCCACTCGGAAGGCTTGGGCAATAACACACGAAAATATGGGAATCATGCGGAATTCTAGTTTTTTGGACGTAAAATGCAAAACATGAGGACCGATCATGGTGGGGCTGTGACTATGGTTCCTTAGGTCGTATTTAATGGCCCGGAAAAATTTTAGGCGATCCGAGTCTGGTAGGCCCGGCCCACTCGGAAGGCTTGGGCAATAACACACGAAAATATGGGAATCGGGCGGAATTCTAGTTTTTTGGACGGTAAATGCAAAAAATGAGGACCGATCATGGCGGGGCGGTGACTATGGTTCCTTAGGTCATATTTGATGGTCCGGAAAAACTTTAGACGATAGGGGTCCGGGGGTCTGGGACCACTCGGAAGGCGTGGGCTATAGCACACGAAAATATGGGAATCGCGCGGAATTCTAGTTTTTTGGCCGAAAAACGCAAAAAATGAGGAACGATCATGGCAGGGCGGTGACTATGGTTCCTTAAATCATATTTTATGGCCCGTAAAAATATTAGGCGATCGGGGTCCGGGGTTCCCGGGACCACTTGGAAGGCGTGGGCTATAACACACGAAAATATGGGAATCGGGCAGAATTCTGGTTATTTGGCCGAAAAATGCAAAAAATAAAGAACGATCATGGCTGGGCAGTGACTATGGTTCCTTAGGTCGTATTTGACGTCCCGAAAAATTTTTAGGCGATCCGAGTCTGGTAGGCCCGGCCCACTCGGAAGACTTGGGCAATAACACACGAAAATATAAGAATCGGGCGGAATTCTAGTTTTGTGGACGTAAAATGCAAAAAATGAGGACCGATCATGGTGGGGCGGTGACTATGGTTCCTTAGGTCGTATTTGATGGCCAAGAAAAATATTAGGCGACCGAGATCCGGGGTTCCCGGGACCACTTGGAAGGCGTGTGCTATATAACACACGAAAATATGGGAATCAGGCAGAAATCTAGTTTTTTGGCCGAAAAATGCAAAAAATGAGGAACGATCATGGCGGAACGGTGACTATGGTTCCTTAGGTCGTATTTGATGGCCCGGAAAAAGTTTAGGCGATCCTAGTCCGGGAGACCCGGCCCACTCGGAAGGCGTGGGCTATAGCACACGAAAATATGAGAATCGGGCGGAATTCTAGTTTTTTGGCCGAAAAACACAAAATATGAGTAATGATCATGGCGGGGCGGTGACTATGGTTTCTTAGGTCATATTTGATAGTCCGGAAAAATTTTAGGCGATCGGGGTCCGGGATTCCCTACCCATTGGGAAGGCGTGGGCAATTATAGCACACGAAAATATGGGAATCGTACGGAATTCTAGTTTTTTAGCCGAAAAATGCAAACAATGAGGAACAATCATGGCGGGGAGGTGAATATGGTTCCTTAGGTCTTATTTGATGGCCCGAATAAAATTTAGATGATCCGAGTCCGGGGGCCGGCCCACTCGGATGGTGTGGGCTATAGCACACGAAAATATGGGAATCGGGCGGAATTCTAGTTTTTTTGCCGGAAATCGCAATAAGTGAGGAACGAACATGGCGGGGCAGTTCCTATGGTTCCTTAGGTCGTATTTGATGGCCCGAAAAAATTTTAGGCGATCGGGGTCCGGGGATCCTAGGACCACTTGGAAAGCGTGGGCTATAGCACACAAAAATATGGGAACCGGGCGGAATTCTAGTTTTTTGGCCGAAAAATGCGAAAAATGAGGAACGATCATGGCGAGGTGGTGACTATGGTTCCTTAGGTCCTATTTTATGGCCCGAAAAAACTTTAGGCGATCCGAGTACGGGGGCTCGGCCCACTCGGAAGGCTTGGGCAATAACACACGAAAATATGGTAATCGGGCGGAATTCTAGTGTTTTGGCCGAAAACTGCATAAAATGAGGAACAATCATGGCGGGGCGGTGACTATGGTTCCTTAGGTCGTATTTGATGGCTGGAAATTTTTAGGCGATCGGGGTCAGGGGTTCCCGGGACCACTCGGAAGGCGTGGGCTATAGCAAATGAAAATATGGAATCGCGCGGAATTCTAGGTTTTTTGCCAAAAAGTACAAAAACATAGGAACGATCATGGCGGGGCGGTGACTATGGTTCCTTAGGTCGTATTTGATGGTCCGGAAAAACTTTAGGCGATAGGGGTCCGGGGGTCTGGGACCACTCGGAAGGCGTGGGCTATAGCACACAAAAATATGGGAATCGAGCGGAATTCTAGGTTTTTGGCCGAAAAATGCAAAAAATGAGGAACGATCATGGCGGGGCGGTGAATATGGTTTCTTAGGTCGTATTTGATGGCCCGGAAAAATTTTAGGTGATCCGAGTCCTGGAGGCCCGACCCACTCGGAAGGCATGGGCAATAGTAGACGAAAATATGGGAATCACGCGAAATTCTAGTTTTTTGGCAGAAAAACGCAAAGAATGAGGAACGATCATGGCGGGGTGGTTACTATGGTTCCTTGGGTCGTATTTTAAGGCCCGAAATTTTTTTAGGCGATCGGGGTCCCGGGGTCCCGGGACCACTTGGAAGGCGTGTGCTATATAACACACGAAAATATGGGAATCGGGCAGAATTCTAGTTTTTTGGCCGAAAAGTGCAAAAAATGAGGAACGATCATGGCGGAACGGTGACTATGGTTCCTTAGGTCATATTTGATGGCCCAGAAAAAGTTTAGGCGAATCGAGTCCGGAAGACCCGGCCCACTCGGAAGGCGTGGGCTATAGCACACGAAAATATGAGAATCGGGCGGAATTCTAGTTTTTTGGCCGAAAAACACAAAATATGAGTAATGATCATGGCGGGGCGGTGACTATGGTTTCTTAGGTCGTATTTGATGGTCCGCAAAAATTTTAGGCGATCGGGGTCCGGGATTCCCTACCCATTGGGAAGGCGTGGGCAATTATAGCACACGAAAATATGGGAATCGTACGGAATTCTAGTTTTTTAGCCGAAAAATGCAAACAATGAGGAACAATCATGGCGGGGAGGTGAATATGGTTCCTTAGGTCTTATTTGATGGCCCGAATAAAATTTAGATGATCCGAGTCCGGGGGCTCGGCCCACTCGGATGGTGTGGGCTATAGCACACGAAAATATGGGAATCAGGCGGAATTCTAGTTTTTTTGCCGGAAATCGCAATAAGTGAGGAACGAACATGGCGGGGCAGTTCCTATGGTTCCTTAGGTCGTATTTGATGGCCCGAAAAAATTTTAGGCGATCAGGGTCCGGGGATCCTGGGACCACTTGGAAAGCGTGGGCTATAGCACACAAAAATATGGGAACCGGGCGGAATTCTAGTTTCTTGGCCGAAAAATGCGAAAAATGAGGAACGATCATGGCGAGGTGGTGACTATGGTTCCTTAGGTCCTATTTTATGGCCCGAAAAAACTTTAGGCGATCCGAGTACGGGGGCTCGGCCCACTCGGAAGGCGTGGGCAATAGCACACAATAATATGGTAATCGGGCGGAATTCTAGTGTTTTGGCCGAAAACTGCATAAAATGAGGAACGAGCATGGCGGGGCAGTGACTATGGTTCCTTAGGTCATATTTGATGGCTGGAAATTTTTAGGCGATCGGGGTCAGGGGTTCCCGGGACCACTCGGAAGGCGTGGGCTATAGCAAATGAAAATATGGAATCGCGCGGAATTCTAGGTTTTTTGCCAAAAAATACAAAAACATAGGAACGATCATGGCGGGGCGGTGACTATGGTTCCTTAGGTCGTATTTGATGGTCCGGAAAAACTTTAGGCGATAGGGGTCCGGGGGTCTGGGACCACTCGGAAGGCGTGGGCTATATAGCACACGAAAATATGGGAATCACGCGGAATTCTAGTTTTTTGGAAACGCAAAAAATGATGAACGATCATGGCAGGGCGGTGACTATGGTTCCTTAAATCATATTTTATGGCCCGTAAAAATATTAGGCGATCGGGGTCCGGGGTTCCCGGGACCACTTGGAAGGCGTGGGCTATAACACACGAAAATATGGGAATCGGGCGGAATTCTTGTTTTTTGGCCGAAAAATGCAAAAAATGAGGAACGATCATTGCGGGGTGGTGACTATGGTTCCTTAGGTCGTATTTGACGGCCCGAAAAAATTTTAGGCGATCCGAGTCCGGAAGGCCCGGCCCACTCGGAAGACGTGGGCTATTTAGCACACGAAAACATGGGAATCACGCGGAATTCTAGTTTTTTGGCCGAAAAATGCAAAAATGGGGAACGATCATGGCGGGGCGGTTATTATGGTTCCTTGGGTCATATTTGATGGCCCGGAAAAATTTTAGGCGATCCGAGTCCTGGAGGCCCGACCCACTCAGAAGGCGTGGGCAATAGTAGACGAAAATATGGGAATCACGCGGAATTCTAGTTTTTTGGCAGAAAAACGCAAAAATTGTGGAACGATCATGGCGGGGTGGTTACTATGGTTCCTTGGGTCGTATTTTATGGCCCGAAAAATATTTAGGCGATCGGGGTCCGGGGGTCCCGGGACCACTTGGAAGGCGTGTGCTATAGCACACGAAAATATGGGAATCGGGTGGAATTCTAGTATTTTGGCCGAAAAATGCAAAAAATGAGGACCGATCATGGTAGGGCGGTGACTATGGTTCCTTAGGTCATATTTGATGGCCCAGAAAAATATTAGGTGACCGGGGTCCGAGGTTCCCGGGACCACTTGGAAGGCGTGGGCTGTAGCACACAACAAAAAAAATATGGGAATCGAGCGGAATTCTAGGTTTTTGGCCGAAAAATTCAAAAAATGAGGAATGATCATGGCGGGGCGGTGACTATGTTCCTTATGTCGTATTTGATGGCTGGAAAAATTTTAGGCGATCGGGGTCCGGGGTTCCCGGGACCACTCGGAAGGCGTGGGCTATATAGCAAATTAAAATATGGAATCGCGCGGAATTCTAGGTTTTTTGCCAAAAAATACAAAAACATAGGAACGATCATGGCGGGGCGGTGAATTTGGTTCCTTAGGTTGTATTTGATGGCCCGGAAAAATTTTAGGCGATCCGAGTCCTGGAGGCCCGACCTACTCGGAAGGCGTGGGCAATAGTAGACGAAAATATGGGAATCACGCGGAATTCTAGTTTTTTTGCAGAAAAATGCAAAAAATGAGGAACGATCATGGCGGGGTGGTTACTATGGTTCCTTGGGTCTTATTTTATGGCCCGAAAATTTTTTATCCGATCGGGGTCCGGGGGTCCCGGGACCACTTGGAAGGCGTGTGCTATAACACACGAAAATATGGGAATCGGGCAGAATTCTAGTTATTTGGCCGAAAAATGCAAAAAATGAGGAACGATCATGGCGGAACGGTGACTATGGTTCCTTAGGTCGTATTTGATGGCCCGGAAAAAGTTTAAGCGATCCGAGTCCGGGAGATCCGGCCCACTCGGAAGGTGTGGGCTATAGCACACGAAAATATGGGAATCGGGCGGAATTCTAGTTTTTTGGCCGAAAAATACAAAATATGAGTAACGATCATGGCGGGGCGGTGACTATGGTTTCTTAGGTCGTATTTGATGGTCCGGAAAAATTTTAGGCGATCGGGGTCCGGGATTCCCTACCCATTGGGAAGGCGTGGGCAATTATAGCACACGAAAATATGGGAATCGTACGAAATTCTAGTTTTTTAGCCGAAAAATGCAAACAATGGGGAACGATCATGGCGGGGAGGTGAATATGGTTCCTTAGGTCTTATTTGATGGCCCGAATAAAATTTAGTTGATCCGAGTCCGGGGGCCCGGCCCACTCGGAAGGTGTGGGCTATAGCACACGAAAATATGGGAATCGGGCGGAATTCTAGTTTTTTTGCCGGAAATCGCAATAAGTGAGGAACGATCATAGCGGGGCAGTTCCTTAGGTCGTATTTGATGGCCCGGAAAAATTTTAGGCGATCGGGGTCCGGGGATCCCGGGACCACTTGGAAAGCACGGGCTATAGCACACAAAAATATGGGAACCGAGCGGAATTCTAGTTTTTTGGCCGAAAAATGCGAAAAATGAGGAACGATCATGGCGAGGTGGTGACTATGGTTCCTTAGGTCCTATTTTATGGCCCGAAAAAACTTTAGGCGATCCGAGTACGGGGGGCTCGGCCCACTCGGAAGGCGTGGGCAATAGCACACAATAATATGGTAATCGGGCGAAATTCTAGTGTTTTGGCCGAAATCTGCATAAAATGAGGAACGATCATGGCGGGGCGGTGACTATGGTTCCTTAGGTCGTATTTTATGGCTGGAAAATTTTAGGCGATCGGGGTCTGGGGTTCCCGGGACCACTCGGAAGGCGTGGGCTATAGCAAATGAAAATATGGAATCGCGCGGAATTCTAGGTTTTTTGCCAAAAAATACAAAAACATAGGAACGATCATGGCGGGGTGGTGACTATGGTTCCTTAGGTCGTATTTGATGGTCCGGAAAAACTTTAGGCGATAGGGGTCCGGGGGTCTGGGACCACTCGGAAGGCGTGGGCTATAGCACACGAAAATATGGGAATCGCGCGGAATTCTAGTTTTTTGGCTGAAAAACGCAAAAAATGAGGAACGATCATGGCAGGGCGGTGACTATGGTTCCTTAAATCATATTTTATGGCCCGTAAAAATATTAGGCGATCTGGGTCCCGGGTTCCCGGGACCACTTGGAAGGCGTGGGCTATAACACACGAAAATATGGGAATCGGGCGAAATTCTAGTTTTTTGGCCGAAAAATGCAAAAAATGATGAACGATCATTGCGGGGCGGTGACTATGGTTCCTTAGGTCGTATTTGACAGCCCGAAAAAATTTTAGGCGATCCGAGTCCGAAAGGCCCGGCCCACTCGGAAGACGTGGGCTATTTAGCACACGAAAATATGGGAATCACGCGGAATTCTAGTTTTTTGGCCGAAAAACGCAAAAATGGGGAACGATCATGGCGGGGCGGTTAATATGGTTCCTTGGATCATATTTGATAGCCCGGAAAAATTTAGGCGATCGGGGTCCGGGGGTACCGGGACCACTTGGAAGGCGTGAGCTATAGCATACGAAAATATGGGAATCGGGCGGAATTCTAGTTTTTTGGCCGAAAAAATGCAAAAAATGAGGAACGATCATTGCGGGGCGGTGACTATGGTTCCTTCGGTCGTATTTGACAGCCCGAAAAATTTTTAGGCGATCCGAGTCTGGTAGGCCCGGCCCACTCGGAAGGCTTGGGCAATAACACAGGAAAATATGGGAATCTGCCGGAATTCTAGTTTTTTGGACGTAAAATGCAAAAAATGAGGACCGATCATGGTAGGGCGGTGACTATGGTTCCTTAGGTCATATTTGATGGCCCAGAAAAATATTAGGCGACCGGGGTCCGAGGTTCCCTGGACCACTTGGAAGGCGTGGGCTGTAGCACATAAAAATATGGGAATCGAGCGGAATTCTAGGTTTTTGGCCGAAAAATTCAAAAAATGAGGAACGATCATGGCGGGGCGGTGAATATGGTTCCTTAGGTCGTATTTGATGGCCCGGAAAAAATTTTAGGCGATCCGAGTCCTGGAGGCCCGACCTACTCGGAAGGGGTGGGCAATAGTAGACGAAAATATGGGAATCACGCGGAATTCTAGTTTTTTGGCAGAAAAACGCAAAAAATGAGGAGCGATCATGGCGGGGTGGTTACTATGGTTCCTTGGGTCGTATTTTATGGCCCGAAAAATTTTTAGGCGATCGGGGTCCGGGGGTCCCGGGACCACTTGGAAGGCGTGTGATATAACACACGAAAATATGGGAATCGGGCAGAATTCTAGTTTTTTGGCCGAAAAATGCAAAAAATGAGGAACGATCATGGCGGGGCGGTGAATATGGTTCCTTAGGTCGTATTTGATGGCCCGGAAAAATTTTAGGCGATCCGAGTCCTGGAGGCCCGACCCACTCGGAAGGCGTGGGCAATAGTAGACGAAAATATGGGAATCACGCGGAATTCTAGTTTTTTGGCAGAAAAACGCAAAAAATGAGGAACGATCATGGCGGGGTGGTTACTATGGTTCCTTGGGTTGTATTTTATGGCCCGAAAAATTTTTAGGCGATCGGGATCCGGGGGTCCCGGGACCACTTGGATCGTTCCTCATTTTTTGCATTTTTTGGCCAAAAACCTAGAATTCCGCTCGATTCCCATATTTTTGTGTGCTACAGCCCACGCCTTCCAAGTGGTCCCGGGAACCTCGGACCCTGGTCGCCTAATATTTTTTTGGGCCATCAAATACGACCTAAGGAACCATAGTCACCGCCCCACCATGATCGATCCTCATGTTTTGCATTTTACGTCCAAAAAACTAGAATTCCGCCCGATTCCCATATTTTCGTGTGTTATTGCCTAAGCCTTCCGAGTGGGCCGGGCCTACCAGACTCGGATCGCCTAAAAAATATTTGGGCCATCAAATACGACCTAAGGAACCATAGTCACCGCCCCGCCATGATCGTTGCTAATATTTTGCATTTTTCGGCCAAAAAACTAGAATTCCGCCTGATTCCCATATTTTTGTGTGCTATAGCTCACGGCT